>NC_138104.1:42680334-43009344 GCF_964146895.1 Miniopterus schreibersii | reverse complement strand
CTGAGAGCGAGGGTTGTAATAGCAGCTTCTCCCTTTAGATGCATCCTGTGCTCAACAGCTCACTATGGTCTCTACCACTCCTGTTCTGTCCTTCCACCCACTTCACTTACTTTCTATGACCTCACTGGCTTCTGTAGACGCTGGTCATTGCAATCTCTATGTCGCAGTTGATCACTAAGTTTTCTTTTGATATTTTTATTTACTTTGTCATGTATACTCTATGTTAAATGACTATTATTCAGAATATTGTGCATTAACAGTTAAAATATAGATCTTCTAAAAGAAAAAGAAATCAGAGAGAGCAAAATGCAAGTGCTAATAGAATTGGTAAAATTCTGAGAGTCTCCATTCATTTTATCAGCTAGAGGAAATATGGAAAAAGGAAAAGGTATTTGATGCTTTGAGGTGACTACAATTCCTTTTTCTGAAAACAAGTAGGATTCTTCGATTTCAAATTGACTATAAAAGGTAATACAGTCATCTTGGGAAAGCCTGAGAATTTAGATTTATCTCAGCTTCTGTCTTTAGATTTAAAAAAATCTATGAGATGAGAGCTAGTGATAAATCAAAGTTTAAATCTTATTTTGAATTCCTCTTACTTAGAATGATATGCATTTTATAACTCAGTTATATACCATTTAATACAGAGATATTCTTTATACCTTTCTTACATTTGAGAGAGCTAAAAAATTAACAAAATAAAAAAACAAATTTGAAAAATAAGCAATGATTATGTGAAATTAATATCTGGGTCCACCTAATGACTGACAGTAAAGATAATTTTTCTCACTTGCGAGCACGTCTTCATCAAAATTAGAGGAAAAAAGAGGAAATGTCACTTTCAAAGATACAAAATAAAATCATTATATTGCACGTTAATTTCAAAAAGAAAACTTGTTTTCGAACTATAAAAAGTCTTAGATTTTTTTCAAAAATAAATTAACTTTAATTTAATAGGACTGACAGAGTACAATGTTTGACTGCACAAAGTTGTGCTTAGAGCTTGTTTTTAAGTATCAGCAACTATATGGCATGAGTGGTGGAGATCTACAATTCCCATATGTGCAAATATAAAAATCACAAAGCTCAGCAGCAAGGAATTGACCATTTGTCCCACTGTAATTAAAGTTAAAAAGAACATGTTAATCCATGTAAACAGTTCCTGAGAAATATAAAGACTGATCTAATGAGATATATTTTTTCTGCAAGTTTCAAAGATTAAACTGCCACTTTAATTACTTGTTTATAAAAGCCTCAAGTAAAATTCACAAACGCAACATAATATCTATCCAATATATTATTCAGATAATTGCATATATTTGGAGTATAACCAAACTCTTTGATGCCACTAATCCCAAACAACAGACATTTAAACCAATAGGACTCTAATTGAGTACTGCTTCCAACAATGGATCAGATTTTACTAAGAGAGCATACCAACCCTGTACTCAATTTCAACTTTGCCCTGGTGACATCAAATTGTATTACAGATAAATGAACAGTTGTGAACATTTTTGGCTAGTACCCCTAGCCTATACAGCCTTTAAAAAAGCAATTTCAGTGCCTATCAAGGTAGAAATCAGCAGGTTGTAATTTTTTTAATACAGCTGCAAAACAATAGGACCCATTAATAGCTGAACTTTTGACAGGACTGTTCATGATGATTTATGAGTTTGTATATAATTTGATTATTCTATTAATTCTTCTGATTACTGCTTCAGCAAATAAAGTGAAGGTCACTTCCAAAATAAATCTTCATTACATTTCACAGAAAGTAACTGCCCCCAACTAGTTGTTTTCTTTAATTAAAAACTAATGTAACAAGAAAGAAAATAAACTTTAGCGTTACTGAATCTGTTGTTACAAGAGAAATATACTGTGTGGATGTAATGTTCCCAAGAGAAATCCAACAAAACAGAAAGTGTGTCTTCATATTTTCAAAATAGAATATTGTATACAAATTCATTTGTACAAATTTTGAAATTATAAGACTAAAAACTGAACTATATTAATGCATTAGAATTTGAAAACATAAGGAAAATAATCTTTGAAACCATTCTCTAAATTCATAAATGTAAAATGTAAAGCAATGTTTTCATTTCTAAAATTACATGAGATTCTGTATATGAAAAATGAACAGTAAGTCATTGCCTTAAATCAGAGTTTTTCCTAAAGGTGGCAAGAGACCTTCTCTGCCTCTTAAAAAAATACTGGGCACAAGGCCCTGACAGCTTTGGAGAGAGATCAGAGGAAAAATGGCAAGGGTTCGCATTAATATATTATTCTCATTTAATCTATTTTTACACACAGAACATTCTGTGTCCTGGATTTAATGCTTCGTTTTATTATTTTTTTGAAGTTCTCTAGACCTTCAGCTGAGGTCCTATCATCAAAGCTGTTGAATCATACAAGTATATCAAGCCAATAAAGCAAGTTAAACATGATGTATGTTTTCCCACAGAAGTAAAGTAATCCTCAAACAGGAAATCATATTTCAAAATCTAGAAAGTTTGAATATAAGAAATTATTGGGGCACAGCGATGCTGCAAAGAAACAGGTAGCAATTATTTGTATACTTACCAATGGCCTCAACTGAGGGACTGTAACAAATTCCCCTCCTGATTAACTTGCTCATTGTGTCCTTGTCATAGAAACTTTCTGTATCTCAAAAGACCACCTTAGGCCTCTGACACAGTTCCAGCTGCTTAGAAAGCTCTTCCCTCAAATCTTCAAAAGCTTATGTCTTACCATGATATTTTGGTGTCACTACACTCAAATGCCAGCCTCCTTAGTGGTTTTCCTTGACCATCAGATCATCTGAGGGGTCACCTCCCTATCCCTGCCAACAGTTACTTCCTGCCATTTTTTTTTTTTAATATATCTTTATTGATTTCAGAGAGAGGAAGGGAGAGAGAGAGAGAGATAAAAACATCAATGATGAGAGAGTCATTGATCAGCCGCCTCCTGCACGCCCCCGACTGGGGATCAAGCCCACAACCCGGGCATGTGCCCTGATTGGGAATCAAACCACGATCTCCTGGATTCTAAGTCGATGTTCAACCTCTGAGCCATGCCTGGTCAGTTCTGCCATCTTTTCTTCACAGTACATATCACTCTCTTAAATTATTTGTCCACTGTCTCTCTGTCTAACACTCTTCAACATCCCCTCCCAACCAGAGACTTTCTGTTTTCAACAATGTATGTCTAAAACACACAAAAGTTAGTATAAAGCATTCTATATGTTATTTAATGAATTCTAATTTTTATTCTAAGTTTACATATGATAAAACAGAGACCAAGTTTATAGTCAGTGCTCCCCTAACTTTTCATGTAGAAAGTATTAGTTTTAGGTCTTTGGTAAAAAACTCAGGAACTGTTACCTATATCTAACATGCCTGAAGTGAATGAATGAGTGTGTGTGTGTATGTGTGTGTAAGTATGTGTGTATTCAGATAAAATGAATATGGCTACAAAAAAAATCCAACGTACAAAAGTTGCAAATGTATTGGTGGTAACAAACTACACTCCAGTTGCTAGATTTATCTTGTGTTCAAGAGTACAAATTTGCAAGACACATTTAAGGGCTTAATCTTCGGCCAAGAAAGATGCCCTTTTCAAAAGGGAAATATTCACAATGGATAGGAAAAGTGAGATACAAAACAGCACAAGTCTCAAAGGTCTCAGAAGATTTTTGTATTTTTTATAGGTTTAGTTTTAAAAACCTCCAATGTAAAAAATACAATGAGAATAAAAAATGTAAACCACATATGTAAGAGAAAGAAGTCTATGGGGTCAGTTGGGAATACTGATTCCTGTAGTGATGGGTGAGGTGCGTGGAAAGGGGAGAATAGCAAACTCATCTTTTTTTTTAATCCTCATGTGAGGATATTTTTTCCATTGATTTTCAGAGAGTGGAAGGGAGGGGGAGAGTGGGAGAAGTAGGGGGAGAGAGAGAGAGAGAAACACCTATGTGAGGGAGACACTTCCATTGGTTGCCTCCCACATGAGCCCCAACTGGGGCTGGGAATCGAACCTGCAACTCAGGTACAAGCCCTTGACCGGAAATTGAACGCTTCAGTGTGTGTGCTGATACTCTAACACTGAGCAAAATGGCCAGGGCAACTCTGCTTATTTTTAATGGTAAATTTATGACTAGAGCCTGGGAATACAAGATTACTGTTCCTTGGTTTATTGTCTAAAATCAAATTTGGGGAGTCAAGGTTATTAGGACTAAAATATTTATGGCTGGACAATATATAGTAATAAGTGAAGAAATCTGTAAAACTCATGAACACATGTCATGCTTACACAACCAAACTATGACAGGTTATGCTTTGTTAAAATAAACCAATTCCTTTCTCTTAGTGAAGCAGAGAGAGAAATAAATGAAATGTTTGGCTACCAAAAGAAACAACAACCAAACAATACCCTCTAATGTAGAAAATATTGATTTCAGCGAACCTTCAAGTTTCTAATTTAATAATCATAATATCTAGTTTTCTTTACTCTTGTAAAAAGTAGTATATAAACATATAAAGAATTAACTATTTTCTATACTACTCCTACATCTGGGAAAAAATGCTTCAACTTTAATGGCTTAAACTCTAAAATATGCTCTTTCCTTCCCAGTCCTTGCTGAAATCTTGTGATAACACTTAAAAAGGGGGAGGTGATCCTTTCCCATGTTAACTTATCCAATATATAGACTCAAGTTTATTATCTTTTTTATTATTATTTTTATTTGTTATTGAATTTATTGGTGTGAGATTGGTTCCTCTAATGGGAAATTCAATTTTTTACCAAGTTATTTACAGAAGGATCTTTTTCTTCCTTTGTCAATAAACTATATATAAATACTGAAAAAGGGAAAACATGCTTAGGACACTAGAAGCCATGGTAAGGGGGAAAGGGTGTAGAAATTGTATAAACAATAAATTTGTTTATAAAATGATACCATATTGAGCAATAAGGAGAAATTGTTTTAATTTTCAAACATTAAACTAGTTTTGACACTATGAATAAAATAAGGCTGAGGTACTTAGTAAATAATAGGATGAAAGTAATTTAAAAACCAAACCAAAATGAACTGAAGTAATTCTGATAAAAATAATCATCTCATCAATTTAATTTTTACAGTCTTCATACCTTTTAGATTGTGTAAATTTGTTATCATAAGCATGAATTATTTTTAGAAGCAGGAAAAGAAAACAAATATTACCTGTCAAGAAAAGATAAAGGTCAACTTGTTGCAAGGTATAGCCAGAAAATGTATAGTAGCAAGTTAGGAGAGAAAATAGCAAAAGATTAGAGAGAATCCTGTACTTTCTTAATATATGATGGCTGAAAATACATCTTTTCAATCGACTTTATGAAACTGAAAATCTATAAAAATCTAGAACCTAGAAAGCTATATAGGTCATATATCTTAGATAATATTTTTTTCTTCTGAACAAGACATCCTTAAAACACAACAAAACATACTTATTCATTGTTAATAAGCCAACTTCCATTTAACAAAATTGATAAAAGCCATCACTCCTAGGTAAATTCGATACCTAATATGAATTTCATACTTAGTTTCATAACATAGTGGTTCTTGCAGCATTCTGAAAGACAATGTGTCTTAAATTGGTGGGAGAGAAAAAAAAGGTGGTGGGTGCTATAGTGGGACCTATACAAAACCTACAGCCTCTCTTATCTAGGCCAAGCCTAGCCTCTAAAAACTCTGGGTATATTCCTGGGAATGGGTCAAGCATGCAAATACATCCATCATGTATGTTGACATAAAAAGGGGTTGAAAACTACTGATTGTCTAAATATTCTATTCTTATCGAAACAAGAGGGCATCCCACAACATAGAGAACTTCAAAGCTGTCCAAGTATTATAAGTTCTATGCTTTTGTGCTTTGCTATCTTCAGTGTCCTTTTTGTTACCTTGCTTTTATTTCCCACAGATAAGTAAGGTGTTTTTCTCATATCATGTCAACACTTTAACTAGATACTCCAAACTGACATTAAGAAATTAAACTTACATGAGTTTGAAAACATAGCTTTGTATCCCTAAAGAAAACTTCTCTACTTATGGAGAGAGAGATTTTACCTGCGGTTTGACATCTTCCACGGGGAACAATACACAAAATTCAAGTTTAATCTACCAGGTTGACAGATTTTGTTAATTTCACCAACTATAGATCATATATGAGAGTATTTTAAAAGCCTTTCTGAATGCAATGGTGAGTCCAATTTTACTAGTATATTTCTGTGACTAAGACCATCTCCATAAAGAAAGGTTAACAGCAGAAACATTCAGTCTGTTCAATTGAATGACTATCAGTAAGCATCAGTATTTATTGGATCCTTAAAATACAAGTTCCAAAATTTACACTCCAAGGAAAATTATTTTCTCCTCAGCAACTATTCAGAAATAAAGCAGAATTTCTTTTCTCATGTAAGTTTTGAAATTATTAGATCTCTAATTATTATAAAACAGAAACTGTACTAGAGATAAGTAAGTAATACAGTTTCATTATAGCTAGAATATTTAATTTAAAATGTAAAAACAGATGACCAAATGCTTCTGATTCACACTTGATTTATCTGTATCATACAGACATTGCCTTACTTTACTGGTCTTAAAGAACTCATTTCAAGCATTAATATATTCATGTCCTAAACAGACGTTCCACAATGGTTTTTATCTAGGAGTATGAAAATACTTCTAAATAATTTAGGAGTATGAAAAATATAATGCTTGTTTTCATCTGTATTTGCTTGTGAAAGAAGTACAACATAGTACACACTACCACTGTGCAGGGAAAAGTCAGGTCTAACCGCAAAAATAACACAAAAATAAACAAGTAAGAAAGCTGATTCCAGGGAGGGAAGTAGGTACTGCAATAGATTTCAGACAGCGGCAGCTCTGATCTTGGTACATCCACCAGTGTCGGAGGACTACTGCAGGCTGACAGTTAACACTGATTTTGAAAACATCATGGAAGATGAAAATACTCCAGTCAGAAGTTTGATTCAATTCAGTAGGCATTTGGGACCACTCTCCTACATCTATGAACCTAAATTTATATATGCAGAGCTTAAAGCAGATTGGAAATTATTTTCTTTTATATAACAAAGGCTCATACAGTGCTTATTATGTGCCAGGTACTATTCTAAGAGCTTCACAAATATTAATTTCCTTATCCTCATAATAATCCTATGAGTAGATAATACTGTTTTTCCCCTTTTATAAAAGAGAAAACTGAAAAAACAGAGTGATTAACCAACAGGTAAGTGGCAGAGGCAGGATTCAAACTCAGACAATCTGGCTTCAGGGTCTCTTAACTACTACATTATGCTACCTCTTGGAATATAATATGTTAAAACATAGAATCAGGATGAAAGTTAATTGCTCATTTAATAAATGCATATTACTCAAAAGAGGTTATGTTAACGAAAATTCCCTATTTTTAAATGCACCTGAAGAAAATGGGCCTACGCATGTGGGGCCATGGTTAAAGACTGTAGATTCAAGAAATTAGCATTTTCAAATTCTAATAGAGTCAAAAAAGTTTTCCTTAAGAAAAATAGCCACACTGTGAGCTCCATTAAAGAAAAAAAAAAAAAAAACTCCATATAGAACAGCAAAAAATTTGAAAGAGATGGCTATTTATAAAAATACATATGCACTTGTATGAAATAATTTAATGTAGAGATATCAGTGTAAGTGTAAATTATAAATTACAGGTTTATGACTTTCAAGTGTCATGAATAAAAGATTGCAAGAGTCATGTAAAAATAGTTAAAACTAATTTGGTTTCTTGAGTAATCTACATATACCTTTCTGTTTATGCTATTCATTTGTTTAGAAAATTCTATTTACAAATAGTGTACAAAGTAAAAGCATTCAAGTTGCTATGAAACCTGAATTGTTGAGATTAAAATCAGTAAAGTTTACCATATGAAATTAGGAGTTTTGTGGTAATTCTTTTTTTTTTTTTTTTTTTAATCTTTATTGATTTCCAGAGAGAGGAAAGGAGAGGGAGAGAGAGCGACAGAAACATCAATGATGAGAGAGTCACTGATCAAGCCCACAACCGGGCATGTGCCCTGACCGAGAATCGAACCCCAATCGCCTGCATCCCAGGTCGACGCTCAACCGCTGACCCACGTCCGGCCAGGCTGTGGTAATTCTTTTTGTTTCATTATATCATGCAAGTGAAAACCTATTGCTTAATTTGGGGAGAGGGGAGAGTAAAAGCTACATTAATTATTTCAGCACCCACAAAGGTATCATTTATAAATTATCTAGTACAGGAAAGAAAGATAGTTTCTGTCATGCAGTATTTAATATCTTTCTACAGTAATTTATACTTCAAATTTTGAAATGTTTAATTTATTAAGCACCTATTATGTGCCAGCCAGAGTTCTAAGCAGTTTTAACTACATATGAGTAAAATATACTGAATTCAATAATAAGGAAAAAATTGTGGAGTACCCATTTGGTAAAAGGCTATGTGCTAGGAACTGTAGGAGACAGTGATGATTACATTTTTTACAGCCAATATATCTATCAACAGAAATAAATTATTAGGGCATTCAATTACATAATTAAATTATAAATAATAGATATTGTGTGTATAAAGCAAATAGTCTCCAATATATAAAATAAAGTTTCAGTAATTACAAAAACAACTCATTCTAAATATCAAGACTGTGAAGTCAAGCAACTGTTATGCTTTAATACTCTAATTTGGTGTTACACAACAATCAATGCACTTTCTCTAAAATTATCACATTTGAGCCTCACAGTAGCCCAGTTAAGGAGGTAAAACTATATTTAATTATCCTTTCCACAATACAGGTAAAACAACTGAAGCTCTGAAAATTTAAATGATATGTTCAAGTTCATGAAAACAGTAACATGACAGAGTTAGAATCAGAACCCAATTCTAAGACCATTACCTTTTTTAGTTTAACCTTTTCTTTCTTTTTGTTTTATTTTATTGTTCAAAATATTACAGATGTCCCATTTTCTCAACATTGACCCCTTCAACCCTGCACCCACATCCCTCCAAAGTCCGTCACCACACTATTGTCTGTGTCCTTGGGTTATGCATATATGCATATAAATTCTTTGGTTAATCTCTCCCCACCCAACCCCAAACCCCTCTGAGACTTGTCAGTCTGATCCATGCTTCCAAGTCATTGAATCTATTTTGTTCATCAGTTTCTTATTTAGAATAGACATATAAGTGAGATCGTGTGATGTTTGTCTTTCGCCACCTGGCTTATTTCGCTTAGCATAATATTCTGTAGGTCCATCCATGCTGTCCAAAAGGGTATAAGATCCTTCTTCTTTACAGCTGCATAGTATCCCATGGTGTAAATGTACCACAGCTTTTTTATCCACTCATCTACTGATGGGCACTTGGGCTGTTTCCAGATTTCAGCTTTTGTAAATTGTGCTGCTGTGAACATAGGGGTGCATATATTCTTTCTGATTGGTGTTTCAGGATTCTTAGGATGTACTCCTAGAAGTAGGATCACTGGGTCAAAAGGCAGTTCCATTTTTAATTTTTGAGGAACCTCCATACTGTTCTCCATAGTGGCTGCACCAGTCTGCATTCCCACCAGCAGTGTACCAAGGTTCCCTTCTCCACATCCTCACCAGCACATATCATTTGTTGATAGTAGCCATTTTGATAGGTGTCAAATGATACCTCATTGTGGTTTTAATTTGCATCTCTCTGATGATTAGTGATGTGGAGCATTTTTTCATGTCTCTTGGCCATCTGTATGTCCTTTGTAGAAGTGTCTAATCAGGAACTTTGCCCATGTTTTAATTGAATTGTTTGTCTTTCTCTTATTGAGTTACATGAGTTCTTTGTAGAATTTGGAAATTAGACCCTTCTCAGATACATCCTTGGCAAGTATGTTCTCCCATACTATGGGGTTCTTTGTATTTTGAAGCTGATATCTTTTGCTGTGCAGAAGCTTTTTAGTTTCATGTAGTACAATTTGTTTATTTTTTCTTTTGTTTCTATTGCCCTAGGAGATGTATCAGGGAAAATTCCACTACGTGAGATTTCTGTGACTTTACTGCCTATGTTTCCCTCCAGGATTTTTATGGTTTTGTGACCTATATTTAAGTGTTTTATCCATTTTGAATTTATTCTTGTGTGTGTAATCAGTTGCTGACCTAGTTTCATTTTTTTTGCATGTACCTGTCCCATTTTCCCAACACCACTTACTGAAGAGATTTTCTTCACTCCATTGTATGCTACGATTTCCTTTGTAAATTTTAACTGACCAAAATTGTGTGGGTCTATTTCTGGGGTCTCTGTTCTGTTCCATTGATCTATATGTCTACTGTATCAATACCAGGCTGTTTTGATTACAATGGCTTTGTAGAACAATTTGATATCTGGTAAATTGATCACTTCCACTCTGTTCTTTCTCAAGATGGCTTCAGATATTCGCAGTCTCTTTTGGATTCCTATAAATTTTTGGAATATTTGTTCTAGCTCTGTGAAATATGCTGTTGGTATTTTACTAGTAATTGCATTGAATCTATAGATTGTTTGGGTAGTATGTATATTTTAATGATATTAATTCTTCCAATCCATGAACATGGTATATTCTTCCCCTTGTTTACATCTTCCTCTATCTCTTTTTTCAGTGTCCAGTAGTTTTCTGAGTACAGGTCTTTTACATCCTTGGTTCAGTTTATTCATAGGTATCTTATTTTTTTTTAGTTGGAATGGAAACTGGTATTTCTTTTTTAGTGTCTCTTTCTGAGAGTTCATTGTTGGTGTATAAAAATGCCGTTGATTTCGGACGTTAATTTTATATCAAGCTAAACTGCCAAATTCATTAAACAAAACTAGTAGTACTCTGGTGGACTCTTTAGGGTTTCCTATGTACAATATCATGTCATCTGCATATAATGACAGTTTTACTTTCTTTCCAATTTGTATACATTTTATGTTTTATTCCTGTTTGATGTATGTGGCAAAGAAGTCCAGTAGGATGTTGAATAAGAGTGGTGAAAGCTGCCAATGCTGTCTTGCTCCTGTTTTTAAGGGAAATGTTATAGTTTTTTTGGTCACTGAGTATAATATTGGCTGTAGGTTTGTCATATGTGGCCTTTTTTATGGTATGTTCCCTCTATTATCACTTTGCTTAGAGTTTTTATCACAAATGGGTGTTGGATTTTGTCAAAGGCTTTTTCTGCATCTATTGATATGATCATATGATTTTTGTCCTTCATTTTGTTTATGTGATGTATCACATTTATTGATTTGCAGATGTTGTACCAGCCTTGCATCCCCAGAATAAATCCCACTTTGTGGTGGTTTATGATCTTTTTAATGTATTGCTGGATCTGGTTTGCTAGTATTTTATGGAGGATTTTAGAATCTATGTTCATCAATGATATTGGCCTGTGATTTCCTTTCTTTGTAGTGTCTTCATCTAGTTTTGGGATTAGGATGATGCTTGCCTTATAAAAAGAGCTTGGGAGTGTTCCCTCCTCTTGAATTTTCTGGAATAGTTTGAGGATAGGTGTTAATTCTTCTTTGAATGTTTGGTAAAATTCGCACGTGAATCCAAATGATCCTAAAGTTTTGGTTGCTGGGAATTTTTAGATTACTGCTTCAACTTTATTAGTTGTTATCCGCCTATTCAGGTTTTCTGCATCTTCTTGATCCAGCTTCAGAAGACTGTATGCTTCTAGAAATTTGTCCACTTCACCCAGGTTGTCCAGTTTGTTGGTATACAGTTGCTCATAGTATTTTCTTACAAACCTTTGAATTGCTGTTGGGTCAGTTGTTATATTACCTTTTACATTTCTGACTTTAGTTATTTGGGTCCTTTCTCTTTGTTTCTTGGTGAGCGTGGCTAAAGGTGCATCAATCTTATTTATCTTTTCAAAGAACCAGCTCTTGGTTTCATCAATTTGTTTGTTTGTTTGTTTGTTTTTTGCCTCTATGTCTTTAATTTCTAGTCTGATTTTTATTATTTCCCTCATTCTATTTCCTTGGGGCATCTCTTCCTGTTCTCGTTCTAGTTCTTTTAGATGTTGTGTTAGATGACTTAGTGTAGCTTTTTCTTGTTTCTTGAGGTATGCCTGTACTGCTATGAGCTTTCCTCTCAGGACTGCTTTTGTTGCGTCCCATAGATTTGGGGTTGTTGTCTGTTCATTTTGGATTTTTACCAGGAAGTGTTTGATTTCTTCCTTGATCTCATTGTTCAATAACATGCTACCTAGACTCCATGTGTTAGAATATTTTTGAGTATTTTTATATTGGTCAATTTCAAGTTTCATGCCATTGTGATACGACAAGATGCTTGATATGATTTCAATCTTCTTGAAATTGTAGAAACTTGCCTTGTGTTCAAACCTGTGGTCTATTTTTGATAATGTTCCTTGGACACTTGAGAATAATATGTATTCTGCTGCTTTGGGATGAAATGTTCTGTAAATTTCAATTAAATCCATTAGAGCTAGTGTGTCACTTAAGGTCTGTTTCCCTGTTGATTTCTGTCTTGATCATCTCTCCAATGAAGACAATGCTAAAGTCTCCCACTGTGATTGTGTTGCTGTCAATCTCCCCCTCAAAGGCCACCAAGAAATTTTTTATATATTTAGGTGCTCCTATATTGGGTGCATATATATTTATAGGAGTTATGTCCTCGTGTTAGACTGATCCCTTTAGTATTATGTAAGGACCTCCTTGGTCTCTCGTATGATCTTTATTTTGAAGTTTATTTTGTCAGAAATATGTATTGCTACTCCAGCTTTTTTTTTGTTTCCATTTGCATGGAATATTTTTTTCCATCCCTTCACTTTCAGCCTGTGTAAAACTTCTCCTCTCAGGTGGGTCTCTTCTAGACAGCATATATATGGATCTTGTTTTATTATCCATTCGTTTACCCTACTTACTTAATGCTAAGTTTTTCCTTTATGCTGATGTACCTTTCTCTCAATATAGTGGTAACTCGGTTTTCGAACGTCTCTGTTGACGAACACTTCGGGTTACAAACACCTTAAACCCAGAAGTCAATGTGTCGGTTTTCAAACATGCCTCAGAAGTCAAACATGCCACATGGCTTCCACTGAGTGCAAGATCATGAGGCCTAGCTGTCAGCTGTTGATCCCTTGGTTTTCGAACATTTCAGAACTTGAATGGTCTTCCGGAATGGATTATGTTAGAAAACCGAGGTACCACTATATTTCTTCTTCTTAAAGCAGTCCTTTTATCATTTCTTGCAATGCTGGTTTGGTGGTACTGACCTCCTTTAGCCATCATTTGTCTGGGAAGCTGTTTATTTCACCTACAATTTTAATGATTGGCTTGCTGGAAAAAGCAATCTTGGTTGCAGTTTCTTGCTTTTCATTACTTTTAGAACTTCATGACACTCCCTTCTGGCCTGAATTGCTTCTGTTGAGAAATCTGCTATCACCCTTATGGGGGCTCCCTTGTAGGTCACTGCTTGTCTCTCTCTTGCAGCCCTTAATATTCTTTTTCCTTAACATCTGCCATTTTTTAAAAAATATATCTTTATTGATTTCAAAGAGAGGAAAGGAGAAGAAGAGAGAGAGATAGAAACATCAATGATGAAAGAGTCATTGATCGAGCCTATAACCCAGGCATGTGCCCTGACCGGGAATCGAACCAGGATCGCCTGGATCCTAGGTCGACGCTCAACTGCTAAGCCATGCCCAGCCGGACAACATCTGCCATTTTAATTAGGATGTGTCCTGGAGTGGGTCTCTTTGGGTTCCTCTTGTTTGATACCCTCTCTGCTTCCACAACTTGTGTGGCTTTCTCCTTCACCAGCATAGGGAAGTTTTCTGTCATTACTTCCTCCACAAAGTTCTCTATCCATTGCTCACTTTCCTTCCCCTCTGTTACCCCTATGATGGGAATGCTGTTTCACTTCATGCTGTCCCGAAGCTCCCTTAGACTGTCCTTATGCTTTTTAAGTGTTTTTTCTTTTTCCTGCTCTGATTGAGTGGTTTTTTCTACCTTATCTTCTAAGTCACTTATTCTATCCGCTGCTTCATTGAGCCTGCTTTTATTTCCTTCCAACTTATTTCTGATATCAGGTATACTATTCTTCATATCTGCTTGGTTCTTATTCATCATATGTAGCTCTTTTTTTATGTCTTCACTAACATCCTGGACTGTTCCATTAAGTGTCTTGTTGTTCTCATTAATTACCTTGAGCATCTTTATAATCATTACTCTGAGCTCTGTTTCTGATAACTTGCTTAACTCCATCTCATCAATGTCTTTTTCTGGCAATTTTTCCTTTTCTTTAGTTTGGGGGTTGTTTCTTTGTCTCCCCATTTTAGTGGCTTTTAGTATTTTTATCTTTATATTAGGTATATTTTGCTGCTTTCCAGTCTTCTGGGGTGGGATTTTGTAGTGTACATCCAATGGAGCCCAGAGATGTTTTTTCCTTATACTTCTGAGCTATTTGCTCAAGGTGTGTCACTTTTGTAGGCGTCCCTGTTGTGGGTTCTTTGGGCTCTCCTGTTGTGATTGGGTCGATTGTTGACCCTTTCTTGGGAGGTTTCTCCTCTCATGTTGCCTAACTGTGTGACTCAGCCCCAACTATCTACCTGCTGTACAGGTGCTGGTATGGAAAAACAAAACACAACCAAACTGCCAGGCAACAAGCAGTATCTTACAAAATATCCTGACAAACACAGTGAAAACATCCCAAGAGAATGTAGAATTGGGAGAGTGAAGTGAGAACACAAATGCTAAAGCAAAAAAAAAACAAAACACACACAAATCAAAAATAGAGAGAGAAAAGGATATTATTGCTACTTGTAAAGAAAAATAAAAAAATATAATTAAATAAAATAAAAAGTAAAAAATAGAGCAGCTACAGGGAGATAAAAGGGGCAGAGAAAAGACTCTGAAAGAAGAGCACGCAAAAAATTAAGGGTAGAGAGTAGGATTGGGAAAGTAGTTGATTTAGAAAAAATAAAAATAAAATAAAGAGACAAAAAGCAACAAACAAACAAAAAGATAGGAAGACAGAGAATAAAAAAGGGACAAAAAGAAACAAAACCAAAAAAGTCATGCCAATTGAACAAGAAGAGAGAGAGAGAGAGGAAGCAAGGGCAGGGAGGGAGTCCAATAAGAGATATGGGCGAAACAATAGAGAAAAGCAGTAAAGTTATTGGTTATAATGGTAATATCCCAGCAATTAAGCAGAGACTATCAATAAAATCTTCATAATAGAACATGAAAAAAAAAAAAAGAAAAAAAAAAAACAAGCAAAGCAAAACAAATTTTAAAAAAATTAATTAAAATATTTTTTAAAATTTTTTAAATTAAAAAATTTTAAAAGGACATATTTTTCTTTTATCTTTTTCTAAAAAAAAAGAAGTCAATCAGGTGAGTTTTGTGTGGGCAGCTTATGTTGTCTGAGGTTCACTGTTTTGTATTCTTCTTTCAGGTCTCCGAGGAGGTACTAGTGTGTCAGCCATGGTCAAGAGCTGTCTAGGTTTGGCTCTGGCGTCTTTAGGTAGTTGGTTGATCTGAGGCTCTCTGTGGACCACCTTCACTTGTTAGCTATTTTGCCTCCCCCTTGTGGTTGCCTGGTCTTACTCAAGAGTCTTCTAAAGAGTCTTTAGGGTGCAGGCCAGCTAGTGTAGCTCGGGATATCGGTCCCCTTACTTAGATGTTTTGCTATCAGGCACTCACTGTGGGGAAGTTAGTCTCTGCTTTAAAGCCAACACCTCAGTCTCTACCCTATCCTCCAATTCTAGTTCCCCAATCAGTGGCCTGCTGCAGTTTCAGACTGAATGCAGTCTGTTGCCTTTTCTGTGTGGGTAGTTTCAGGGCCCTGGGCTCAATGGGTAGGATTAAAAAAAGACTGCAGTGAGAACTTTGCCTGCCTAGCTCCCAGAAGGGGTTTTAAGCTTTTCTTCCAGTTCCCAAGCAATAGTTCCTGAGAGTCTTATTCTTGTATTACTGTCCTGTGAGCAATTCTCTCTTCCTCCTCAGGACTGTACTCTGCAGGGGATATCTGGGGCTTCAGTGAGCTGAATCAGCCCCTTTCCTATTGGGGGTGGTGCTCCTAGCCTGCAGGAGAGGTAGGTGTGCTCTGCCCCTCCTTTCCCAGCTCTGGTTGGCTGATCTCACAGAGAGCTCATTTCAAACTCTCCACAATGCAGACACAAATTCTAGCTTTCATTGGTCTGTCTCCCCAATGCAAGCCAGGAAGGTGGACACCCTTCAGCAATCAAAAACGCACAAAGCCACACACAAGCAGAGAACTCGCCCTCCAAGGTCCAGTCACCCCGACACCTAGGCACCAAGCAGGAGGGGTCACAAAGTCAGCCCCACACACGTCCCATGCACAGCTGATCTCAGTAAAGCTGGGGGCAGCTCCTTGTGCACTATCCCAGCTCCCCTGAGAGTGGGGGAAAAATCCCCGATTAGCTGCATCAGCAGCTCAGATGGCTGGAGTTCCAACCCGCCCTTATGGTGGCTCTGGTCCCTCTCTGGTAGCAGAAGGGCCCTCTTCCCCTTCTCCACGCCACACAGTTTAAATGCTTTCTGGAGTTCTACAAAATGTCTTACAGGAAACAGAGGGTCCCTGTAGATAGCTGCTCAGTGCAGCCCTCTGGCCCCTTTATATTTGGAAGCTACACACTGTGGGACAGCCTTTCCTATGGTCAGTACCCAGGGTAAAAGACTCCTTTCCCAGCAACTGCGATTAGAAGTGTTGTTTTACTGGGAAAGTGAGGTCCCCTCCTCACAAGCACACTGTTCCCCTGGCTCCCTCAGCCCGCCCTGCATGGGCTCTCCTCCTCTGCTCTGGTTTGAGATCCCAGATTTTGGATGCCAGTCCGCACTCCCAAGGGTAGGGAGCTTTACAGCCTCTAACCCTCAAGCCTCGGAGCCCAGCACTGGCTTCAGGGGGACTCCCCCTTTCAAGGCCACCCCTTTCTTACCAGACTCTATGATGTTTCTTCAGTGCTCCCTACTCGAAATATGTCCACTCAGATATATTTCTTGTTTTTCCAAGATGGTTACACAGTATTTTATTGGTAAATTGAGTCCGTGGCTCGTAGCAAGGAAGCTCTGCTTCTTGTCAGAGTGCTGCCATCTTCCCTCCCAAGACCATTACTTTTGTAACACATGGAAAACCTTATAACTTTCATGTCATAAAGTATGACTGGGGATTTTATAAAAAGATTCAACGTTTGTGCATTCCCTATCAAAGTAGAAGCTAAATTGATGAAGAATTGGAAATGAACAGCTGAAATAAACAGTTCTATTACAATTATACTCAATCACATTAATTGAATCAATCTGGAACAAAAACAAACTTAAAACAGGGGAACAGAGAACAGAAGGAAACCCAGCTATCTAACCTAGACTTATACTTGCCAGCAAGTAAAGCCTTAGATCACTGTAACATAGCTGCTTTCGGTTTTTCTGTTTTTCGAATTAGATTGGAAATAAACATATGTCACGTATTACTTCTAATACACTTGCACAATATAGATAGATTCCAATAGGATGGGTTAAGAATTGTTTTGAATGATCCTTAAAAAGTTAATTTACTCAGTAACATAGTGTTACCTTTTAACTTAATCAAGCTAAAATCTAAGCTCCAAATATTGGACTTAATACAAACATAATTGGACTTAATTCAGATATCACACTCTTGCCCTATACAAAGCCAGCCATCTTTTACTCAAATACAAGTGATTAGAATTACTTAAGATCTGAAGTAGTATACATATGTAACCTAGGGGAAAATGATTGGGAAAGTTTTTGTACCTGCCTGAATATAATCTAGTATCTGAGTTAGTTAGCATTGAAGGGAACTATTACTAAAATACAAACTCAAGCTTCATAATTTGTGTAGCCAATATAATTCTAATATATTCCTGTGGGTCACAGTAAATGCTCCAGCACCATACACTTAAATATAATGTAATTTTAAATAAGAGGTTATTCTCAAATTAAAAATGTTTTCCTGTCAAAATCTGAGGAATAATGCAGGCAAGGACAGAAAAGCATTCCCTTGCTTTAATAACAACAATGCTTACTGATCTGTGAATAACCTGGAAAAATTTAAGATTATTGAGTTAATTTACCAATCTATCCATCCATCATCAAAGAACAGGTTTCAAAATGATGAATTATCTTACTACCTTGCTGTTAATCCCACACAACATTATCTCCCCAAGGGAAAAAACAAACAAATGATCATATACACATCATCATGCTTACCCTCTATACTTTATGTATCATCTCTAATGCCAATATCAACTATTAACTAGAGGGAAAACTATCTATAAAATCATACACAAGAGATTCATTAAATGAGGTATGTTTCTGTACTTTTTTTTACCCTCCAGGATCCTAGAGTTTATAACAATTCTATTCAAACAACAGTTGTCAAACTTTTGGGAGACAAGCTTCTGGTTAATCTACTTCACATTGCTATGAATCCCCTTCCTAGAAAAATACAGCTATGCACATTACACACACAAAATCTCGCATGTAATTTCAGGGTATTTACCTCCAAGTTCCTGAAACCCAGGTGATTGATTCCTGGCATTGGAAGTGAAATTGGGAACCCCTAAATTTGAAGAACTACTCTTACTATATATCCAGCCTTCTACTGCTGTCTATTTTAAGCTGAGATATGTTTTGAAGACAATGGCTATAAGTTTGCTTATGTTATAACTGAAGACAGCCAAACAAAAAACATTAAGAGGACTGTAACTATATAGCTTTTTCAATGAATGGATGAAAAAAAGTAGAAGAAAAAAAGCCAAAATGTTCAGTGTCATCATTACTAACAGGTGATGGGATTTAAGTTAAGTATAATAATAATAATATTAATACTTCTGTTCCTGTTTTGCAAATTTTCAGCATATGAAATAATATTTCTTATATAATAGATATTTTTATACTTTAGCATGACGACACCAACAATAGGAAATGGTTAAATACATTATGGTACACACATCCGTGTATCAAAGAACTATTCAGCCATTTAAATTTTTGTAAGTATGCACATATGTATACAATAATACAAAGACATCTGTATAGGCGTGGAAAATATGAGAAGATATGCAACTAACTTAACAATGGCTAACTCTAGGGGTGGAAATCAAGGGTGAGGAATAGGGCTTATATTTCTTTATGAGTATGTGTTTTCATTTTTCAGTATTTTCAATTTTTTCTACTAAGATAATATGTTATCCAAGAATTTTCTTTTTAATGGCAATTTAGCATCTCTGTCTCCTACATGTTGGGCAATTTGCTAAATGAACTGTATGAATTATTTCATTAATTCAAATGCCAAGGTATTCTAAACTGTTCTCCTCCTTAAAGAATTTTTAAATAGCTCCAGATTTTTGAACCAAAAATTGAGTAATAAGATTGTAAGCGAAGACTACAAGAACATTTTATTCTCCCTGCCTTTCAACATTTAGCTAGAGTAAACTACACCAATTCAATATATACTGATTTGCACTAAACCACTATTTCTCAAAGAGGAATTATTTTGCCCCTAGGGGACACCTGGCAATGTCTGGAGATATTTTTATTTGTCATAAGTAAATGGGTGAAGGTAGTGGCACCTAGTGGAGAGTCCAGGGATGCTGTTAAACATCCTATAATGCACAGGAAAGCCCTTCCCCCAACACAGCAACAAATTATCTTGTTAAAAATGTCAACAGTGCTGAGATTGAGAAACTCTGACCTAAACCAAGAGCCTCTAGAACAGCTATGTATCACATAACTGGCCCATGTTCAGTAACAGGTAGAATCAGACCACTAATAACTTGGATAAGAGTAAGCCCAATCATTTTACTCTTTTCAGGATATGGACTGGTTAACAGAACAGTCTGAGAGTCCTATAATTTCATCAAAGTGTCCTCTGCCTGCCTTGATTAATTTAATTTCATATCATATCTGTTTAGGCTACTTCCAATCATTTTTGAGTACTTATTCCATTCATACCTAAATTGCACGTTCTGGAACCTGATGAAATATATTTTCTAATTCTCAAATTGACCCATAAGTGTGCATTTTCTTTCTTCAACTAGAGTAAACACTCTTGACACTGACATCAAAGTCTGTTGATGTCATATTGTTTTTCATACACATCCACTACACCTAGGAGAGTACTAGGTAGAGAATAGATGCTAAAAAAAAGCAGATATTGAATTAAAAGGGAAAAAAATAAAATAAATTTATAACAAATGACAGATGCTTCTTCACAAGTTTAATGTCACTTTGAATCTTTTTTTTTCCTGTTGATTAGAATTAGGCCCAAAGAGCAATTCCCCTGGTTGCTCCCACTTCAGCAGTATTCCCTAGACAACAGCATTAGCAACACCTGGAAACTAATTAGAAATGCAAATTTTCAGGTCCCACCCCAGATCTACAAGTCGGATTCTGGGAATGAGGCTCAGTAATCCATGTGTTAAATTCTGACACAGGTGAAAGCTTGAGAAACACTGCCCTACAATTTCTTTAACACACAAATTTTGCAGCAATTCATAAATACTTACCATTCATTTATCCATCAAATACTTAAAAAATGAATAATATATACTAGGCATTGCAATGAAGCAACCTTGTCTAATGTCCTAATATCAGGGTTTTGAAAAATTATTATTATATTTTGTAGACAAAAGAGTATTCAACTGATTAAACTGAGGTAGAAAAGCCTGCCACCTGTTTTTGTAAATAAGAGGTTTTTGAAACACAGTCACGTCCATTCTTTTACATACTGTCTATGACTGCAAATAGTTTCAACAGAGACCATATGGCTTGCAAAGCCTAAGGTATTTAAATATCTGACCGTTTATAGAAAAAGGTTGTGGGCCTCCAGGATTAAAACACTAAATCTGGCTCAGTCCCTAACTCAGCCTCATATTTGCCCTGGTGGCATTCCACAACAGCAGCAGCAGCAGCAATAATTGTAATAATTATAGTGACAGTAACATTAATAACAGCTAACATGTATGCAGTACTTACTAAGGCAAGCGCTGTTTTAGGCACTTTCCAGATATTAATTCATTTTAATCCTCACAACCTCTGAGGTAGATACTATTATTATCCCCATGAAAAATGAAGAAACTAGAGAGCATAGAGGTTAAATAACTTGTCCAAGGATACACAGCTAGGAAATTGCAGAACCAGGATTTTACCCCATTGGACTGGCTCTAAAATGTATCCTCTTGTTCACTATTCTATATTTATGACTTCTCCACTCCACCATACTATAGATATCTGCTTGCAGTTTTCAAAAGAGATGCCTGTAGCCCAGCGGGGCATAGCTCAGCGGTTGAGCATCAACCTAGGATCCAGGAGGTTGTGGTTCAATTCCTAGTTGGGGCACATGCCCGGGTTGCGGACTCAATCCCCAGTAGGGGGCGTGCAGGAGGCAGCCGATCAATGATTCTTTCACCATTGATGTTTCTCTCTGTCTCCCTCTCCCTTCCTCTCTCTGAAATCAATAAAGATATATGTTTTAAAAGAGAGAGAGAGAGGTGCCTGTAAATTACAGTTCCAACAGCAACAGTTCCCCAGTTTTCCTATATCTCTGCTGTCTTTAGATCCCAAAAACACCTTTTTTTCCATTGAAAATCCATAACAATAGTTCTCAACCCTTGGTTTTAGGTCATTGATGCATGTGAAAATCTGATGAAACTATGAATTTTTTTCATAAAGACACATATAACATTTTGTATACAAACTCCAAGAACCTATGGACCTTAGATTAAGAAGAACCTCTGACATATCTCAAAGCAGCTCTACTCAACTGCAGTATGGTAAAACAATAGTGTGTAGTGATCCACTATGAAAATATTTCTTACTTAACCATATGATTTATGAACTCAATGTTCAATTATGTCTCCTTTGAATTCACTTTAGCAATGTTTTAACATTTAATTTCAAATATTTAAGGCTTGATTCAATAATCAAGGTTTACACACAGACACTCATTTAGACAGATCAAATCTACCAATTAGACATAGGGCCAGTTTCTACACCCACATTTAAGTATATCATGCAGTTCTACCCATGACACTGTGGGAGGAAGCTAATGGGATTGGGAGCATAAAACAGAGCAATGCTAACTAATCTCTAAAACATAAAACCTACCTGTTAATGGTCTCATATCCACATTAGTGTTTATCAAATGCACACATACAATTATAATGGTGGAAGGGAGATTCATTTGCTCATGGTCTGTTTTTCCTTTTACCTTTATCAATTAAGTAAAATGGAAGAAGATGAAACATTTTCTTTATTCATCTAAACCAATATTTGCTACTGGGCACAGAATCAGAACATGTTTATAAAACACCATAAGAACAGCCCTTATTCTCTCCAGCTTTCTTTAGGAAAGTGACTATTTATTGACAGTAAGAAAAAATATCACAGCAAATTACAAGTTGTTAAAAGCTAAAAAATACCACAAATATTTAAAAAATCCAAAAAAAATCAGTATTTTTAAAAATTACCTCCTTTTAATGTTTACAGAAAATACTGTTTTAACATTGTGTAAGAGGTGAGTCATAAAAAATTCCCATCAGGAAGTCTGGTTTCTAGCCTCAGCTTCTTTCTTCATTTGTAAAATTAGACAACAAGTCACAACAATATAATAGCATTCTTCCTACTCTTGTTTTGTTATATTACTACCAGAATAGTAGGGGGATTTTTTTCAAGAAAAGAGATTAAAGGAGAATGCTGTGGAAGGGGGGGAAAAGATAATGTGCTAGTAAAGAATATTTGAGGAAGACACTAAAAGCCATCTCAATTTTGCTCTGACTTCACATGCAACCAAATACACAAACTAATAAAATTTTCCTTCAATATAAACTGTGGCCAATTTTAACACTTCTATTGGTTTTCCAATAGACTGATCCAGGTTAACAAATGTCTCTTAGATTTATAAAAATTCTCAGAATAAAAAAGATTAGAGACTAAAATAAGCAAGTTACTTTGGTCTGAGAGATGTTTTCTACTATGAGTTCTTCAAATGCAATAAAACATTCAGTAAAGCTTAAGTTTTGATCTTGGACTAAAGAAGGGCATTTTTTTTAAAGCAAAGGAAAAGGAAAAAATATATAAAATACCTTTCAATTTATATTTAAAAACAAATTCCATGGTTATGACATAATCACAGTAGCAGCTATGTGGTCCCTTTTGGGCATCATTCTTTCTGCCATTAGTGAAAGTATATCAAACGGGAGATTCTCTTTCCTGTCCTTCCATGCTAATACTATAATCTTGACCAAGTTACTTATATATTTTGGACTTATGGTGTTCTCTGCTTCTTTCATTTTAAAGCTGTAAGTTAAAGATCAACTTGTGTTCCACAATTTCCTGAGGTAGAGCTTGCATCTATTCAAATTTCCACATACAATACTCAGGAAAATGTTGTTTGAGTACGAACATCTGGTAAAAAATATTTGGTGGAGATTTTGCATATATACACACAATTCATATTACATGTTAAAAGTAAAACATACTCATCCTTTATATTTTGCATTCTTACTACATTAAAGGAAATAAAATCTTGGTCACTGAAGAATGAAAGACTGAATTACTTAGTAAACAATCAGTTAAATACCCTCTCTTTACAAAACAAGAGTAACAATCTCTGGGCAGTCTAGGTCTACCTTTAAAAAATGTAAAGTTAGTTTGCACCCACTGTTACTGCTCCATTTCACAGGTTATAAAAACATGACATAGTACATGAAACTTACTCTGAATTAGAAAGTAATTCTAAAGGCTACTGTGTTACCAACCTCACATATAACATAAATGAATTAGTCAGTTATGACTTAAAAATAACTTCTGTTTGAAGGATAAATTATGAGGGTTTAAAAACCTATATACTACATACATATCCTGTTCTGCATGCCAGAAAAAATATTAACCATCTAATATATAGTAGGGAAAATTCTGTGGCTTGCTAGACTAGAAAAATATATAGGTTTCAATGACTTTTCTTCCAATATGGTCCAATTTATGTATCATGACATATTAATGGGTAGTAGGTAGTACAATAAATAAGCATCATTTTCTTTGCTTGAAAAAAATCTACCTATTTAAATTGATAAAAACCTCAAAGGGCATTTATTCATGAGAGTTATCTCCAGTAGTTGAAATGTTATACTGTTTATGCAGAATTCATTTAGAATGCAAGGATATGACTTACAAATGTCTTTGAATCCTTCACATAAACATGCATGCATGCCATCTATAACAGCAGCCTTGGTGAGAACACACTGTAACTGGCTGCGAGAAATGCTTAACAGGCTTATATTAAAACAGAATATAGAATGGTGGTTAGAAATCACAGAACAGGTGACACCTAATTCTGATAACCTGGTGATAAAAAGTGTAAGCTATGATGTATAGATGGTGGTACTGTTACTACTTCAGGACATAAACAGAACAATATTTATATGAAATTATAAAACATTATGCAGGGAATCAAATATAAAACTAAAAGTTAATATGCTTAGGCCAAGTAAATGCATTTTTATTATAATTCAGAGACTCATATACACACTATGTAGGAAGAACTCGGTTACTTTAATTACCAAAGAACCACCCAAAAGTTTAATACAATACTTCAAACGCAAGAGAAAAAGTTGTTGTTGTTTTTAATACCTATCTATTTAAACACACATTTAATTACAACATTCTCTGAAAGTATCACTTTAAATTGGAAGGGATGAGGTATAACTTTTATAACAAACATTAAGTCTCAACCACACACAAAATTCTGAGATAAGCTCTATAGAGGATGAAAAGATATGGAAGGCTGATAAAACATCAGCCTTAGTTGTTTATGATACTGTTTAGGGGAAAGTGTTTTTTGTCTAGGATTTAACACGTAAGGGTCTCATTCTGAAATTTTATATCAATACAGGGCAAATAAAACTTTTAAATGTTTTTTTTCCATAAAAACAACAAACACACACCAAACACATATTTAGAAAATGTATAAATTAGGAAAGAAAATAAAGGATTTAGTGTGTATGGGGGGCAACCCATGGATGTTTCTCACATCGATGTTTCTCTCTCTTCCTCTTCCTTTCTCTATAAAATCAATTAAAAAAACGACAACACGGAATAAAAAAGAAATGATGTTAAATATTTCATTTTCATAAAGTGCTGGTAAGGAAGCCAGGGATCTTCTGTTCATTCCCCAGAGGTCTGCTCATCCTTTCCCAATATTCATTACCCTAAAGTTCTATAGGAGTGAGTAGCAACTGGCAACACGAGAAGAATGTGGCTCCTTTTGAATAAGGCGATGCCACAGGAAGAGGAAAAGAATGATTAAGAAAACCATAGAGCTCCCCTGTTAGTTTTCAACTGATAGGTGGATCTCTGCTCCTGAAAGATATGACACTTCCTATCCGTCCCTACTTTGGCAACTAATAACAGGAGGAAGAGCTTGTCTGGAAATACACAGACCTATCATATTCAGAATTAAGTTACTTTCAAATTTATAAAATTCTCACCTCCATTCATAAAATCACAGAGTTAAGAAATATAAATTTGAGAATATCTACTTCTAGTATACTGGACTGGAAAGTGTGAAGGGACCTCTAGTTGCAACCAAAAAAAAACCTATTTCTTATATTAAACATAATTTTTGTTGCACTGCTGAGATATAAGAAAATAAGGGAAATGTCTACAGGAAACCCTCTAATCCCAAACACACATGCACACACACACACACAGAATAAACAAACCTTTAGCTGAATTCAAAGCTTTGAGCATCAAATACTACAATTTAAAAAAATCAAATAGCCCAGCAGGGCGTGGCTCAGAGGTTGAGCGTTGACCTAGGATCCAGGCGATCGGGGTTCAATTCCCGGTCAGGGCACATGCCCGGGTTGCGGGCTCGATCAATGACTCTCTCATCATTGATGTTTCTATCTGTCTTTCTCTCTCCCTTCCTCTCTCCGAAATCAATAAAGATATAAAATAAATAAATAAAATAAATTTTAAAAAATTAAAAATCAAATATTGTTGCCTGATATCAGTGTGAGAGCTGAATCTGGGGCTCCTTCATTAATAAAGATCCTCTGAAGGGAGTGGGAATGATCTCAAGAGTTAGTGCCTTCTGGCTGAAGCACACCCAAATAATCCTTGAAGGAAAGCATCCTTAATTTGGATTCCCAGATTTTCGCAGATTAAAGTTAATGAAATATAAACTCTCAATCAAAGATAAATGTGGCACAAGGAACTAAACCATGAACATAAATCAACAGAAACAACATAGGCAGAATGTAAGATAAATATATATAAAAAAATGAACAAGAAGAAGAGAATATCAAACAGTGACACGAAAGATTTGGAGGGAGATGAAAGATAAAAATATTGAAGTGATAAACCAAAAGAGTTAAAGTATAGATTAGTCACAGGTAAAGAGAATTTTAAAAAAGGAGAATAAAAAGAAATATGAGAGAGAATACTAAGTTCTAAATGATGCCTCATTGGGGTTCCAAAATGATGAGAGACAATGGAGGAAAAACAGTAATTGCAAAAATACTGCCTAATAATTTTCCAAAATGATAAATAACAATTCACAAATAGAGGAATTAATTGTAGGTCAAATGGTTTAATACTGTTAATTTTATATGGGTCAACCTATACCATGCTAGATAAATATAAAGGAACCATAATTTCACTGGAATGAAAATGCAGAACACCAAAGACAAACTATCTTAAAAACAACTGGAGAAGAGATATATTACTTATATAAAGAAATGATAATTAACCTGACATCAAGGTTTTCAACAGCAAAAACTGAACCCAAATATCAGTGGAATAATTAAAGTACTGAGAGAATTTTTCAAAGTGGTGAGCACACAATGCAATATACAAATGATGTATTATAGAACTGTACACCTGAAACCTATATAATGCTAATAAGCAATGTCACCCCAATATATTTAATCTCAAAAAAAGTATTGCCAACCTAGAAATGCTTACATAGCAAATCTGCACTCAAAACAAAAAGGCAAAAGTTATTTTCATATATGCAAAAACTAGGAAGCATTTACTACCAACAGACGTAAAGTAGAAGAACTTTTAAAATTATATACTTCAGAAAGAAGGAACAGACTTCTGTTGATAGGACTCACCTGCTTGGTAATAGACCAAGATTGTCAGATGGAATTAAAAATATGTAATATGCTACTTAGAGTCCTAAATACAGACTCAGAAAAGTTGAAAAATAAAGGGATGGAGAAAGATATAAAAATATAACAGGCAAATACTAAAAAGGTGGAGTAGCTATTTTAATATCAATGTAGACTTTTTAAAAAATGTATTCTTAGGAATGAAGAAAGTCATCAGATAATGTAAAATATTAAATTCATCAGGAAGATTAACAATTATAAATGTATATGACTTTAATAAATGGCCTCAAAATAAATATTAGGTAAAAACTGATAAAATTATAGAGATAAATTGACAAATCAAACATCATGAGAGATTTCAAAACATCATTCTACTATTGATAGATAAAAGAAAAAAAACCTCGCCAGACCGACATGACTCAAGAGGTCAAGTTTGATTCCCAGTCAAGGCACATGCCTGGGTTGTGGGCTTGATCCCCAGTAGGGGGTGTGCAGGAGGCACCCAATCAATTGATGTTTTTATCTCTCTCTCCCTCTCCCTTTCTCTCTCTGAAATCAATAAAAACATATTAAAAACAGAAAAAAACCCTCAATAAAAATAAAGTTTGAAAATTACAACTCAAAGCTTGACCTATTAGACTCCAAGACCAATAATTAGAGAACCCTGTACCCAGCAACTATATAAACACATTCCTCTCGAGAACACATGGAAAAATTACAAAAATTCAGGAAATACTGTCATAAAATAAAGTTCAAAGAATTAGGACCATAAAAACATAGTTTCTAGACATAATACAATTAAATGAGATAAGAGCAGAAGAAAAACAAATTAGCTCTTTTAAAACACCTCATAAGAACTCATGGGTCAATTCAAAAATAATAATGGAAATTAAGATACTTAGGACTAAAAGATAATAAAAATAATACATAATAACTGTGTAAGATTCAAAACAGTAGTGAAAACTTTATCATCATAAATGCTTATATTAGAAAATAAAAAAGATGACTGGAACTCATTAGGTTTTAGCCTCAGAACTGACATGGGCAGGAGATGAGAGGGATGAACTGAACAAAACCAAAAGAAAGAAAGAATAAAGGATATAATAAAGAGCAGAAATTAATGAACAAGAAAACAAACTATAAAAGAGAGAATCAAAAAACCCAAAAGTTGATTCTTTGAAAACATAACAGAGACTGTGAAACTTGCCCAAGTGTATATAGCTAATAAATGGAGAAGTCAGGATTTAAATCTAGGCAGTCTATCTCCACAGTCCAGATTCTTAACTACTATGCTCCATGACCTCAAAAATGCTACGCATAAAAGAAAAGATTGCAATATTTGACTACATTAATCTTAATGATATCTATGCATCATAAACACTATAAGGCAAGATATATATGACACACATAACTGAGAAAACATTAGTGTTTAGAATATATTAAAACTTCAACAAATCAATAAGGAAAAGTTAACAACCCAAAGACAAATGGGCAAAAGACACTAAAAAGCATTTCCCAGAAGAGAAAACAAATAGCCAATGACCATATGAGAAGACACTCATAAGTAATCTAGGAAATGCAAAATAAAAACACAATATGATGTAATTACCAATTTGTTACTTTGTAAAGTATATGACTGTCTAACCACTATTATGTATACCTTAAACTAATACAAAATAATACTGAATGCAAACTGTAATTGAAAAACAAAATTCAAAAACATACAGTGTGACAGTATTTTATGTGAGGGAGATTGACAAAAATTAGGAAGTTTGATAATACCAAATATTGGCAAAGATGCAGAGCTGTGGGAATTCTGACATACTGCTAGGGGAATGTAAATTGATATAACTTTCTGGAGAAAAAACTGGGCACTATCTTGTATAAACATTCATATATTCCATGACTCAGGAATTTCATTCCTAGGTATGTATCCTGGAGAAACTCTTTAATATGTATATCCTGAAACACATACAAGACTGTTGATAAAAACAAAAAACTGGAAATGTCTGGTATCCATCAACAGAAAAATGGAAAAATAAATTGTGCTATATTCACAATATACAATTCACAATGTATAGCAATGAAAATCAATTAACTATGATTATACTACAAAGATGACACTTTGAAACATAATATTGAGTGGAAAAAGAAATTTATAGTATGATTCTATTTTTAAAGCTCAAAAACAGGACAAACTGAACATATCATTTAGGTAGTAGGTAGGACGGCAGGATGTTTATAAGAGAGAGAATAACAAAATATATGTTCACAAATACTAAATCCTGAGCAAATCTCATTTTTGTCTTTCTAATTTTATCTCTTATTCAAGTAACACCTTAACAAGAAACAAGAGAACCAATGGCAGTCTTACCTGCAGAAACACTGAGGGAGTTCCCCTTGGCCATATAAAGGAAACAAAAACGGAGTGTTGCCATACCGCCCAAGACAGTGAAGAAAGTTTCTGGTAGCTTTGAGACCATCTATAGTACTGCTGGCTGTCTCTGATGTCATTGCAATTGAATGCAGAACAAAATGTTGGAGGTTGGGAGTTAATTTTTGAGTTTTTAAATATTCAGAAAATGCAATCTCCTCATAGGCTATGAAAAGAAAAATGAAAAATTATCAACTAAAATCAGAACCAAACTTCAATTTAAAATCACTGCACAAAAATGAGACCAAGTCTGTCTTAAACACTTGGCAAAGGACATGGGTGGCAATGATATTACATTTTGGACAGAGACCAGTGGTTTAGGGGGGGAAACTAGAAATCTCACTATCCTAATTGAATTGATGGCACAATTTTTAAGCTTTAAATAATGAACCTATGTTTAGTATTTTACCAATTCAATAAGTAGAAAAGCATTAAATAACTCATTAACTATCACAATTGTTTTCTGAGGTTGGCAATAATCTTACATTATCATTAAAACTGCAGAAACACACACACACACACACACACACACATATAAAACACATAGACATAGACAACAGTGTGGTGACAGCCAGAGGGAAAGTGGGGTGAGGGTTATGTGGAGGTGGGCAAAGGGGAGAAAAATGGGGACAGAAAGAGACTTCGCTTGGGATGATGGATGCATGATGCAGTGTGCAGATGACATGTTGTTGAATGGTACACTTGAAACTTATATGATTTTGTGAACCAATGTCACCCAAATAAAATCAATTAAAAGCTAAAATAAAACTGCAGAATAATACCAATAACTATATTTTGAAATATTAAACAAGACAACGGGCTCATTTTTGATGACAATAATAATAGAGCAATACTTGATTTTTTGAAATATATATATTTTTATTAAAACTAGGAACAATGAACTGACTAAAAAGTAATAAAGCTTCGCCCGGCCAGTGTTGCTCAGTTGAGCATCCACCCATGAACCAGGAGGTCATGGTTTGATTCCCAATCAGGGTATATGCCCAGGTTGCAGGCTGGGGCTCAGTAGGGGCGTACAGGAGGCAGCCAATCAATGATTCTCTCTCATTGATGTTTTTCTCCCTCTCACCTCCTCTCTCTGAAATCAATAAAAACTTATTTAAACAAAAAAGTAATGAAACTTAATTTCTTTGTGGCTAGTGGAATCAGTCTTACTGCTTTATAATCACACCACAAAAGATAAGGGATCCCTAAAAACTATTTCTTTAAACCAATAACAGAAAAAGTGTAATTGGACTGTTAGTGTTAGGAAATAACAGTCAATTCTATGATAAAAGACAAAAAACTTCATAGAAATTATTTATATAAACAAATAAAAATTTACTGAGAAAATATGTTTACACCATTATGGAGAACAATTTGGCAGTATCTAGTGGACTTGAAGCTTTAAGAGCAAAAGCTACACTTTTTTAAAAATTGAATTTGAGGTGACATCGGTTCACAAAACCATACAAATTTCAAGTGTACAACTCAACACATCATCTGCACATCTAGTAAAAAAAACAACTGCTATAGTTCTCATTGTAACTTTATAGATGAATTGGCAACAGTATGTTCTTATTTTGGATAACATTTACACTCCAATGCCCTTAAAGTATAAAGCTATGTTACTGAAGTGGTATATTCAATTTTCAACAGTGAAGTAACCGGCCCCAGATCACACAGTGAAATAGATCAAAGCCAAGACTAGAAACCACGTCTTCTAATACAGTGGTTTCCACCATACCACCTAGACTTTTTTTAAAAATCAATCAAAATAAATAATTCAATATTCCAAGCACAAGTAATCCTGTAAAAATGAAAAACTATAATATTTTATTACTGATGAAAAAAATTAATGGAACAATGCAAAAGAATACGGTAGTTTCTCCCTTATCCATGGGTCCATTTTCCATGGTTTCAGTTACCCACAATCAACAGCACTCGGAAAATATTAAATGGAAAATTCCGAAAATAAGCAATTCATAAATTTTATATTGCACACAGTTCTCAGGAGCATGATGAAATCTTGTACTGTCCTGATCTGCGCCCCCATTCCACCCTGGACAGGAATCAGCCCCTTGGTCCAGCATGTTCACACTGCATAAGCTGTGAGTTATTCACTTAGTAGCCATCTCAGGTATCAGATCAAATGTCTCAGTATTGCCGTGCTTGTGTTCAAGTAACTCTTATTATATTTAATAACGGCCCCAAAGAGAAAGAGTAGTGATGCTGGCAATTTGTAATGTCAAAGAGAAGCCATAAAGTGTATATATGTATAGGAAAAAACCTAGTGTACATAGTGTTCACTACTATCTGCAGTTTCAGGAATCCACTGAGGCTCTTGGAACATCCTCTGTGAATAACGGGGGCAACTGTATCATCTACAAAGAACCAGTTGACAAAAATATTTAATTAATGAGAATAAAAATTAACACACAGCTCAGCATTTCTTCAATAATAAAAATATTCTAGCCCGGCCGGGCATGGCTCAGCGGTTGAGCGTCGACCTAGGATCCAGGCGATCGGGGTTCGATTTCTGGTCAGGGCACATGCCCGGGTTGCGGGCTCGATCAGTGACTCTCTCATCATTGATGTTTCTATTTCTCTCTCTCCCTCTCCTTTCCTCTCTCCGAAATCAATAAAGATATATTTAAAAAAATAAAATAAAATAAAATGGTTAAGATGGTAAATTAAAAAAATATATATTCTATAGCAGCACTGTAGACACAATAGCTACTAGCCACATGTGGCTACTGAACACTTGAAATGTCGCTAGTGTGACTGAGGAATTGAATTTTACATTTTATTTAATTTTAATTAAAGTTTAAATAGCTACATGTTGCTAATGGCTAACCTAGTAGATAGTGCACAGTAAGAATGTATTTTAAAAGAGTAATAAGTGGCTCACATTAAAGCAAGCATATTAAAATAATAAGAAAGCTCAAATAATTAGGTAACAAAATTTAATGAAAAATGATACCTTTATATTCATCAAGATGTTCCTCATACTCCATACAAAATGTAAGAAACTTCATTAGCATTCGCTTTTCTACCATAGTAAGTTGTTTGCTATTAAAGACATCTGCTCTTGAACAAGGAACCTGAAACACATGATTTTAATTTAAAAAACTACTTCCTAGTGATAAACAAGGATTCCAAAATATATTTTTTCCTTTAAGTATAACAAGATTATTATTTCCATTCTAGTCAGGCTGTGTCACATTACCTTCCATCAGTTCTAATAGCATCTCTGTTGACTTCAGAGCTAATTAAATTGTAAGCCCTCTTACTTAATCTCCCAAGCTGCTCCTTATGCCATTAAAAGGCCAGTGGCATGGCAGCCCTAAATGGGAACAAATGGCAGCTCAAATCTAGCAATGCTTCCCAAAATTATCACTTTCTCAACACCAAGATCAAGCTGCAGAAGAACTCCTGATAAAATGAACACATTTGAATCGAGCAATTTCTTACTATTTACATTTGTAAATCATCATGCAGGACTGGGATTTTCTCCTTTACTAGGAAAATAACAATCTTATTTTGCTTATCCTTCCAAAGCAAACCATAATAACTTAAGCTCATATCCAGTTACAATACTTGATCAGCATAGTACCTGTTCCACTCTTCCTTCTCGAAATGCAAGAATCCTGGTAATATTTTTGAACTCTGCATAGCGACTGACATTAGATTTGATTAGAAGATCAATTAGCAATCCTCGAGAATACAGCAGCTATACAAAGAAAATATTTTAGATGATGAAATAAAAGGTGAAATAGTGGAAAAATTGATAACTACCAAATAAAGTTATATAATTTTATTATATTTTAAAATAATTGTAAAAAGCATTATACCTATTAATGTTTTAATACATAACATATTATAGGCTCACAATTGATTATTTGAAATTCAAAATTCAAAAAACTCAGGAATCCAAAGTTTTTTCATAACTGGTTTGGCAACAAAACCTGATCCAAATGGGTATAAGGCTCTTCTTTCTGCCTTTCTCCCACTTAATGTGAATGTTCATATATCTGACAGCAGAAATATTAATATGTTTAATTAAAGACTGCCTCCTCAGACTCTGCTAAAAATGTTACATCATATATAGCATATCAGCACATGTATTATATTACTTTCTAAAATACATATTTTCATTAAATGTATTGGGGTGACATTGGTTAATAAAATTATATAGGTTATAAGTGTACAACTCTATAATACATTATCTGTATATTGTATTGTGTCTTCACCATCCAAAGTCAAGAGTCCTTTCATCACCATTCATTTCCCCTTTACACTCTTTTACCTCCCTCCAACCCCCTTTTCCTCCGGCAATCAACATACTGTTGTCTGTGTTCATTAGGTTTTGTGTAGGGTTTTTTGGTTTTGTTTTTTGCTTAATCTAAAATACATATTTTTAAATCTGAATAACAGAACAGGCCCCAAGGGTTTTGGATAAGGAACTGTAGCCTTATAAGGCCAGGTGGTTATTAAGAAACTAGCTCACTGGATCTCTTCATTAATGAAAAAAGAAAAAGATTGGTTATGCATTTCTATGGAAAGAGTCAAATTATAAGGTCCCTCTGTAATCCCAACAGTCTAGATTTATCTGAGATATGTCTTTCTCAGAAAGGGAGGATGATAGTTACTGCCAGCATACATATGAAGGATTGATTTCATCTTTCAACATCTTTCATAACCAATATCAGAGAAATAAAAACAATTTCAATAGTATTAACTAGCATGTTTTAAATTTAACCATATGGTTAAATGCAACAGATCTGGCTACTTTCTATATTGAGATACTCTTAAGTGACTATAACTCAATTAAATGTTAAAAATTTAAATGTTACATCTGTAATAAGGAAGGAAAAGAAAAATTTAAAAATTAGCTTTACCTCAAAGAAAAAGGGAATTTCAAAATCAATCTAAACAATTAGACTGAGTATCCATGAGGCCAGCAAAGAATTTCTGTTAATTATCAGTTAGGTGAATTTATATAAACTAACCATTAGTCCAGCATTATGCAGAACAAGAAAAATTGGCATTTGTGTTTTTTTAAACTAATCCGATTCCACTGACCAAATTATGGCATATTACTCCATTACTTTCAGCCTAATATACTACACAACTGATATAAGCCCATGTTTTTGAGAATATACTGCAAAGTCTTAATTCAATAATTATAATTAAAAAGATGCTTCAAATAACTCATGTGTTTAAAAATACTTGAGATTCAGTGTTCCCTCAGTAGTCATAATAATTTCACAAATATTAATATATCAAACATAAAATGCATGTACACTTAATGAGATCTAATAAAGCTTAAGATTTAATGCCAGCTTTTAAAATAATGCATTTAAGATATCAGTCAAGTGAAAATACATTTCAATTAAAGCTATTCTAAACTTTTGTCTGAAGCTTAGAAATAATGAATATGTTACCATATTTAAACTTAAGCCTCTTTTTCACCACTCTCTAATCTACCACAGCAATTTCACAGTGGTGAGAGAAAGGCTAAAGAATACTTCAATTTGATTAAAATAATGAGAACTAGATTTAATAATTAATCATTTTTGCTTCACATGGCCTGCTGCTTCCATAATTAGTAAGGTTATGGACATTTTTAGAATTGAGTTTTAATTGTAAGAACTTCATCTTTGATAATCTTGTCTATTAGTCTAAGCAGTATAACACTATAAAGTATTTTGTTTAGCTAGCCTACCCTGAGCTTTAAGATCACTTTTTAATAGGCTGCATACATAGACGTGTTTTGTAAACTAAAGCACCACATGAGACAGAATGCATGTACAAATGTCAAGTAGTTTGGAGATATAAAACTGAACTTTAGGAAAAAGTAGGGCTTGTGGAAGGTATTTTTGGCAATCATTCTAAGCTTAGATATAATAACTGAAACTTTGGAACAGATAAAATTTCCAAGAAGTGACTGATTGGCCCAATATCATGCAATACAATGCTTCCCACACAATAGGTACTCAATAAATGTTCTCTAAATAACTAACATTAAAAAATGATAATAAGCCTCTTGTATTGCTATGGCTGTACATTCTTTAGCTACTCCTGCTTTTGTAGGATGAGTACAGTAAATTATTACTGGTTATTTAAATGAACCCATGAAACTATGCAGAACAAAGTACAATTGCCTTGATACCTCTCAAGATGTTTGTTTTTAATTTTCCCTAAGAGAACCATTATTATGAACCATTCAAACTCATGAAAATACCCAGAAATCTTCTTCAGTCTCCTGAAATATCTTAGCATCTAATAAATTATCTCCCTCTCCACTCTAACCATCATTCATTTTCTTATAGAACTAAATAGTTTCCTATACTAATTCCAAAAATGAAAAACCAATGTCTTCTACCATTTTCCTTTGCAAGATTTATACTGTATTTCAGTTACCCTAAAGGTTGTAGAGACTTTTGTGAACTAGCCTTGATGCTTAACCATTATTTATTTCATTGTTTATTTAAGTAAGGCATTCCATATTCCAAGTCTAATTCAAAACGTAATTTTCGGAACGAAACATATTTGTTACTTGACATCCAGTTGTTTATTTTGTTGTTTTTTGAGATTTCTAGAGTTTATTTATTTTTTAATTTATCTTTATTGTTGAAAATATTACAGATGTCCCCCTTTTCCTCCCATTGACCCTCTCCAACCTGCTCCCATGTCCTCCAGGCCCTCAACTCACTATTGTCTATGTCCATGGGTTATGCACATATGCACGTAAGTTCTTTGGTTAATCTCCTCCCTCCTGCCCCCTCCCTTCTCTCTGAAATACATCAGTCTGTTGCATGATTCAATGTCTCTGGATCTCTTTTGTTCATCAGTTTATTTTGCTCATTAGATACCACATCTAAGTGAGATCATGTGATACTTGTCTTTCTCTGACTGGCTTATTTCATTTAGCATAATACTCTCCAGGTCCCACCATGCTGTCCGAAAGGGTTTTTTGTTTGTGTTTCTTAAAACTAATTCCTGCTCATGAAAACAGGAGGTCTATTAGTGAGCTATGATTAAACTTCCACCCACAAATCAATAGCAAAGGTAACATGGAAAGAAGATGGAGAAAGAGAAAGTACAGAAATACAAAGTAGGAGCAAGGCAGTAGCTAACTCCCACCAGAACAGAATCAGACACGGGGCTATGCGAAAGAAACAGCGGATAGTAAAGAGGTACTCGGATCTTTAGGCATCCAGTTCAAAGAGAGTAGCAGCATGAGGATATGGGATTGTATCAATAAAATGTAAGGAGCATGCAATTAGTTCCTCTCGTTATTCTATAACTTGGAACTTGAAGAGAGCACATTAACTTGAAAAGCCTAGGTTTGCGGGTAGATTGAAGTTATTCACTACCCTCTCCTACTTCTACTTCTTTTCAATGTCTCATTGTTTGTCCTCAACTTATGGGACTTGGTCTCTGTTTCTTTATATTTTCACTCAGCCTTATAGCGTAACTCTTTAAGGCCATTATCCTTTATCTTACTGGTTTTCTATTCTTTTGTACTCAATTGGCCTTGCTTTCTATAAACCCAGTGCAACACTGTACCCTCCTAAGACTCAGACACTGACGTAACATTAGAGTTAAGGATGGAAACATAACCAAAGACAATAGCATTCTTCCCAGCCTCCCTGACCCCACTACAATTAAATAATCCTCTAAAGTCCTCACACCTGAACAAATAATTTTCAAAAATGCATTGTTGTTTTTTTTCAGAATGTTCATTATCACAACGATGTTAAAACAGTTACTATATATATACAGGCTAAAAAAAAGTTCACTTAATAGACTGACTATAAATAACATAAATCTGTAATTAGGATCATTAGAATTTTTCTCTTGATAGAATTCAAATCCATGCAGTAGGAGAATATTAGGGTAGATTTGTGCTCTAGTACGAAAGTATCTTTGCAATACAGTACCAAGCATTTTTAATTTGTTTAACCTGTATTTAAAGATATTTAAGAGTGTAAAAACTGCTGATATTACATTTTTATAAAACAAATGTTCTACACTTCACAGAAAAAAAATTATAAAAATTGTGTTCATTGGCCAAGATGCTATTTTCAATCAACTGAAAGTTAGTATTGTTCTATGACAAGATGGGTTAAATTAGTACTTACTTTTGATACCAAATCGATATTAAATTTCCTGCCTTGTTTAACAATTTGGGAGTAAGTAATCCTATTTTTCTTTGGTTGTTCTGTGATGTCTTCTGCTACAGGCACATTTTCACTTGTTCCCTCTTCTGAAGTTGACAGCACACAAGTTTTATCATCACAATGGTTTCCTTTCTCCCCTGTCACTTCAACATCATTCACTTCGAGGGCACTCCCAGCATCAGGGCTTGGAGTTTGTTCTGTGGGCACTTCACTGCTCACAGTGCTTAATGACTTATCTTCTGTAGGCAGGCAGGCAGAATTTGCAGCTTCTGTGGAGTTTGCAGATGACACTGCAGCGTGATTTTTCTGCAGTGCACCAACTTCTTCGACACCTTCATGGAAATCCTGACTAATGAGAAATTATAATAATAGTCAACACCACATTTCTGATAATTGTACTTGGTCGCAATTTTATATTTTAACTTTTAATGACAATTTTTATTTCCTTACCCCATTGAATCTTATCAAGTTCAAGTTCACTGTATGTTTTGCCTTCTGTGACCCACACATTAAACATTCATCTGCTCAGGTTTCAATACAGTATGAAACATAATTAAAATTTGAAAAACACACAAATATTTCAGGGTTTAGCAGACAGTGTCACATGTACAGTTTTGATAATTCTTTTGCCTTTTATTTTTTTAAATTTTCCTTTTTATTGAATTTATTGGGGTGACACTGGTCAACAAAATTATACATGTTTCAGATGTACAATTCTATAACAATTCTATAACATCATCTGTACACTGTATTGTGTGTTACCACCCCAAGGCAAGTCTCCGTCCATCACCTTTTCTCCCCCTGATACCCTCTTCTATCTTACCGCCCCTCCTCCCCCCAGCAAGCACCACACTGTTGTCCTTGTCCAGGAGTTTTTTTCTCTTTTAAAGCAGGCAGGGGAACTGCTTTTTTCTAAACAAATCAAAATAGTGCTCAAGAACTAACAACGGCTCACACCTGTTAGAATGGCCATTATCAACAAGACAAGAAATAACAAGTGTTGGAGAGGTTGTGGAGAAAAAGGACCCCTCATTCACTGCTGGTGGGCATGTAACCAGGTACAGCCACCAGAGGAAACAGCTGCTCACGAAATTAAAAACAGAGTTACCATATGGCCCAGCAACCCCTCTTCTGGGTATCTACCTAAAAAACGGAAAACATTTATTTATAAATATATGTACTCTTATGTTCACTGCAGCATTATTCAGTGTCCAGACATGGAAACAACTGAAATGTCCTTCAGTAGATGACTGGGTAAAGATGTGCTACATATATACAATGGAATGCTACTCAGCCATAAGAAAAGATGAAATACTGCCACCTGACAACATGGATGGACCTGGAGAATATTATGCTAGTGAAATAAGTCAGTCAGAAAAAGCTAAGAACCATATGATTTCACTCATATGTGGGGATATAAACTGAAACTCATGGACACAGACAACAGTATGGTGGTTACCAGAGGGAAGGGGGAAGGAGGGCAGTAAAGGGTACAAGGGGCCACATATATGGTGACGGAAGATGATTTGACTGTGGGTGGTGGGCACATAATGCAATATACAGATTATGCATCACAGAAATGTACACTTAAAACCTATATAATCTTATTAACGAATATCACCACAATAAATTTAATAAAAAAATAAAATAATGATGGAAATTTTTTTTAAACATCTAAACTCTACTGCATAAAAATCTTCCTGTTCCTGTCTCTAAACCAAATCACATTCTTTACCTACTATCTTCTGGTCTCATCTCACCTACTTCCCAACATGGCATCTCTAATTCTTAATTTATCAACTCTAATCTCCATGTTTTGGTCCATATCATTTGTTTATTCTGGGTTATTCTTTCCACTCCTCATAACATAATTCCCCCATCCCCAAACAATGATGTACTTCAACAAGTCACCCACTCTAAGAAAAAGTTTAAGTTTCACTTTGAAGAAGTTGTCCCTAACCCAAGCACACTCATCATTCTATTACTCCATGCCTCCATAATACACACATGAAGTTTACCTTGTGTTCATTTATCAGTTCCTTTTTAAGTCATTTGGTTGTCCAGGATATGCTTTATCTTCTGAATCATACTTTAATTCTCAAGGGAAGAACCTAGCATCTCTTATTGCACTGTTTTATAACCATGGTATCTAATAAACAAGCAAGGGATGGCAGTGTGTGTGTGTGTGTGTGTGTGTGTGTGTGTGTGTGTGTGTGTGTGTGTGAAACAAATTTATTTGTAGGAAACACAAAAAATTAGGCCAGGAAAAATCAATAAATTGTAAATAAATTGTGCAGTGAAAAAAAAAAGGGCATTATTAAAATTAACACAATAAACACTGCAATAAAAAAAGGGTTAAGTGGAAGAAAATAATATTTTAAATGTCAAGAAATAAAATTCCATGCTATTTTTAATGTTACAATCTAGTAATTTTAATTAAATATAATGAAAAAAAGGACTTGACATTATTAATATTATGACCATACTTTTCAGATCTAGGAAACTATTGTCAGGAAAGCTCTAGTCCTAGATGCATTATTTTTCAGATATTAGGCAACTAGGAATCTCTCAGATTCCCCACCTATAAAATGGAGGTCATTCCATCTTCCTTACTTTTCATGAGGCTGTCATAAGATAATGAGCTACCATATATGAGAAGTAATTTATAAACTCTAAAAGGTTGTACTAACATGAAATTAATCAAATATAAGATATTGTTAAACTCCTCACCGTTAACAGGCAACTCAAAATACGTGCACCTAGGTTTTCTGAGAACACATGTTGAAAGCTCTTTGGCCACATAACCACACAACAGCACCATTGATATTAGTGACATTCAAAATGCAGGAGGATCGCCCAGCCGCACGTGGCTCAGCGGTTGAGCGTCGACCTAGGATCCAGGAGATCGAGGTTCGATTCCCGGTCAGGGCACATGCCCGGGTTTCGGGCTGCAGCCAATCAATGACTCTCTCATGATTGATGTTTCTGTCTCTCTCTCTCTCCCTTCCTCTCTCTGAAATCAATAAAGATATATTTTTTAAAAAATGCAGGAGGATCATATGAAATGCTATTTGTATATTTTCTACAAAATTTTTCATGCTCTGTATTCACTTTTATTATTTTGAAAACTAATAAACCAAAGTGTGTTCCATGAAGGATCTAAAGTAACAACTTTCAGCAAAAGCCCCATGCCTAAAGATTAAACTGAGAAATAATAACATAATTAATTACACTTCACAGATAAGACAGAATATGGCAACTTCTCTTATTACAGACCATGATGATGACACCATGAAAATTGAGCACAGCAATTGATCTAGTCAGTGGCTCTCTACTGTATTCTGAGAAAGGAGACTTTGCACAATGAATAAAATGCACTAAGCAATCTGGAATATATAAGTCAAAATACTTAAATAAAGGTATAAGTGTAAGGAAAGAAATTGTTTTTTGTGAATTTGTTTGACATCCATAAGCTATTAAGTTTTACTGTTCTCAGCATCATAATTTGGTAAAATCTCTAGCACTATGTAAAACATATGCATTAAAAACACAGTAGTGTCCTTACTTTCCATTTAAAAAAGTCACAATAGTATAAAAATTCTTCCAAAATTGAATTTAATATCTACCTAGAAGTTATAAAGACACCAGAAAATTCCAAAACTTAAACTTCACGCCATTCCTAAGTAAGCAAAATTCTGTTCTTCATTTATCTTTCCTCAAATTTAAAACTTTATATTGTGGTAAAAAATTTTCTTAACACAAAATAATTCAACCTTTTGAAGCAAACTTCAGAACAAAATAACAACTCAATTTTATTAATTTAAAATATCTAAAAAGTATAAAAACACATTTGCCAGTTGAAAATGAATGCCACTGGATTATGTGCTCTCAAAGGAATCTTTGAGTTCTAATGGTACTATAATTTTAACATATAAAGGAAAAAAATCTGCCTCATTAGTTTATATAAAAATGTTCAATAAAATAGATTTCACAAATGAAATTTTAACATTATTTATATTGCTAATTTGAATTTCAAAGGGCATTTACAATACAACAATATTTTTGAAATAATTTTACTTAACTGCAACTGCTGAATACTGCTTTGTATAATGCATGTTTTACTAATTGCCAAAAATTATATATAACCTTGATAATTTGGGGGAGTATAAATTCTGATATTATCTAGTATTGCTTATCAATTAATGGTAGTAACAAAAGAACACCTCAAAGTGAATGTGTCTTATTAATGCCTTGTAACAGTCAGCCTTTTAGATGAGTCAAATGAAAAATTACCAGCCAGCTGGTTAATTTATCCAGCACAGGTGTTCACTATTTATTTTTCAGTCATTTGCACCTTTTCTCCCCAGTACAGCTTGCTGAATAAAGAGTATTCCTTTACTCTGATGTATGCACTTTGTTGTAAGGCCATTCATTTCTGACTTACATATTATATGTTATACCGCTACCCAGCTGTTTATTCCTGCAAATAAATGTTTATGATTACTCATAAGAGTTACAAAAATTGCACTATCCAAAAGTTGTTGTTCCAGAAAATAGTAATATAAAAAACCACTATAATCAATTTTGAATTGCTACAACATAATATACTGATAGCTATATTTGACTATTTATTACCAACTTAAAATGTTAACTCATACTGTAGAATATAGCAGAAATATCAACCTCCTGTCACCTTCTCCAAGAACAAAATTTCATAAGGTGGGGTATAGAGCAGGTAGTTGGCTGCCTAATCAGCAACCATTAATTGCCCTCTACCTCCCTGACACAAGAGCTGGAATTTTGTTCCAATATCAGGTAGAAGGTGCCCAGAACTAGGGGATAGATCATGGCTGATCAAAAGCAATTATGGTAATTTTACTAACCTTTGCTAGGCATTGCTTTTGGAGTGATCAGGTTTTGTAGTTTTAGTCACAGACACAAGGAAGAGTCTGGTGGGGGCTCTTGGTAAAAATTCTCTAGTATAATAATAGCAAAAAATGCACACACATGTTAAGAAAAACTCTCCCACTTCTTTCTATTTTTAGAGATTTTTTTTTGTGTGAAAACATATTTGGAATCATGGCAACCATCCTATAACTCTGGACAGAAAACTAAGAGAAATGCAGAGCATGTATCCCAGAATTCCAATGTGATTAAGATGTTCAATTAACAAATTCTCCAATGACCGAACTACTGACATACTCACCTGCTCATGTGCCAACTCTCCTACCCACCTATCCATCTACTTGTTTAAACCACTTTTAGTTGGGTATGTGTCACTTGCAGCCTAAAACAAACTTATCTGCACACAGTATTAAATAATAGCTTTGTCTGATGGAAAAAAATATAAAATTTTAAATTACTATTAGAATAATATGTTTATTTTGGAATCGATGCACTAGAGTTGGTTCATCTGCTCATCTAAGGCTCAAGTGTTCATACTGCTTTAGCATTATTTATGCCAGAAAAAGGAAAACAATGTTCAATATTATGCAAAGAACAGGGCAGAAAAGGCACAAGTTCTTGTCACTGTTTCAGAAAGATAAAATCTCTTCTTACTAAACAAACTACATGGCATTATGCAATTAACAGGCAACAATTTTTTACCTAAGAATTGTCTGAGTTTGTACGACTTAAGTGTGAATTAATGTATTACGCCTTTTCATAGCCTGTTAAACGTTTAGAAGCAGAAACAGTAGATGCTTTCTGCTCTCCCATATAAGCAACAAAAACATCCTGTGGCATACACAGTCACAACAACTAAAAGATACTGGATTCATCCCTTATTTTCCTAACACTGGGAGGTAAGCACTTTAATTCCACATCATACATATGACTACTTTACAGTACTAAGTAGTATTCTAGGGATTTGAAAAAGGAAATCCATTTTAGGTTCTAATCTTTAAATAAAACAGTTTATTCACTTGGTGGAAAAGCTCCCTTGATGTGCACACATGTATTTATCTGTTGCATGAAATACAACATGATACAATGGAAACAACACAAGTTTTTGAGTTAGACAGACATGGAATGAAGTCTGGCTCTTCTACCTATGCCTCCCTGCAACCTTCAGGTTAACTGTAAGTAAAATATAGTGACAACTCATGTGCACTGCCGTGGCACGGATTAAATTAAATTGAATTAAATACAATATGTAAAGCACCAGGTTACAGCAGTTGCCACAAACATAATATCCAATAAATGCTAGACCTTTTACACTTCTTTTCCATAACTCAATAGCATAATTACAAAATTCTCTCAATGAAAAATAATCAATGTATAGCAAAAGTATTTCTGGACCAAACTAAAAATTATTCCACTTATTTCAAGCAGTATTCAGGATAACAAAGCTGTACTATAACAAAATAATGTGGATAATTCTTTAGAGAGTTTGTGATACCTGGACTAAATTTCTATTTTATTATTTACCTTAATTTTGCAATAACCAAAAGTACTAAATTTAAGGTTCAAAAGATCACTAAAACCATTAGGTTGAACACCAGAATTATTTTTGAAAATAAATTAAGTCAACAACAATAAAAAAATAATGTGCTATCATATGTGCTTACATTAGAGTAGGGTATTACTGACTTGCCATGTACTTTGACATAGTTTACAAGTGATAATAATACAAGCTGTTATAAGAATCTGATTATTATTTAACAGGAAAGAAGTGAAGACCAGATAATATAGACATGCCATTTATACAACTTTGCCACAAAGCTGCATTTAACACTAAGTCTATTCCCTGCTAATCAAAGGGGAAAAGGGCTGAAGAAACACAGTTTAGACACATGCCCAGTAAGGTCTGAGTGACGTGGGAAGGCAGTTGTCTGTCAATCACACCTGGGAGCAGGTCAGTGGCCAGAATGGATGTGGCCACTGCAAGCAGGGGAAACCTGAATATTTAAACTTCCAAACAAAGGAAGCTCCCTCTCTTCTCTCTCTGGTGCACTGGGTTCCTGTGACTCCAGTTGCAGGGGGCTGTGCTCCCCTGAGCCCACATGGCTCATCGCCATGTAGAGCTATACACAGTGAACTAATGGACTTTAATTAGTTTGGATGCTGAACTACACCTGGCTGCAACATGGAATGGAAGCTCTGGACACTGGCCTTGATTTTGGCTCTGCTCCAACCCCAGCTGCACCTCTTTCAGGACTTGCTTAAGAGGCAGGGGACTTTGGAACCCGAGGAATGAAACTTAACACATATAAAGCCTTTTTCCGTATCTCATTCTCCCATGGAGGTTTCTGAAATGTTTATTTCAGTGATACCCCAAGAACCTCACTCCCACTCCCACGAGCAAGAAAGGAATTTGATTCACCAGTAACACAAGCAGTGGTGACAGATTTGCACTGATCTACTTGCTTCCCTGCCCTGTACTCCTTGTAATCAAAGATTAAAAATAGGGCTTTGAGTAAAGATGGCAGAGTAGGTAAATGTGGTACTTGCATCTACCCATGACTACATCAAAATTACAACTAAAGTTACAGAACAAACAACACTGAAAACTTGAAATCTAGCTGAACAGAAATCCTACAACTAAGGATATACAGAAGAAGCCACATAAAGACTGGAAGGAGGGGCAAAGATGATGAACAGGCTGGTCTAACACTCATGTGTGGCAGATAACAATCAGGAGGGCTAACTCGGCTGTGGAGGTCCCTACTGAGGGACAAGGGACCCCAATCCCATACCAGGTCCCCCAGCTCAGTGTACTATTGCTGGGAAAAGACCACACAACTCCTGGCCATAAAAATCAGCAGGCATTTTGGCTAAGTGAGACTGAAGGCTGCTGGAGTCCCAGGGGTTCCTCTTAAAGGGTCTGTACACAGACTAACTAGACTCACTAGCTCCGAGCTCCAGCACTGCAGCAGAACCTTGAAAGGCACCAGGGGTATATGGGAAGGAACTGAAATGTCTAGATTCAAGGTAAGGGCTGAAGGGGCAGCTTTCTCCCAAACAGAAGTGATGGTAGAACCACTGTTCTTTTGCTAAGCCCTCCTGCTGCAAGCCCAAGCAAGTGCCATATCTGAGTCTCCATCAACCTGGCTATCGAGGTTTGCACCACACTAGTGATTCCCTGACACCCAGCCCACCCAATCTGCAGGGCCATCAAAGCCATTTCCAGTGGCTTTTCCATACAAATGGCCTATCTTGGCCCATGCTGTGGACTTTCCTAAAATATCTCAAAGCTTCACAACCTCCAAACAAGAAGCATCTGGTCTCAGTGTGCACCATACCTCTTTTTAAATGGCCCCAGGCCCAGCACTAGCAGTAGCCAGCCTTGTTTCACAGCTTAGCCTCTCCTGGATACCTCTACACAAAGCACAAGCAGCAGCCATCTACAGATCTCTAAGTAGCTCATGCTGAGTGGCCCTGGGCAGGACTCAGGTAGCTGCTGACCATGGCCTGCACCTCCCGGGAGGCCCCAGAGGCAGCACCCAGTGGACAGTTTCAGACCATGCCAGAGCATCAGCCAACCACCTCCAGGAGCAACACAGTCAAGGGGTGGATTCAGCAGACACTAGAAGCCTGCTGAAGCCAGTCCTGTTCTGTGGGGCCAGCCCCTTCACAGCAATTGCTCTGCAGCAGTCACAGCTAGTCCTCACAGCCCATCAACCCAAGAGTAAATCCCTCCCAGTGAAGTGTCAACAGCAATCCAGGCTCAAGGACAACAGAAGGGTACACACAGCCCACACTGGGGGCACAGCAGGCGTGCCCAGCTTGGGTGACTGGGGAGGCTACACCACTGGGCCCCATAGGAAATCTACTACATAAGGCCACTCCACCAATACTGGAAAACGGCAGCTCTACCTAACACATGGAAACAACCACAGGGAGGCAGACAAAATGAAAAGACAAGAAACATGTCCCAAATGAAAAAAGAGAATAAAACTACAGAAAAAGAACGTAATAAGATGAAGAAAAACAATCTACCATATGCAGAGTTCAAAACACTGGTTATAAGGATGCTCAATAAACTTAGGGGAAGAGTAGATGAACTTAGAACTTGAACAAAGAGACATGAAACATAAAAATGGAGACAGAAAACATAAAAAAGAACCAGTTAGAAATGAAAAACATAATAACAAAAATGAAGAATACATCACAGGGAATCAAAAGTAGAGTAGATGAAGCAAAGAGGGTCAAATAAACAATTTTGAATATAAAGAAGCAGAAAATATCCAATAAGAACAGCAAAAAAGAAAAAAGAATTTAAAAAAATGAGGATCGTATAAGGAGCCTTTGGGACAACTACAAGTGTGCCAACATTCACATCATAGTGATACCGGAAGGAGAAGACAGAGAGAAGGGAATTGAAATCCTATTTTAAAAAATGAAAAAAACTTCCTTAACCTGGTGAAGAAAACAGACATTTAAGTCCAAGTGCAGACAGTCCCAAACAATATGAACCCAAAGAGGCCTACACCAAGGCACGTTATAATTAAAATGCCAAAGGTTAAAGACAAAGAGAGAATCTTTACAGCAGCAAAAGAAAAGCAGTTAGTTACCTACAAGTGAGCTTCCATAAGACTCCCAGCTGATTTCTCAACAGAAACTCTGCAGGCTAGAAAGGATTGGCAAGAAATATTCAGTGATGCAAGGACCTACAACCAAGATTACTCTACCCAGGAAGGCTATCATTTAGAACAGAGGAAAGATAAAGAAGTACCCAGACAAGAAAAAGCTAAAGGAGTTTATTACCACCAAATCAGCATTAAAAGAAATGTTAAAGGGTCTTCTTTAACAAGAAAAAGAAAAAAGTCGATAAAAAACATGAATAAGATGGCAATAAATACATATCTATCAATAATTACTTTACATGCAAATGGATTAAATGCTCCAATTAAACAACTGAATGGATAAGAAAACAAGACCCTTACATGTGCTGTCTACATGAGACTCACTTCAGATCAAAAGACAAACACAGACTGAAGGGAAAGGAATGGAAAAATATATTTCATAAAAATAGAAACAAACAAAAAAGATGTGCAGTAATACTTATACCAGACAAAATGGACTTTAAAACATAGGCTATAACAAGAGACAAGGAAGGACCTAGCAATTCCATTTCTGGCTATTTACCCAAAAAAGCCTTAAACACTAAATCAAAAAGACATATGTATCTATACATTCATTGCAGTATTATTTACAATAGCTAAGATGTGGAAGAAACATAAGCCTCCATCAACAGATGAAGAGATAGAGAAGTGGTACATATATACAATGAAACATAAGACTCAGTCATAAAAAAGAATGGGATCTTGCTGTCTGCAACAACATGGATGGACCTAGAGGATATTATGCTGAGTAAAATAAGTCAGACAGAGAAAGACAAATACCATATGATTTCACTGATATGCGGACTCTAAAAAACAAAATAAATGAACAAGCAGAACAGAAACAGACTAATAGATCCAGAGAATAGACTAATGGTTGCCAGATAGGAGGGGAGTTGGGGGTGATGATGAAAAGGTTGAAGGAATTAAGAAGTACAAATTAGTAGTGATAGAATAGTCACAGGAATGTAAAGTACAGCTCGGGGAATATAGTTAATATTATTGTAATAATTATGTATAGCTTCAGGTACTAGATTTATCGGGGTGATCACTTGGAAATTATATACATGTCTGCTCACTGGATTGTATACCTGAAGCTTATATATTATTGTATATGAACTGTAATTGATAAATAAAAATTATTTTTAAAATGGGAAGAGATTACAAATAAATGTTTATATAATTTTGTAGTGAATTACTCTTCTATACAAATTGTAAAACTCAGAAAAGATATTGTAAAAATTTATAGATTGGATTGTGTAGTATATGAATATGTATAATATTGATGTCTCTATAAACAAAATAAAAATAGTTAAAGCCAAATAAACATAACAAATAGAAAAATAAGCAATGGAAATTATACTGTGAATGGATAATGCTGTTAAACTTTGTTGTTATTGATTTTCTGAATATTCTTGATCAAATACTTAATATATTTTAGAAAGACTTGGAGACAGTGAGAGGGTCAATGGTTATGTGAGTATATTAAATAACATTTAGAATAAATGAAACCATTTCTAAAGCAAAACAAAATTATTAGGCATGTGAACCATCTTTAATTATTTAAATGCTAAAGGCATTTTTTTTTTCCAAAAACTTGTCCTTAGTATTTTTCCATGACAGATAAATATGCATATTTATTTATAAATGATTTGTAAAAATAGTCAATGTTGTATCTAACTTTATACCTACAGATGCAAAATAAAAATAAAATTCATGAAGACAGAAAGAGATTAAAAATTAAAAGGCTAATGGTTATGACTATAATATTGTTTATGACCAAATGATGTATACTTTATTGTTTCTTGATGGAATATCAAGTGGCATATGTGAGAATAAAACCATAGATTTTGACCTAATAAACACCAACTCTATAAATAACTCATCTGGTCTAAAATGAGAAGACTAGTCATAATATTTCAACATGCATATAGTTATAAAGCTATTTTTACATGATACTTTGGAAATGTATTAAAATATTTTAAATGTTTAAAACAATTTTGTATATATATATAGTGTATCAAGGATTGAAGTTTGACTTCTATCTATTTGCTATCTGATGCAACTAAATTCACTGAACTCTTGTCATGAATGAGCATTAAAGTTTAGAACTTACAGTAATTTGCCATTTGGTCAGATTTTGAATTTGATTTGCACATAATGAGATAGTAGTGCACAATAACAAGATAATTAGCAAGTGAAAGACCCTAAAAGATTGCCTAGCATTAGTGTATAATTACAAAGTCCTCAGGAAGTAATAACAACTTCCTTTCTGGGGAAAAAATAAAATGCTCATTAAGGATAAGTAGAAAACACAATTAACTTGTGCTATATGACTATGGAGAGAAAACACATGACCCTCAATAGAAAATAGACTCTAAAAATAAAAAGCCAATGGAAAGGAAGACATAAAACTGTTTCTCTTTGCAGAAGACATGACTATGTAAAAACCTCAAGGAATCTCCAAAAAAATTCCCAGAGCTAGTAAGTCAGTCCAGCAAGATTTCAGGATAACAATTGTGTTTCTAAATAGCAATAACCAACTTGTGAAATCGAAAATCAAAAAAGCAATACCCACTCACAAATGCAATTGCTCCAAATGAAATTAAATACTTAGGCATACAATTAATAATACATGTACAGAATTGGTATACAAAAAACTATATAATTCTGTACAAGGAAATCAAAGGTGACCTCCATAAATGAAGAGACATACCTTGTTGATGGAGCTCAAGACTCAAAATACTAAAGATGTTAATTCTCCCCAAGCTGATCTATAGTTTTAATGCAATTCCTATAAAAATTCCAGCAATATTTTTTAGACATAGACAAGCTTGTTAAAACATTTATATGGAAAGACAAAAATTCTAGAATAGCTAAAACAATCTTGCAAAGAAGAATAAATTTGAAGGAATCATTCTACCTGATACTCCATCCTAATATATGGCTGCAGTAATGAAGACAGTGTAGTATTGATGTAGAAAATGTCATACAGATGGTCCTGAATACAGAGGCTCAACTTATGATTTTTTACTATGAAGATGCAAAAGCAATATGCATTCAGTAGAAACTATATTTTGAATTTTGATCTTTTCCCAGGTTGGCAATATGCAATATGATACTCCTCGTGATGCTGGGCAGTGGTGTCAAGCCACAGTTCCTAGTCAGTCACATGATCATGAGGGTAAACAACTGATACTCTGCAGTGTACTGTGTTCCCAGCAATTTTTGGATATTGTGTTCTGAGAAAATTTAAGTTAGGTTAGGCTAAGCTATGATGTTCAGTAGGTTAGGTGTATTAAATGAATTTTCAACTTACAATATTTTCAACTTATGATGAGTTTATCAGAATATAACCCCATTGTAACTTGAGGAACACCTGTACATATCAATGGAACAGAATAGATAACCCAGAAATAAACCAATCCAAGTACAGCCAACTGATTTTTGACAAAGATGCAAAAGCAATTCAATGGAGGAGAAACAGACTTTTCAATGAATGGTGCTAAAGCAATTGGATATCCTTTAGGTTAAAATAATAAACATTGCCCCAACCTGGTGGCTGATTTGGTTGGAGGGTCGTCCCATACACCAAAAGGTCACAGGTTCAATTCTGATCATGGCACATACCTAGGTTGTGGATTAAATCCCTGGTCAGGGCTCAAATGGGAGGTTAAACTACAATGATATCACTACACACCTATCAAAATGGCTAAAATAAAAAAGTGACAACACCAAATGCTGGTGAAGATGTGAAGAAAATGAATCACTCATACATTTTTCTGGTGGAAATGTAAAATGGTACATATCCTTTGGAAAACAGTTTGGCAGTTTCTTTTAATACTGAACATGCAGTTACCATATGATCCAGCAATTATAAACTTGGGCACTTATCCCAGAGAAATAAAAAATTATGTTTACACAGAATCCTGTAAACAAATATGCATGGCAGCTTTATTTGTAACAGACAAATTTGGAAATAGTCCAGATGTTCTCCAACGGGTAAATAATTAAACAAACTGTGGTACATCCATACCATGGAATATTACTCAGCAATAAAAAGGAACAAATTATTGATGCATGCAACAACATGGATGAATTTCCAGGTAAGTATGATGAGTGGAAAATGCCAAAGGCAAAAGGTTACATTTGTATAGTTCCATTTACATTCTCAAAAGAACAAAATTATAGAGCTGGAAAGCAGATTAGTGGTTGCCAGGAGTTAGGGATTGGGGAGAGGGTAGGAAGGAGATGAGGTGTGGTTATAAAATGGCAACAGGAGGGATCTTTGTGGTGATGGAACTGTTCTGTTCTGTAAGTTGACTGTGTGATGGACACATAGACCAACATATGTGTTAAAATTATACAGTACACACACACACACACACACACACACAACAGGCCCTATAGCCACAAAATATAACAGCATCAATAAAGCATGTTAAAAAACTGTAACAACGACAAAAAGCCAGAAACTTGTAATATATTTTTCATTATTTACAAAAGGAGATTCACAAAGATTTTGAGATATAGTCCACAAGAATGTCCAGGATTACAACATAGTGATAACTTTACTTCCTCAATTAGAAAATGAGGGAATTTTCTGGGAAACCAAAGCTGATCTCTTAAAATGTTAAAAATTTTATTCTAATCATTTTTAATATTCACCTTTCTAAAATGTGTTTAAAATCCCCCTACACTTGCAAGTGAAGGAGAGAGAACATAATTTAACTTTTACCTAAAGAAAATGCAATATAATTAAGACCATCCATTGTTATACTCTGCTATAATACAATGATGCCCTTGAGGGATCCTCCAGTATGAAAGCCATTTTCCCTTATACTAAAAGGCCAAAGCCTGCTCTCCGCCTACTGATAGGGTCTATTCCTCCTCTGTTAGCCTCTCAACTAGCATCTAAAAAGAGTATATTAAAGCCTAGAGGAAACTTTGGAATCAATTAATCCATTTTAGTTTTACTGAGGATTCTATGAAAAAAAATGCAGCTAATACTGCATTTTGTCTGCCTTATCCTAGCACAGGATAGTTGTGAGAAACAAATAAGATAATGAATTTAAAAGAGCTTTGTAAACTATAAGTCGTTAATGTAAGATATTGTCATTATTATTACTCTCTAAACAGAGAAAACTGAAAGTTACATTTTTTTTATATTTTATTTCATTTTATTTTTTCCATCACCATTTATCCCCTCTATGCCCTCTTCCACCTCCACCCACCCTCCTATCCCCGCCACAATCGCCCCACTGTTGTCCATGTCCATGAGTTTTCTCTCTTTTTTTTCTCTCAATCCCTTCACACACACCTCAAGACCCTCCCCTTACCAGAGCTGCCTGCCTGCTCTCTATCTATGAGCCTGTCTCTATTTTGTTTGGCAGTTCAGTTTGTTCATTCAATTCCACATATGAGTGAAATCATAGGGTACTTGTCCTTCTCTGACTGGCTTGTTTCCCTTAGCATAATGTTCTCCAGGTCTGAAAGTTACATTTTTAAAAAGGCAAACCAGCATATCTATTAGATGTGTAGCAACTAGTGCTATATAATCCTTATTGTTGGCTTCTTCTGAAGAAGTATAAGAAATCATTAACTTAGTTTATCCTAAATAAATAATTTTCATACCTGGCATAACAAAACACTTCCACATGTTGAATGGTTCTGTCCATCTTGCTAAGAGCAATGGCTTCTTCATTTTCAAGGATCTGTTCTTGCCATGCTGAGCTTTCATTCACAAAGTCACTATTTTCCTAAACAAAATAAAAATGAGAAATTTTAATTAATTGAGCAATCTGAACATCTACTCTTCTGAGAAAATTTATACCTTTATAAATTCATGCCTTTCATCCCATCAAAACTCAAAGATGGATATCACTTCAGAGTCACTGAAATGATTCCAGCAGCATAGTGTGCTAACTTTAAAGGAAGGAAAGGAAAACAATGTATAAAATCTATCCTATCAAACGCCAGGTCTGGTTTACAGATTTCTATCATGATATTTAAAATTTTGATGCAGTCATTTGAATTTGGCTGCTTTGACACTGCTAAAAACTAGGACAACTAAACCTCCATCTGCTGAGAATCAAGCTTATCTGTTCTAATTACTTGCTAATAATAAAGTTTTTATATTTTGTTGTCAAAACAGCAGGTTCAAAATTACTTCATTCTACTTACCCTTAGATCTCTGAAGGTTGATCACTAGCCATGTCAAATTTAGAATATATGTAAAAGCTTTTGAAAAATACTCAGCCCAACACAACTAACTTTAGGAATCAACAATAATAATAAACCCCTTGATATTTTATATTTAGAAAGACAATAAAAATAAGAAAGTACAATAAAGTATGTAAACTATCACTAAGAATTGAAAGTGATCCTTAAAAATTTCCAATAATTCCTACTTATATTTTATGGAGAAAATTATAACAATATTTTAATATTGGATTTTTGAAGATGTCAATATATATCTTTCCCAAATGTCAAGGATCAAAATTTTTTAAAAAATATGTCTTCATTGATTTCAGAGAGAGGAAGGGAGAGAGAGAGGGAAAGAAATATCGATAATGAGAGAAAGTAATTTTTCAGCTGCCTCCTGCACACCCCCTACTGGGGATCGAGCCCGCAACCTGGAGATGTGCCCTGACCAGGAATCGAACCTCAGTCTCCTGGATCATAGGTCGATACTCAACCGCTGAGCCACGCTTGCTGGGCTAGGATCAATTTTTAATCTGTTTTAAATTTTCAATCTAGTTGATAACCATCTCTCAGAGAAAAAAGTTTAAAGATGTATTATATACATCCAGAGAACTAGTAGTGAAATATAACTACAATATCCTTTCTTTTAAGTAAATTCACCTCAGAAAATTTTTAAACTTACAGATTTGATAAAGTAGGGCAATAGTTATTTTTAAAAGTTTCATTGTCTTACAGTATGATAGTTACCAGAGGGAAAGGGGGGTAGGGAGGGGGTCAAATATATGGTGATGGAAGATTATTTGACTTTGGGTGGTGGGTACATAATGCAGTATTCAGATCATATATCATAGAAATGTACACTTGATATCTATGTAATCTTATTAACCAATGTCACCCCAATAAATTTAATTTAAAAAGCCTCATTATCTTGAACTTAACATTTTAAAATGAAGAAAAACAGAGGCAGACAGCTCTTATAATCAAGTGTAATTATTACATAGTATTAAACATCTCAACATAAGTAGAAAGAGGAGGTGAAGTACAGGAACTTTGAATGTGTAGACATGGGGTTACCAGCCTCAAAAAGAACTGTGGACCAGTGACAGAGAGTGAAAGGGAAAGGATACAGTGATTGAGTCAAGATACGAAAGTAAATGAACTATTAAAATAAATGTCTACAAAACTATTTTTATTTTAATAAACCTAACCCATTACCAAAATTTATTTTTTTAAATCCCTTCACTCACCAAAAGTTTTCCATTCAGACAACGGATGTATTTTGTTGTTGTTCTGAGAATCTAGATTTAATTTTTCATGGAAGTATGGAAGTACTAAATATTCGTCAATATCAGGAGACCCTCACATATACCTCCCAAGAATAAGGCTCAAAAAAGGGTTTCTGATAAACATAAATATATGAATATTTAAGGCATATAGATAAAACATTTTAATGTCTACTTATAACATTTACTTCCTTGATTTATACATAGTTTGAATTACATAAAATGCTACTTTACAAATATTGCTTGTTTCTCCACACTCTCATTTCTATGCAACGATATTATTCAAACTGAATCTTCATTGAATCTTCAACATCAATGTCTTTGTCATCACTAGAAGCACTTTTTGAGTCATGAGCACCATAAAATTAATCAGTATAACTACAATGCTTAGTGTGGTGCTTAGCACATGGTAATTGCTTAATAAGTCTTAGCTATATTACTTTAACTAACTAACTGAATTTAATTTTCTAGAGCATAGCATCCTCCTTTCTGAACTGCCTAAATTCTTTTGAGATATAGCAATTTCTGATTCCATCATTACATGATATGATGCTCTCAGTAGGAATTGCATTTCAAGCCACATATATCATTTATATAAAATTGGGACAGTTTTTTTTAAATAAATCCATCTCTAAAAAATTGGTAAACTCCATGACATACTCAACCGCCTCCATTACTATGCTTTATATAAGCTCTAAAAAAATTCTTTACAATGATATAGAACAGTTAGATTAGTGAGACCCTACTCTTGGGGGAAAAAATACTAAATTTATATTAAATTTTTCCTTGATTTTTGTGTTTACTGATTCTGTCAAGTGACTTCTATAATTATGCAAAACCACAAACAACTGACATCATTTCAAATGACTGTATCTTCCCCATATAGTGTTGTTGTTGTTTTCAAAATATACTAACTGAAAGAACAACTAATATAAGTAAGATTTTATAAGAACTGAAATTTTTTTTCTGAAACACTATTTTGTGGGGGGAAAACTTGCCTTATATTTGGGCATATAGAATAATTGCAAAATGGTATCAAGTTTATAAAATTTATTCTTCAGCCAACATATCTATTTATATTTAAACAGTAACATTTATGTTTTGAAGGCATTGGAAAAACATTAGCTGAAATGGTGACTGCATGATTTTTGTTAAGTAAATAAAAATGAGGTATTAATCCTATCTTACAGATGAAGCCAAGGGTTTTCTTCAATTATGTGACACATATAAAAAATTTGATTAAAAAATTAGATAAGAACTTTACCTGATATTCCTTTATCCAGGACAACAATCCTGAAAAGCTAAAACTGGCCCAGTTTCCTCCATAGTAGCTTCTTCTGTAACAATAAAAAATAAGAGTAAAGTAAAAAGTATACAAATCTAGTCACCAATCTTCATCAACAAACCACCACTGACCCTTCAACTCATTCCATTTTCAATACTGCTACCTCAAAGCTCAAAAGCACACATAATTGGGATGTTGCAATTAGAGGAAATAGTAGGCTAAAAAAAAACAGAAGTGGGCCTCTTGGATCCCAAAGATAACTTTTCACTGTCTGAGTTAAAAATCTCTTTGGCCTCTTTGGAGATTTCTCCACTGCTAATGTGATTGTTAAAAGCCTGATATGGGCCCTCAGCAGATAAACATGAACAAATCTAACTCTTGGGTTAACAAAAATGGCTGGGAAAGAAACCTGGTAGCTCTCCATGAAAGCCGCAGGAGAAACTGCTAGGTTTTCCATAAGCAGTTAAATATCTACTGCCTCCGCCACCACCAAACCCATCTCTCACAAAAAGTGTGTGTATATGTAACATATGCGTGCATGCACACACATTCATAATTGGCTACTGTAAATCAAGCAGTATGCCCTGTGCCATTCTTAGCCTTCAGGACCAAAAATAAAGGTAGATCTCAGGACACAGTGTATCACATCAAAATTTGTGGAAAGTATAACAAGAATAATACTCCCACTTCTAACTAATTGAACTATTATTCTTCATTCCACAGTCCTGTGAATATCAATGTTTTAGCGAAACCCACAGGTCTTCTAACAAGGAGTATAACCTTATAGACACTGGACTTCTGATTAACTTCCTTAAGTAAGAGATTTTTGGCAACCAGAAGTCTCTAATTCTGCACTAGATACTGGGCTTCCCAAACCTTGCAAAATTCTTCATGTTTACTGTTTCTTTGCATAATGAGCCCCAAAGTACACTCAGTCCCACCTATAGCAGGATCCACTCTGGATCTGTGGTGGTTAAGATTCTTGGTATTGTTTTTATTTTCATTTTTGGTTCTCTTTATCTTTCTCTAACGAAATAAAAATATATAAAAGCTCTTTTAAAAATTAAACAAAATTAAAATCTTTAATATGATATCCAAAATTACTCAACCATAATGCTACTGGATATCCTCTCAAATTTTTGATATACTTCTCCTCAATCAACTGTTGACATGGATGTGAAGAATAGTCAGCTTTTATTATATTTTCTTGTCTATGTCTAATATTCGAGTGATTTTTAAAAAGATTATATAGGTTTCAAGTGTACATTTTTGATACATGATCTTCATATTGTATTGTGAGTCCACCACTCAAAGTCAAATAATCTTTTATCACCATATATTTGACTCCCTTAACCCTTTTACTTCACAATCTCTCCAAGACTTGTTATTACTTGTCTTGTTGATAATAGCAATTCAAGCAAGTGTGAGGTGGAATCTCACTGTAGTTTTGATTTTCATTTCCCTAATAGCTAGAGAAGTTGAGCATCTTTTCATATATTTGTTGGTCATTTGTATGCCTTCTAGGGAGAAGTGTCTACTCAGGTCCTCCTCCCTTTTTTAACTGAACTGTTTGTTTAGTTGGTGTTAAGATGTATGAGTTCTTTACATATTTTAGATATTAACCCCTTGTCAGAGCTGTTGTTTGCAAATAACTTCTGACATTCAGTTGGTTGCCTCTTTGTCTTCTGGTGGTTTATTTTGCTGCAAGGGAAAGCACTGGGATTTCATAGATTTGGAACCCAATCACCCACCACATTCCCCAGCAGGGCTGGTCCCCTAAGACCAAAGCGACCAAAATACAGAGAAGATGCCCACCTTCCCAGGGAATACAGGCCATTTTCCACCACCCGGCAGAGATCTGAAAAGCCAGAGGAGGGAAAGAGAGATAAAATCTTTGTGATTCAGCGCCAACTACTGGAAAATGATAGAGGGACTAGTTCTTATCAATCTACCAGAGAAATACATATAGATACCTAGACAGAGAAGGAATCCATCAAATGAATAATGAAAGTAATGAGGCAGCTCAGAAAGAAAACAAAAAATTTCCAAAAAATAAACAAATACATGGTAATATGATTCAAATGACAGAGACTTTAAGAATGCAGTTCTGAAAAAAACACAATGACATACAAGAAAACACAGTTCAAAGAACAAATAAATAAAATCAACAACAAAAAAAGAGTGCATTACTAAAAAGACTGAAACTTTAAAAAAGAACCCAACAGAAATTCCACAGATGAAGAACTCAATAAAGAGGATCAAGAATGAACTAGCTAGCTTAGAAAACACAGATGATCAGATGGAGGAAAAAACTAGTGATATCAAAGATAGAAATCTAGAAATGATGCAAAGGGAAGATGAGAAAGACTTGAGCATTAAAAAAAAGTGAAAGAGCTCTATAAGAACTGAGTCCAACAGAAAGAGCAATATAATAATAATAGGCATACCAGTAGAAGAAGAGAGGTAAAAGGAAAAAGAGAGCCTATTCAAGCAAATATTGGATAAGAACTTCCCAAACCTAAGGAAAGAGCTAGATCCTCGAATCCAAGAAGCAAATAGAACACCTAATTACCTCAATCTAAAAAGGCATTCTCCAAAGCACATTGTATTACAACTGTCAAAAATTCATGACAAATAAAGTATTCTCAAGGCAGCCAGGGAAAAGAAGAAAGCAACATATAAAAGAAAATCCATTTCTTTATCAACTTCTCATAAGAAATCTACAAGCTACAAGAGTGGAAACAAATATTCAAACTACTGAAAGAGAGAAATTATCAGCCAAGAATAATATGTTCAGCAAAGTTATCCTTTAGACATGAAGGAGAAATAAAGATTTTTCCAGACATATGACTGCTGAGGGAATGTGCCCTGGCTGATGTGGCTCAGTTGGTTAGAGCACAGCCCCATACACCTAAAGGTCATGAGTTCGATTCTCAGTCGGGGCAATACTCAGGTTATGGGTTCCATGCCCAGTCAGGGTGCATGCAGAACACAACCAATCGATATTTCACTCTGACATCAATGTTTCTCTCTCTATCTCTCTTCCTCTCCCATCCTCTCTATTTAAAATCAGTAAAAGCATGTCCTCAAGTGAGGATTAAAAAAAAAAAGCTGACAGAATTTACCACCAGAAGACCTCCATTGTCGGAAACACTCAAAGGAATTTGAAACAAAGAGCAAAAGATCACCAAACTGCAACTAAGATCACGAACAAACTCATAGTGTAAATAGGAATAATTTGTGGCAACAAAAACATAAAAGGGGAGGGGGGAAAAGGTCTGAATTTGCAAAGTGGGATGGAGATTAGATGCATTCAAAAGAAAAAGAACTACAGAATATATGAAACTTTGTTTTAGATAAACCTAATGGTAACCACACACACATAAAAAAATCAAAAGTGAGACACCTAAGTTAAAAGCAGAGGAAACAAGAAAAAAGTATAAAATACCACGAAACAAAAAGAACAGACAAAATCACAAAGGAAAAGAAACAATGGAGGCACAGAGCTACCAGAAAACAAAAGATAAAATGGCTATAGGAAATCCTTGTACATTAATAATCACCTTAAATGTACATGGACTGAATTCATCAATAAAAAGGCACAGATTAACAGATTGGAACAAAAACACAAAACCCAACCATATGCTGCCTTCAAGAAACACATGTAAGCTGCAAGGAAAAATACAGACTCGAAGTGAAAGGGTGGAAAATTATTCTCCTACCAAATAGAATAGTTAGCTTTTAGGCTCAAGTATTTTATCAACAATCACTGCTTTACTCTAATAGAAAAAAAAAAAAAATGGTTAAATTGAACACCTGTGAAAGTAGGTATATTAATAAAAATCACTACTTCACTTATAAACTGATAGTTCTCTTGGGGATAATGCAAATTCATACTGTCAAAATCCTCAGTGGACTTTAAATTTAGATAGAATGTCAGCTATTCTAACAATTCCAGATGGCCACCCTTTGCTAACATGATGGACTCAGGAAGCCTAGAAGCTGTGATACTTTCAATCAGGGAGAACAGTGGAAGGAGAAGGTGGGCAATAGCTAGAAGTATAGAGAAAAGGAAGGAAGAAAAAGAGAGGGATGTTAAAATTAGTGGTTTGCCAATAGTAATGTATACCCTCTTCTCCTGTGCCTGACAATAATACATTTCTGCCACCCTTCCCATAGTTGAAATAAAAGATTCAACAAAATTGGAATATATCTTGGGGGTTGGGGGGAAAAAAAACCTAAAACCACTAACCTTACATATTTTGTTGAGATATTTAGATTCTGTTAGCCACCATAAGGTCATAAGTAAGCAGCTCTGACATTTGGATAAAAGCTTCAAGATCTAAGTAAATTTTTTTAAATGGATACACCAATTTGTAAGTAACAAATATACATCCTAAATGTGACATTAGGGGTAGACAAAGGTTCCTCAGACATGACACAAAAAGTAATAAAAACTACTGATAAATCAGAATCAATCAAAATAGAAAAATTCTCAACAAAATATATCATTTAAAAAATAAACAGGTTAAGCATAAACTAGGAGAAAGTATTTGTAAAACATATCTGACAAAGGACTGCTCTCTAGGACATATAAAGAACTCAACTTAATAAAAAGACAAATAATCAGATCTTAAAATGGGCAAAGGATTTGAACATATTTCACAAAGTAAGATAGATGTGATTAATGAGCACATGAAAAGGGGCACAATATCTTTAGTCATTAGATAAGTATGTATTAAATTAGCAATAAAAATGAGCACAGCCCAGCTGAGCGGTTGAACATCAACCTAGGATCTGGCAGGTCGTGATTCGATTCCCGGTTGGGGCACATGCCCGGATTGCAGGCTTGATTCCCAGTCCGGGCACGCTGGAGGCAGCCCATCAATGATGACTCTCATCACTGAAGTTTCAACTCTCTCTCTCCCTCTCCCTTCCTCTCTCTCCGAGATCAATGGAGATATATTTGAAAAAAATAAATGAGCACAATGAGATACCACTACACATCCACCAGAATAGTCAAATTTAAAAAGACTAACAATAGCAGGCATTGGTGTGAATGACCAGAATGCTCACACATTTTGGTGGGAGTGTAAATTGGTGCACTTTGGAAAAATGTCTGGCAGTTGTTTACAAAATTAAACATATACTTACCCTATGGCCCAGTAATTCCATTCCTATGTATTTACATACAAGAAAAGTATAGCACTTTTATTCATTAATAGCTCCAAATTGGTAACAATTCAAGTATCCATCAATAGGAAAGGAATAAATAAGCTGTGGTATATCCATAGGATGGACACTATTCACCAATGAAAGAGAATAAACTATTGATGCATGGAATAACATAGATGAATCCCAAAAACATTATCCTAAGTGAAAGAAGTTTTACCCCAAAAGAGTACATTTGGCAAAATTCCATTCATATTAAGTTCTAAAACAAGGTAAATTAATTAATATATGATGACAAATATCCCAAGAGTGACTGCCTTTGAAGGTCGGAATAAGGACAGGACTTGACTTTGAAGAGGCATGAGGGAACTTTCTGCAGTGATTGCAATGTTATTTATCTTGATAAAGTTCTTAGTTACACTAGTGCATGCATTTGTGTACTTACTACACAGTACACTTAAGATCTGTGCATGTCACTGCACATAATTTTATCTTGAAAAAAAGAACCACAAACATCAGAGGAATGGCAGCATGAGAAAACTCCTTGGCCTCTCCCCATGAAATTTGAACAAGTTAACCAACTATAATTCAACAAAGAATATCCTACTCAATATAGAGGCACACCTGAGAGACCCCCACATTGAAACATCTAAAGGTGGGCAACAGAGAATAACCAGGGAGAGAAGGAAGGAAAGCTCAGACAGCTCTCAGATGCAGCGCTGCAGCCAGCAGCTCAAAGCATGGCCAGGAGAGAGGAGGAAGCTGGTGGTAGCAGGCGCTTCCTTCAGCTGGCCAGGATGAACAAAGAGCTGCGGGGAGAAGGATAGTAGGGCATGAGGAGAGAACAGGGACTGAGCAAGCAGACGCCTGACAGGGTGTGGGGTTCAGCCAAGCGGATATCCACAGCTGGGTGGGGGTGCTTCTGACAAAGAAACAGAAACCACAGAGACCTGTCACTCCTTGGAGTCCTAAAACTCACTTCCTGTTGCCCGTGGTGTCGGGTCTAGAAACATTTTATCTGTAAACCAAGAGCTATTAGAGTGGAACCACTGTTTCCCTCTGTGACTGATACCTGGGTTTGATGCTGGGGGCTGTACCCTAGGGAGGTCCAGGGTCCAGAGTCACCACTAGGGTGAGGACAAAACAAACCCCACCCCCATGCAGCGGGGCTGTACTGTCTTATGGAAGCTGTGGAGGTCAAGTCTAAGAGATCACAGAGGTAAAAAATCTTGTGATTCAACGCCATCAAAATAGCAGAAAGACCTCTTCAGAGAATACTCCTATAGAGGGGATACTCATGCATAAACAAAGGAGAGTAGCAAATACACAAATAACCAGAGTAATGAGGATGATCAGAAAGAAAATGAAAAATCTCCAGAAAGCAAGCTGAACACATGGAAATATGTGATATAAATGACAGAGATTTCAAGATTGCACTTCTGAAAATACTCAATGAGATGCCAGGAAACACAGGCAATTCAGTGCACTCAGAAAACAAATTAATGAACAAAACAAGTACTTTACCAAAGAGATTGAAACTTTATAAAATAACAAATCAGAAATCCTGGAAATGAAGCATGCAATTAAGGAGATTAGGAATGAGCAGCTAATGAGCACAGAAAACAGAGCCAACAAGATGGAGGAAAGAATTAGTGATATTGAAGATAGTTATCTAGAAATGACACAGAGGGAAGAAGAGAGACACCTGAGCATAAAGAAAAATAAAAGAGTTCTACAAGAACTGACTCCATCAGAAAAAGCAATATAAGAATAATAGGCATACCAAAAGAAGAGAAGGAGAAGGGAATGGACAATCTATTGAACAAATAGTGGATGAGACCTTCCCAAACATATGGAAAGAACTAGATACTCAAATCCAATAAGTAAACAGAACACCTAGAAACCTCAATCCAAAGAAACTCTTTCTAAAGCACATTGTATTAAAACTGTCAAAAATTAATGACCAAAAAAATTTATCAAAGTAGCCAGGGAAAAGAAAGAAGTGACCTGCAAAGGAAAACCCATTAGAATTCCATACAACGTCTCAGCAGAAACTCTACAAGCCAGAAGAGTTGGACAAAATATTCAAACACCTGAAAGAAATTACCAGCCACAAATAACATATCCAGGAAAACGATCCTTTAAACATGGAAGTGACGTCCGGCCGGGCGTGGCTCAGCAGTTGAGCATCGACCTAGGATCCAGGCGATGAGGGTTTGATTCCCGGTCAGAGCACATGCCTGGGTTGCGGGCTCGATCCCCAGTCGGGGGCATGCCAGGAGGCAGCCGAACAATGACTCTCTCATCACTGATGTTTCTATCTCTCTCTCTCCTTCTCCTTTCCTCTCTCTGAAATCAATAATTTTTTTTTTAAAGATACAAGTTTTAATCTATAAAAATTAAAAAAACACACACACAAACAAAAAAAACACATGAAGGCGAAATAAAGATGTTCCCAGACATACATAAGCTGAGAGATTTTATCAACAGAAAACCTCCAATGCAAGAAATAGTCGAGGGAGTTATTCTACCTGAAACAAAGAACATAAGGTCACAACACTACAAGTAAGATCACCAAACACCTTACAGCATAAACAGGGATAATTTGTGAAAATAAAAACATAAAAGGGGAGGGAGTAAAGGTCTGAACTGGCAAAGGAGGATGAACATCAGGTGCACTTGAAAGAAAAAAAAAAAGCTTATTGTATATATGCGACTTTATTTTTTATAAACATACACAAAAATCCCCAAATCAGGACACATAACTTAAAAAAAGAGGACACAGGGGAAAGAAGTTTGAAACACCATGAAAAAAAAAACAAAAAAAAACAAAACAGAAGTACAAAGGAAAAGGCCCAATGGAGGCACAGAGCTACCAGAAAACAAAAGATAAAATGGCTATAGGAAATCCTCATATATCAAAAATTGCCCGAAATGTAAATGGCCTGAATTCACCAATGAAGAGGCACAGAGTAGCAGAGAGGATCAAAAAACAAAACCCAACCATATGCTGCCTATGAGAGACACATCCAAGCTGCAAAGACAAAGGCAGATTCAAAGTAAAAGGGTGGAAAATGATTCCTCAAGAAAAGAACATCCACCGAAAAGCGGGTGTAGCCATACTTATATCTGACAAAATAGATTTCAAGAAAACAATAACCACAAGAGACAAAAATGGACATTTTATAATGATAAAGGGGACACTACATCAAGAAAACATAACACTTCTTAATATATATGCACCCAAACAGGGAGCACCAAAATACATAAAGCAACCATTCACAGAACTAAAGGAAGAAACAGATCAAAACACAATCATAGTTAGGGACCTTAATACTCCATTGACGGCTCTAGATAGATCAACCATACAGAAAATCAATAAAGAAATATCAGCCTTAAATGAAACGCTAGACCAAATGGACATAATTGGCATTTACAGAGCCTTTCATCCCAGAACATCAGATTATACATTCTTCTCCAGTGCACATGGAATATTCTCAAGGACAGAACTAACATCAACAAATTCAAGATGACTGAAATTATACCAAGCATATTCTCTGACGATGCCTTGAAATAGAAATCTACTGTAAAATGGAAGTCAAGAAACCGACAAAAACATGGAGATTAAACAACATACTACTAAAAAATGACTGGGTCAAAGAACAAAAAAAAAGCTGAGATCAAAAGATATACAGAGGCAAATGAGAATGACAATACAACATGTAAAAACTTCTGGGATGCAACAAAAGCAGTAATAAGAGAGAAGTTTATATCATTGCAGGATTATCTCAAGAAACCAGAGAAATCCCAAGTAAGCAACCTGATATCACATCTTAAAAAACTAGAAAAATAAGAACAAAAGCAAACCAAAGTCAGCAAAAGAAAGGAAATCATAAAAATTAGAGCAGAATTTAATGAAATAGAGAACAAAAAGACTATATAAAAAATTAATAAAACAAAGAGCTGGTTCTTTGAAAAGTAATAAAATTGAAAAACCCCTGGCTAGACTAAGGAAAAAAGTGAAAAGACCCATATAAACAAAATTAGAAATGAGAGAGGGGAAGTCACCACAGACATCAAAGATATACAAAGGATCATATTAGAATATTATGAAAGACTATATACCAACAAATTCAATAACCTAGAAGAAATGGGTAAGTTCCTAGAAATATATAACCTTCCTAGCCTAAATCATGAAGAAGTAGAAAATCTAAATAGAATGATCAGCACTGAGGAAATTGAAATAACCATCAAAAACCTCCCAAACAATAAAAGTCCAAGACCAGAAGGCTTCAACAGTGAATTCTACAAAATGTTCAAAGATTTAAAACCCATCTTTTTCAAACTCTTCCAAAAAAATTAAAGAGAGTAAGTACTTCCTAACACATTTTATGAGGCCAATATAATCCTGATATCAAAACCAGGCAAAAATAACACACAAAAAAGAAAACTATAGACCAATATCTCTGATGAATACAGATGCAAAAATCCTAAAAAAAATACTAGCAAATCGAATACAGTAGTACATCAAAAAAATAACACATCACAATCAAGTGGGGTTCTTTCCAGGGGCACAAAGAAGATTCAACATATATAAATAAATCAATGTAATACACCACATTACCAAAATAAAGGATAAAAATAATATGATCTTATCAATAGTTGCAGAAAAAGCATTTGATAAGATACAACATCCATTTATGATTAAAATACTCAATAAAATAATAAAAGGAAAGTGTCTTAACATAATAAATGCCATATATGGTAAACCCTTAGCTACTATTATCCTCTATGGTGAAAAACTGAAAGCTTTTCCTCTAAGATCAGGAAAAAGGCAAGGATGACCACTCTCACCACTTATTCAACATAGTTCTGAAAATCCTAGCCAGAGCAATAAGGCAAGAGAAAAAATAAAAGGCATTCGAATAGGGAAGGAAGAAATAAAACTGTCACTTTTTGCAGATGACATGATTCTGTATATAGGAAACCCTAAAGACTCCACCAAAAAACTATTAGAAACAATACACAAATACAGTAAAGTTGCAGGATACAAAAACAATGTACAAAAGTCTATTGCTTTCTTGTATACTAACAACAAAACTTCAGAAAAAGAAATGAAAAAGCCAATTCCTTTTGCAATTGCAACCAAAAGGATAAAATACCTAGGAATAAACAAAGATTGTGAAAGACCTATATGCTAAATATTACAAAGCATTATTTAAAAAGAGATTGAAAACAACACAAGATGGAAAAAGATCCCATGTTCATGGATTGGAAGTATCAACATAATTACAATGGCCATATTACCCAAAGCAATAAACAGACTTAATGCAATTTGTGTCAAAATACCATTGTCATTTTTTAAAGACATAGAACGAGAACTTATCAGATTTGTGTGGAACCACAAAAAACCCAAAATAGCCAATGTAATCCTGAGAGAAAATAAAGAAGCTGGAGGTCACCCTACCTAACTTCAAATTATACTACAAAGTTACGATAATCAAAACAGCATAACACAATAGAGAGCCCCGATATAAAACCACATGTATATGGGCAGATAATTTTCGACAAAGGAGACGGAAACACACAATGGAGTAAAGACAGTCTCTTCAATAAATGGTGCTGGAAAAAGTGGAAAGCGACATACAAAAGAATGAAACTGGATTCGTTTGTCCCCATGTACAAAAATGAACTCAGAATGGACCAAAGACCTAAATGTGAGACCTGCAACAATAAGTTACACAGAAGAAAACATAGGTACCAAACTTATGGACCTTGGTCATAGAGAACATTTTATAAACTGGATCCCAAAGGCAAGGGAAGTAAAGGCAAAAATAAATGAATGGGACTATATCAAACTAAAAAGCTTAGGCACAGCAAAAAAAAACTGACAACAAAACAAACAGGCAGCCAACCAGATGGGAGATGACATTTGCAAACAGTAGCTCAGACAAAGGTTTAATTTCCAAAATCTATAAAGAACTCATAAAATTCAACACCAAACAACCCAATCACAAAGTGGGCAGAGGACCTGAAAAAGATGCCTCTACCAAGAAGACAAACAGCCAATAGATATATGAAAATATGTTCACCCTCACTACCAATTAGGGAAATGCAAATCAAAAGTAAAATGAGATACCACCTCACACCTGCTAGAATGGCTATTATCAACAAGACAAGCAATAACAAGTGTTGGAGAGGTTGTGGAAAAAAGGAAATCCTCATTCACTGCTGGTGGGAATGTAGACTGGTACAACCACTATGGAAAGCAGTCTGGCAATTCCTCAAAAAATTATGAATAGAGCTGCCATACAACCCAGCAATCCTTCTCCTGGGTATGTACCTGAAAAACTTGAAAACATGTATTCCCAAAGACATATGCAGCCCTATGTTCATCGCAGCATTATTCACAGTGGCCAAGACTTGGAAACAACCAAAGTGTCCTGGGATAGAGGACTGGATAAAGAAGATGTGGTGCATGTACACAATGGAATACTACTCAGCCATAAGAAAGGATGAAATACTGCCATTTGCAACAACATGGATCAACCTTGAGAACACAATGCTAAGTGAAATAAGTCAGTCAGAAAAAGCTAAGAACGATATGGTTTCACTCATATGTGGAATATAAAACTGAAACTCGTAGACACAAATAGTAGTGTGGTGGCTGCCAGAGGGAAGGGGGTGGAGGATGAAGGGAGTCCTAATATATGGTGATGGGAGAAGATATGACTTTGGGTGGTGGGCACACAGTGCAATATACAGATCTTGTAACAGAAACCCACCCCTGAAATGTATATGTTCATATTAACCATTGTCACCCCAATAAATTTAATTTTAGAAAAAAGAATCATAAATGCACTCTGGACTCTAGTTAATGATATGCATGCTAAAGTGTTCCAAATTGAAGGTACTGGGATGTGTAGAACTTACTTCGAAATGCATAAAACAAAAAGATAGAGAAATGGATAGATAGAAAAATGAATGCATGGATAGTTACGTAATACAGCAAATACAGCAAAATATTAATGGTAGAATCTAGGTGGTGGATATATAGGTGTTCACAGTATAATTTTTTTCAACTTTTCTGCATTTCTGAAAATTATCATAATAAAATGTTAGAAAAACAAAACTCATCTAATGAGTTTTCAAACACTGACCATGATGTACCAATTTCAAAGGTATTTTCTGCTAATATCAACAGTCTTAAAAAACTCTAAGAAGGGCCATCCTGCTGTCTTTTTCCATTATTAAATGACCTGAGGTCAGTTCATGGTCAAAATCTATTTTTCTCCCTATACTTGGTCATACGGTCTTTGACAGACCTAATTAGTTCTAGTATTTTTCCATGCAGCTCCCATTTTCAACTTTTCCTGTTGATGTGTTCTTAACATCAGCATCTGATGATCTCATCCAATTATGTATGTAAAAGGTGAAATATGGTTTTCATTACGGTCGTCTTTCTCACAAAATATGGTAACATAATTATTAATAAACTCACTATAAAACCAACACAAATTTTGACTAAATTTATTTTCGTATTTATATGGTTCTAAATATGGCTTATAACATCCCTTAAAGAGAAAGCCAAAGACTTTAGGTATCAGAATCAGTATGACCAAAAAATAATCATTATAACATTCTAACATGCTCTCTATAACATTACTGCAATAGAAACAATAAAAATTCAAGACCACCAAGTATTTTCTTACATTTTATCTTTAATGATATAGCTTCAGAACAATGACATTCAAAATCAATTTATAAAGTACTATTTCCACTATCTTTAAAACTACATTAGTAGTGAATAACAATGCTAGGTTACTGATTTTGTTTCTAAAATCCCATAGATAAAATTTATTTTAAGTATAAAGTGAGAACTTTGTGACAGAAAAAAATGGGAAAAAATTCACACAATATTTTCTGCCAATTTTGTGTCAAAACTACCTCTGTACATCAACAGAGGGGAATACAACATTTTCTGCCAATTTTTTGTCAAAACTACCTCGGTACATCAAGTACAGGAAAAAGTAGTTTATGATGAACAGTAATGTTTATCTCTATTGCCAAGAATACTATTTTATATGATGAAAAAAATATTCCATAAAACTAGAATCTCTTTGTGGAACTAGAAAATGAGTATTCACAGTATTTAAACAGTAAACCATAAAAATAGTGTCTAAAGCCCTCTAAGTTTCATGATGAGAAAGTGATCTAAAATTTTCAGCTAAAATAGTAAAAATCACAAATGGACATTTTTATTTTCAAAGATAAAAAAGCCCAATAATCATAATACTGAGGTGTAACTCTTCATTGTGTGAAATGTTGACCTTAAAACTACAGAAAACATGGTTTTAACCATTTTAAAGTTTTACAAAGCTTACTCAGAGCACCACCTAAATTTTTCCAAACACAGAAAGAAAATGAATTATATAACTGTCTCCATTAACACTAACCAATAAAACAACAGGAAAAAAAAGTATTACAACAGTAACAACAGATTTCTCACCCTTTACATAGTGATTAATTTTAAGCAACTTCACTTTGCTTAATGTCTACTAACAAAAGAAATACATTACATGTGGACATAAAGTTGTACAGTGTGAGAGACTAAACATTCAACCTATTAATTAAATCTGTTACTTAAATCCTAACTATCTTCTTTTCCATTGTGCACCTTAATTACAATTCAGTACTTAATACTCAGCAATAGCCATAGCTACATGATGTTAAACCACATCCTGTACTGGGAAATGGCTTCTGTAAGCAAGTATAAGAACACTGACAAAAGACAGAGCTACTGACATTCAGGCACATTCATCATCTGGGAATCATTTTTAATTATTAAGAAACCCAGGAGTTGAAAATGTTTTTAGGCAGGTAGCTGATGGGGCCCAAGTGTGCTCAATTGAAAAGGGAAGCAACACAGCTCAACCTGTAGACCCCCCTATTCTATATTCATTGCTCCTATAATTTTCCTTGTGGAGTGGTTATACCACCTTCAACTGACATTTTTAATTTTCAAAATTGTTTTATTATTTTCACATGGGTTCTTTCATGACAATGGCAGAACTGGACACTCAGTTCTCCTGAACCCTAATCCTACTGCAACATAAGCAACCCCAAACTTCTAAGCTGGCTGGCATCATTTAGTCCACATTATAATACTTGGTTTGGCTCAATGAGGCCAAACAGATATGGAACAGCAACTGGATCTGATTACTAAACTCATCGTTTCCAAAATGTATCCCATCAATAGCATGGGCTATTAATACAGTACGTGTTCCAAGTTAAAAAAAAAAAAAAAAGTACAAGAAAATGCTATGTTTAAAGAGTTAAACCACCGCCAAAGGGGGGGGGGGAGTTTATGGTTGAGGTTCTCAGCACCATTAAATATATTAATGTTTGTTTTCTCCAAGAGGTGTTCAAACTAATGCTTGAACAATAAGCATTTTTTGAAAAATCATTTAGAGGGAATAGAGTCCAACAGAATATATTTTGAGAAATGCTGGCTTAATTCATGTTAAGGGAAGGAGTAAAACAGAGTACTTTGTATGTTGAGCTTGTCAGTTTCCATTCATTATCTCACTTAATCTTCACAAGAATCCTGAGAGATTGATGCTATAATTATCCTCATTTTAAAATTAGAAGAAAAAAAATAAAACCATCAGTGAAACGAGTATCTTATTTAATTCAATCAGCCAGGAAATGGCAAAGCCTGGATTTAAGGCCAGGTCATATCAGGCCCCAGAGCCTATGATCTTTCCCTTACATAACACTGTCTCCTATAATCTACAACATTAGAATATTTAAAATTATAATCATAAGTATATAATATGAATCCTGGAATCTGACTTAGATTAAAGGCAATGGAATGAAGTTTTACTTTTCTTTTTGTTTAAGCAATTGATCTAGATAATGAAAACAGGATAATAAATTCATAACTACATCCACTCTAAAGACAGATCTAGAGGGACTACTCATTTCTAGGAGGTAAAATACAACCAATTTTATTGTATAGCTCATATTTAATGTGCACAAATATCTTTCTGTATACGGTAGGAATAGAAAAATAACAGTTTGGCATATCTACTAATACGGATTTGCCAGCTCTTATTGAGTATGATATAGTATGCACATTAAGTGAGTAGCTATTCTATTTAAATTTAGTTGGAGTACTACAAAGAATCACGACATGTTTCTATCTTCATGGTTCTCAAATAACAGAACAGGCTAGAGGATACATTGGACTTAACTCTATTCACAAATTCTCATTTTGAAAAAGCTCCACATACCTTACACATGAGAAAGCTGAGCTCCTTTCACCACCCTCTTATTCTAAGATCAAGGAGGGTGGGCCTCCTTGGTGGAATATGCAGATACAATTCTATTCATAGAGAAGAAGACCAGGCCCTTATTTGGTTTTAAAAGACTCCCTTGCATAAATGTACCACAGTGTCTTTTTTATCCATTCATCTAGTAATGGGCACTTGGGCTGTTTCCAGATCTTAGCAACTGTGGTACATTTACACAATGGAATACTATGCAGCTGTCAAAAAGAGGGATCTTTTACCCTTTGAGACAGCGTGGAGGGACCTGAAGAGTATTATCACATGATCTCATGATCATGTGACAAATATCACATGATCTCACTTTTATGTGGAGTCTAATGAACAAAATGATGAACAAAACAGACCTAGAGACATGGAAGCATGCAACAGAATGACAGATAGCAGAGGGAAAGGGGGGGTGAGGGGGGTGGGGCAGGAAGAGATTAACCAAAGAACTTATATGCATATAGGCATAACCCACGGACACAAACAATAGTATGGTGAAAGCTTGGGGAGGGGGCAGGAATGGGGTAGAGGGGGTCAATGGGGGGAATAAGGGGACATCTGTAAACTTTCAGCAATAAAGTTAAATTAAAAAAAAAAAAAAAGACTCCCTTGTGACTACAGGAAGTTGCTTTGGCAATCAGATCAGTCTGCCAGAATGAAACACCAGGGTGTGTTCCATCATTGGGGCTAGAGAAAGATCATTGTGTGCTTAAGATTTATTAGTCATTTGGCACTAGTCCATGCATTCAAACCCATTTTTAGACAACCAAGACAGGTAATGTACAAAGGTTGTCCTCAATTTTTGTTATCTTCTGTGATATCATCTATTCCTACCGATTCAATTATCAATGTCCCATTGATGACTCACAACTTGGTATCTCCAATCTGGGCCCCTCTGATGAGCTCCAGACTCAGCTATTTCTGGGCTGAAAATACATATCATGAGTCATCAACTTATTTGACATCTATCCTCAATAAATACCCGAGATTAACTTTAATCTCTACATGTCCAAGAGGCTAATTTGTTATATATCCCCAAACTCCAACTTGGTTTTCCTCTTGGTTTCCCTGTTTCAATAAATACAGTAGTACCTCGGTTTTCAAATGTAATCCATTCTGGAAGACCATTTGAGTTCTGAAATGTTTGAAAACTGAGGGATCAACAGCTGACAGCTAGGCCTCAGGATCTTGCACTCAGTGGAAACCATATGGCATGTTTGACTTCCAAAGAGTGTTCGAAAACCGAAGCATTGACTTCCAGCTTTAGGGTGTTGGTAAACCGAAATGTTCGTCCACGGAGACATTCGAAAACCAAGGTACCACTGTACCAATGCCATTCTTACAGCTTCCTATGCTAAAACTGCTTGTACTCACTCATCATTCCTTCCTCATGTGTCAATCCTAAATAACTGCTCAAACCCGTTCTATCTTTGCCATCCCTGCCAACACTACCTATCTCTTACCACGTTTATTCATTAGCCTCCTCAAAGGTTTCCCTGCCACTAGTTCCTTCCCTTTCCAACCTAACCTCCACATTACTGCCACTGTGATCAAGTCTTTACAGACCACATTATACCATTCCCTGGCTTAAAGATGATTAATGGCTCACTAATGCCTCTAGAGTAGAGTTCAAATTCCTTAGCTTCACTACAAGACCCTTCAAAACTTAGTTCCAACTTAACTCCCCTGCCTTATTTCTGGACAATGCACCAAATGCATCAGCCAGAACCACACACTCTATATTGCCTGAGTGAGCCAAGTACCAGCACTTCTCTATGCTTTTATGAATGCTCTTCCCCTATGCCCAAAATGCTGTTCCATCTCAATAACTAATGATGGAGCTAGTCAAACCAGTCAGAAGTATTCAAATCCAATGATATCTTCTCTGTCAGGCCTTCAGCACTCCAATATATAAGAAGAAGAATTGATTTCTGCTTCCATAGTTCTGCACATACTTCCATAAGAGCTCTGTCATGCTGTCTTATAAGCAGACTACACAAATGTTTCCTCTGACTAGACTAGGGGCAACTTATGGGCAAGGACAGTAGTTTGGTCATTTTGGAACCCTTAATGCATGGTAATAATTATTAAGATAAATAATGCATTGCTATTAATCAAGGCTTTAGGATTAAATGGGCCTGGGTGCAAATCCCCCAGCTGCGCCTCTTACTAACTGCACAACCTCAGTCAAAACAACCTCACAGAGGTTACTCTTTTTTTTTAAAGCCTCAGTAAGATAAGAACAAAAGCACTCAAAGCACTGCCCAGCACATAGTAAGTTATCATCCTCCTCCTCGCAAGTTATGGACACAGAAGAACATGCTCAAGATGTCTTTAGTTCCCTTTCACCAGCAATTACCAAAGTCCAGGGCTAGCCAGGCACAACTAGGTTCACTGACAACCCTAAGAAGGGGAGGGGGAATGAATGGAGAAGCTATTGATAGGACAGAACTGACAGATCAAAGGATTGAGGACTTCTGATTCTGTCTCCCTTTTCTCCTATCCTCTACTTCAGAGTACTTACAGCTCCTAAAATTTAACCCCTCCTTTGTCATGGAAAGTAAAATCGAATAGAAAGAAAAAGAAATTAGAGTGACAGGAAAAAGTTTTAAGCTTTATTGCAGTAGAACACACTGCTTCCAGCCATGAAGCTGATTGATATTCTTCAAACCCCAAGGAGCTGGTAGGGACAGTTGCCATTTCAATGTAAAAACAAAAAAGAGAAACAAATAAAACAAGAGGAAAGAAAAATAAACAGTACAAGAGAAAAAGATGTCTCTTCATTTTCTTTTCAAAAGACAATGAATGATAAAGAAGTTTCTGAAGAGGAGGGGGAAAGAGAGAGGGAGATGTGGTGAAAAATACCTATATACATTCAATTATCTTTGTAAGTAGTTTTCTATGTTGTGGGAAAGCTATCCTAATTCAAACCCACTGAATAAAACAAGTGAAAGTTGGTAATATCAGGAGAGAAGCTGACATACCATGATTTCTGCAAAGAGCTGTCTCAATCAATCTAGCCTCTTAGCTCTATGGGAAAAAATCCTCCTTATGCAAGAATTGTCATTTGTAAATGAAACTCCTGTCATACAGATTTCAATGACCTAAAGATAAAACGACATTTCTGTTTCAAAACCATAAAAATTTGCAAATTGCTTCCAAGGATTTTTTCCCATTGCCCTCCAAAATAAAGGCTAACCATATTTTCGATGATTTCAAAGTAAAAGCCTTTTAGTGAACCTGCTACATTTTGTGAGATCAGATGGCAGCACCTCAACTTTTTATATGTATCCCACTGGGCCCCCACACTGGTGCTTCAAGGTAGGTTGCACACGATACCCACTTTATAGTTGAAGAAAACAATATAAGTCACATAACTAATCAGTGACAGAGTAACAACCTGAATCTGGTCTCTGACCAACAAGCCTAGTATTTGTTTGTTTGCTAATCCTAAGGCGTATCTTATTGAAAGAGCACAGGCTTTGCAGTCAAATGGACCTGAGTTTAAAATCCTGGTTTTTCCCCTTAATAAACATGTGACATCAGGCAAGTTATTTCAATTCTGAGTTTGTTTCCTCACCTGCAAAAGGAGGGGAATGATACTTCTTTTAAAGAATTGTAATAAGGATTAAATAACTTAATATTTGTAAAGTATCTAATACAGTACAGAGCGAATACTCAGAAAAAAGTAGCTATTATTATTATATCACATATTTATTAGCATATACCATCTTGAACACTAAAATAGGTTAAGCAAATGAAAATTACTTTCATTCATAAATTAGCGCCACAGACATCATGAAATAATGTCTTTAACGTGGGGTGATACGGAAAAGAGAAAACAGGGAAACACTTGATTCTCTGATGCTTCATATATATTTTTCCCACGCTTACAGGCCAGCACTGTTTTCTTTTACCTAAATAATAGAAGATAAAAATAACAATTTTATTCTAAATGAAGTTACATTTTCTTTTACTTCCCTATCCTTTTATGATAGTTTAAATCTAAAACCTTTCAAATACTTATCTTTGAGCTACCTTAGTTGCATATGTGGGAGTATCCCTGTAAAAGAGAACGAGCCATGTTACTTTATTTTAGCCTTAAAGCAAACATAAACAGACCTCGATTTCCACAAACTAAAAGCTACTAAAAATAACTTCACAGTAGGAGCAGCTGTTGAATCAATACGGCTTTCTTTTTTCAGAAGCTAATAATCATAGAACATCTACAGAGTGTTTTTGTCCTTTTATTATAGAAACAAAGCACCAGACCTAAAATTTTCATGTAACTCTATGTAGAGTTAATTTACAGTGCAGAATATATCATAAAATTGATTTGACAGACTACTACAGATTTAATTTCTGAGGTGACTCAATGAGATAGAACTTTTTTAAGCCAAATAACATTTGACTCTAAGAAATCAGTAACGCTTTCTATAAAAGGAAATGATGCTAGCTCTCAAAGATCTTCATAGGCTCATATCCATAGTAAGAAGTCAATAAGGGGTTACTGTGACCATTCCTATTCACGCCACCCTTCTACCACCAAATCTAAATTTTGCCCCCAATCTTACTCTCTTATAGCACTACTCTTTTTTCTTTCACAAGCACAATTTACAATATAAAATTTAAGAATGTTTAATGCCTACATCCCCCTGGTAAGGTCCAAGGTCACCTTAAGGGAAGGAGTCATGGTCTGTTTTGTTGTTCACCCCTTGATACTCAGGGACTAGCAAAGCCTATAATCTAATTTGGGCTTTACAACTGGTTTCTAATTATAATGCAGGTATTTCTTAAGAAGTGACAATAATTCTTGACGAATTTTAGTGTCTCCCACCTCAGTGCCAAAACATAATGATTAACAACATAGAGAAAAAAGGGATTTCAAAATAATGTCAAGTGAATGGTGGAGAAACAGTGAGCCCAGAAAGCATCCTTTGAAATGATGGCCAATCATAGCTCTAAAACTCTTAAGAAATCTAAAAGGATAAAATTTCCTAATGCAATCCTATATGATCTCATTTTGTTTTGATCAACTATTTTTTGTAACAAAAAAAGGTTTTTAATTAAATCTATTGGGGTGACATTGGTTAATAAAATTAGATAGGTTTCAAGTGTACAATTCTCTAATGCAGAATCTGTATTTTGCATTGTGTGCGCACCACCAAAGTCAAATCTCCTTCCATTGCTCTTTGACCATTATTACCACAACATAACACAGTATTACAAATAATATTCTTAAGTGTGAAAACAATGACCAAATACAGAGGTGATGATGAGACACTATAATGGCATAGTTTACCTCATCGATTCAATTTATTTTATCCTTTCACTCATGAATTCATTCTTCTCTCATGAAACAATCCATAAGTTGCCCAGATAGAATATACCACACTAATAGTGGTCTCTTGGGAGTGGTATGTAGGAGGAATGACATGTATATTTTTCATGTATATATGTCTATGTACTACATGTACATTGCTTGAGTTTTTATGACACGCATATGTATGTTTATAGATAGATTATAGGTATAGGTATAGGTATAGGTATAGGTATAGGTATAGATATATCGATATAGATATATCTAGATAGAGCTAGAGATGTATGTGATTAGGAAAAAACGTTTTTATAAACAAACTCCAGAGACCAGAGTAATTGTTTACTTCTCTTTATCATAATTCCTAAACAATCCCTAGACACAATTTCTAACTAGAAAAAAAAAATCATCTGTCAGACTAAGAAGAAATCTAGCCCAGAAACTGAGAGACATGTAATAGTGACATCAGTTCATGACCCTACAAGATAATACCATTTGGAATAACATGCTTCTTTGGTCAAGTTATTAAAGTATAGCAATGTTTTCAACTTTAGAAATAATGATATGGTTATTGTATAAGAATAAAACATCAACAGCTATTTTTATGACATTCACTTTTGCTCACATCATAAATCCACAAAATACTTTAGACTTAAAGACCCTCAATCATTGAGTACTCTCTTTTTTTTAAAGGACTCTAAAAAGGAATTTAAATGAATTCAGTGAGGCAACAGCATTGTTCCCAATTTACTTAGTTTATTTTCTCTCTGTACGTGAAGCAGTTATAGTAGAAAGTGAAGACTGATAGGAAAAACAAGAAAATCAAACAATAATTTATATGATTAAGAGAAAAGATCAATTGAGACTGTACAAACAATTACTGGTAGAAAGAGATTCTGTTCAACTGTAAACTTTTGGTGTGTGCTTATCCCTTTAGCAACTCAAGTTTAAAGTAAATGCCAATCTCTACATTTTGAATTGCAAATTTTTTTCCTAAATCATAACATCTATTCTTGAAATTTCACATGTCAACAGCTCATTAATATCTACAGTAAATGTAGTTCTCTGAAAAGAACCACAGATTTTACATTTATTGAGACAGAATGCTGGCACACAAAAATAGAAGTCCTTCAATTACAGTTTGGCAGAAGTTAACTTTAGTTTAAAATTTGTATACAGAAATTTATTACAACGAAGAAATGAAATGACTATTTTGAATAAGATCAGCTGCTGTTGATAGTGATGATGCTTGGTCAGTGTTTATAAAATCAACAGCGATTGTACTCAGTATTTTATAACGGGCAAGTTCAGAACCATTTACCATCAACACTCAAATGGTATATAAATATAAACAGTGGCAGAAAATTTAAGTACTAAGTTATCTTCAAAAACTCATGAATGCAATACATACACATAAAAATCTTACAAGTGCACTTTTGCCTGTTAGTCTTATAGCTTTTGTCTCATTTAATATTTAAAGTTTTAATGTAAGTAATACTTTAGTCAAAGTAAGAAAAATAACACTACTCAACAGTTTGTCGGGATGAAATTTTAAGTTTGAGTCACTGTTTTACTAACTAACTACATAAACTGTCCTGCCAAAAAAAATGAATTTTACCTAATTCCTTACCATTACATTTAGTTTTATTGAAGCACAGAAGTTATACAAGCTCAATAAGTCAAGCTGACTTTGTGACAATTTAAATTAGAAAAAAGAAAAGGTCTTAAGACCATTTTACAAATACACAAACATGGTGAAAATTTGAGACAACTTTTTTACCAAAATATTAATAAATAAAAGCCATATGCATATGGGTGTCCACATTTTGTTTATAACAGGAAATTGGAAACACCTTTAAATACAGCAGTAGATAACTGGTTAAAAAACTGTAGTGTATTCATATGAAAAAAAATACAGCCAATTACAATTAACTAAAAAATCATATTTTTGACATGTTAAAATGTTTAAGTAAAAAAAAAAAAAAAAAAGATCTTCTATAAGAAAATTTATGTACCTACAGCAGAAACTACTACCTGTACACCAAAATCTCCCCTTCTCCCCTAAATGGTCACTAAGGTAGAAATGGGTGTCATGGCTCCACACAACTATATAACTATTTGTGGCTATATGATTAAGTTTTTGTGTGCAAATATATAAGCAGAAGCAATATATGCCCTTCCAGGCCCAGGCCTTTAAAGGACAAAGGTCTATCCACACTCTCTCTCCTTCCTAGAAGTTGAATCTGTGCAATGCTGTGACCCAGTTTAGACCATGCAAACAATAAATATCCTACCAGATAGTAAGGAAACAAGAGGGAAGAAGCCTGAGTCCCCATGGAGCATAACTGACCCCTATTAGCGGAAGACTCTTCATATTTGTTTTAACACAAACTATTTTTATTAACTGTTTTTATAAGCCACTTTATTTTGGGTCTCTTTATTATACCCCTCATTCTTTCATTCTAACTAATATAACATGGCATAGAAAAATATCATTAACTAATGTTCCTAGCATATATAAATAGTAACAAGTAACAGCAGTATGCTTTCTTATTTTTCTCCTCATGACATAGTGTAGATATATTACTGTTACAATAAAAAAACCTAAGCAAGATTTTACTAAATTTTAGAATTTAAATCATTATTTCTTTTCTGATACTACCCTTGCCATCATCCCTAAATAAATGCAGAAGACAGCTATTACACAGAATAGTTAAAGAAGTATATATTTATATGGCCTAAAAGTATTTTCTAAAGCAGGGATCAGCAAACTTTTTTTGTAGAGAGCCTGACAAATATTTTAGGTTTTGCAGGCCACACAGTCTCTGTCATAACTACTCAACTCTGCCACTATATAACAAAAGCAGAGAAAATACATACATGAATGTGCATGGCTGTGTTCCAATACTTTATTCACAAAAACAGGCACCTGGTCTGTGGACCAGTTTGCCAATCCCTCGTCTAGAATATAACCCTCACTGTACCATATTACATAGTGTAGATTATTTTAAAACATTAAAGAAAATAGTGAGCAGCTTTCATTCTCCGTGACTGGAAAAATCTTTTTAAAAATGGAAAATGTGAAAATATGTTCTATGGAAACTTTCTTATTCTATTCCTTTAAGAAATGGAAAGTAAGCTCTCCTGAACCCTAAACTATCAGCAAGTGGCATTTGTGAAGTGTCTACCCACAGACAGTGCCCTGCTAGGTGACAAAGACAAGGCTCTTCATATGTCAAGATGATACTAGGATATGTGCTGTTTTTGTTGCAGCTGTGGTAAATTGCAAGAGCTAGTTGACTGTATTTCCAGTGTCCCATATGGTCAATCTGACAAGATGGCCGTTTACAAATTCTAACCATAATCATGGAATGATATAAGTTCCAGGCCCCTTCAAAGTCATAGATTCTTACACTAAGTCATTTATCCAAAAAGTATTTACTGAGCTCCTATGTACTAAGCATCTCAAAACAGATCAAGTGTATTACTAACATGAGACTTCTCAGTATTTCCTTCAAAGTAGTTTTCATGGATTAAGAGAAAGCTTATGCCAGGAGATAGCTTATAGTAGTCTTACATAAGCACAAAAAGTTGTTAAAATTTCATGTTTCATCTTTTAAAAATGTGGTAAATTTTGCATCTTACTCCATTATATATACATTATATGTTTAAATATTTTCAATTTAATTGGAGGTATCAATGTGGATTATGGGTATATATATATATATATATATATATATATATATTTATTTATATACATATATACACACATATATGTACATATATACACACACATATATGTATACACATATATATAGACATATACACACAAACACACACACACTACACACACACACACACACACATACACACACACACAGAAATACAGGGTGTCCCAAAAATATATATGCATACTTTGAATGCTTATAAAGTCAGTATTTATTAACATATAGTTCATTTTCAAAATTAAGTGAGTTATCAGGTATAAAGCATGTACATAATTTTTTGGGACACCCTATATAGATGTATATGTATGAATGACTTAATATGCATAAATATATTAACTAGTTCTGTACACTGAAAGGGCCTAGAAGAAGTAACACTCCAGTAGGAATGAGCACATACAATACTCAGAACTTGGTTTCTAAATACCACTCTCAAATACATGGAGAGAGGGTTCCTAGATAAGTGGTTGGTTCTAGGGCTAGAGCAGGGAAAATATAAGCCTAGAACACCTTGTAGTGTCAGAAAGTAAGGAAGTGCTCAAAGAAGGATGGGACATTTTACAAGGACATAGGAACATAATAGAAGGAACTCAAAATCACCAAAGCTGGAACAATTTAAATGAAAAAATAAACAATGGTAGTATTAGATTACAACCCACAGAATAAAATAAATATCGAAGGACCCATACTGATATACACAACTGTTTAAATAAACCAATAGGAGAAAACAGCTCTTCTTTACAAAAAATTGCAATAAATAAATGAAGGTGGAAAGAGGAAAATGAAAAATCACCATTAGGCAAACATAGTGCAACTTGCAAGAGATAACTTGAGACTATTGAGAATTAAATGTAATGTGTGATCCTGGACCAGATCCTGGAACAAAAAATAACATTATTGCCAAGCCAGGGTGACTAATTTGGTTGAACACTGTCCTGTGTATTGAAAGGTTGCAGGTTCAACTCCCAGTCAGGGCATATACTTAGGTTATGGGTTTGATCCCTAGTTGGGAAACATAAGGCAACCAATCAATGTCTCTGTCAACATCAATGTCTTTCTTTCTTCTTTCTTTCTCTTTCTTCTTTCTTTCTTTCTTTCTTTCTTTCTTTCTTTCTTTCTTTCTTTCTTTCTTTCCTTTCTTTTCTTTTCTTTTTCTTTCTTTCTTCTTTCTTTCTTTCTTTCTTTCTTTCTTTCTTTCTTTCTTTCTTTCTTTCTTTCTTTCTTTCTTTCTTTCTTTCTTTCTTTCTTTTCTTCCTCTCTCTCTCTCTTTCTCTCTCTCTCTTTCTCTCTCTCTCTCTCTCTCTTTCCCTTCCCCTCTCTAAGTATGTCCTTGAGGGAGGACTTAAAAAAAAAGAACATTAAATGAAATTCAAATTAGGTCTGTAGTTTTAGTGGTCATTATTCCACTGATATTAATTTCTGAATTATGATAATTGTATTATGTCTACATAAGATATTAGCATTAGGGGAAGCTCAACATATTGTATGAAACTCTCTGTACTTATTTGGCAACTTTAATGTAAGTCTAAAATTTTGTTCAAATATTTTTAATGTTTTAGTGCATTTAATGCATTATAATGTTTATCAAATTTACATACCAGGCAGAAGCTCCACTGTTTATCCTTTGGCTTCATATTCTACCTCCACTCCACCAAGTGCCAGAATACCACTACAGTTGGAGAAACATGGTTCTAACCTCATCAATAACAGAACTTAATTAAGAAACAAGAAAAAACACAAGGTAATGATTTTGTACTATGTCTACAAATTAGAATTAGTTGGAGTAATTCAAATCATAATCGACAACAAAGTGAGTAATATTTCAAAGAATGTTTGGAATACGAATAAAAAAATCTGAGTTTTGGTCCCAGTCATCTGCTTCTTTGACCCTGGGCAAACCTCAATTTTCTTATCAACAGACGACTCCCTTCTAAACTACCATGAATTTGCCATCTGTAGATCAGCAAAGACCAACGCTGCCTTGAGCATGTGTGAGGCAATTCTAAATTCCTATCACCAGAACAGTGGCTTGGCACATATAAATATTCTTAGAATTTATATGTTTATTGAATATTTACTTAGGGATTGCTATATACCAGGCCCCTTAGATACCAGAGATATAAAGATAACTAAGACATGATCTCCAAGACTATAACAGGGACAACAGATCTATGAACAATAATAATACTGTGAGAAAATGTTATATTATAAAAAGTTCAGAATACTTCAAAGTACAGACAAAAAGAAAACTAAATAGTACTGGAATTATCAAGGAAGATTTCACTTAAAAGCAGTATCTTACCTATGTCCTGAGGGAGGAATAAGAATTGTTCACATAGAATAGGGACCAGGAAGGAAAAAAGCATAAGGAAATAAAAAAATGTTGTATATTCAGAGAAGGTAATGGTGGGATGCTGCTGAAACATGAAGATGTAGGTACAAGGGGAAATTTCTCTGAGAATTTACAACTGCATACCTGAACCACAGGTGATTATGCTGCTCTCATGTACATAATACTTGCATAAACCAGGAACAACGTGAGAAATTAACATAAAATTGCTTTGGGCCAATGTTGTACACAGAATAATGGTTCCCCAAAGATGTCCATGTCCTAATCCCCAGAAGATGTGAATATACATTACTTGCAAAAGAGACTTTGCCAACATGAATGAGTTAAGGATCCTGTGATGGAAATAATATCCAAGATTTTCCAGGTGGACTCCAAATAAACACAAGGTTCCTTATAACAGGCAGGCAAGAAGGTCAAAGGCAGAAAAATTAGGTAGCATAACAGATACTAAAGTCATGCACTTAAAGGATAAAGGGCCCATGAACCAGGGAATGCAGGTGGCCTCTAGAAGCTAGAAAAGACAGGAAATTGAGTCTTCCCTGAAACCTCCTAAACCCTGATTCAGCCCCATAAGATTCATTTTGTACTTCCGACTTGCAGAATTGTAAAGAAAAAAATTTGTGTTGTTGTAAACTACTATATTTATAGTAATTTCTTACAGAGGCAATGGGAAACTAACAGTTATTAATAGCACTGGGTGACCAGGCAAAAGAAAACCAGATCTCAGAGGGGAGGAGGATGAGGAGGAGGGAAGAGAACAAACAAACAATATATATACATATATGCATAACCCATGACCTTGGGGGGGGGGGGTGAGGAGGGCGTGGAGGGAGGCAAGGGAGAGGGCAGGAACTGGGGGACATCTGTAATAGAGTAAATAATAAAACATTTGGAAGGAAAATACCTCTTAACCAGGTCACAAAGAATTCACACAAGTAAATCCCCATTTAAGAAAAACCTGAAATTCAACATTTTAGAGAGAGAAAAGAGAAAAATACTGAGCCTGAAGCTGGAGAGAAAATAAACAGTAGTATTAAATCTCCAATTACTTCACATAATGAAAACTGTGATAAATACTTTACATGTTTAGAAAAATAAATGAATTAAACACAAGGAAAGAACATGGCAGCTTTAAAAAAATAACCAAACTGAGCTTCCAGAAATGAAAGTCACTGAAAAATAATAATAACTAGGTCAAACAGAAAATTAGACACATCTGAAGACAGAATTAATGAACTAGAAAAGAGGCCTGAAAACATTTTCTATAAAGGGCCAGACAGTAAATTTTTAAGCTGTGCAGGCCATACAGTTTTTGTTGCAAAAACTCTGCTTTGTACTATGAAAGCAGCCACAGTCAATATGTAAACAGTATATCTATAAATAAATAAATACAGTTGCATTCCAATAAGCCTTTATTTACAAAAACAAGTAGCTGACCTGTGGGACCACAGTTTGTAACACCAGAATTAGGTAAATCTAAGGAAACAACCCAGAATGGAGTATCAAAGGTAAAAAAGATGAAAAATATAAGAGATATTAAGAAACATAAACAGAATGTCCAATATATAAGAATTTCCAGAAGAAAAAATAAGAGAGGCAATGTCTGAAGAAACAGTTGAGAATTTCCTCACCAACAAAAGGAATAAATTATCTGATTTCAAGAGGCAAAACAAGAAATTCCAAGATGGCAGCAGATTGAGTGGACACTACACTGACACTCTCCCAAGACCAAATAGGAATTAAAACTAAAATAGAGAAAAACCATTCGGTATTATCAACTGCAACTGAACACAAGCTGGAGAGCACCCTCATAACCAAGGAAAAAAGTGGAGACCGCATAGAGACTGGTAGGAAGTGCAGAGCCATGAGAGGGCTGGCTGGGCTACCATAGGGAGCAGCTAAAGATCCTGAGGGATATCTCAGCTGTGGGGAATTCCCACTGAGGACTCTGGGGCCTAAATCCCAGGCTGGACTTCCCAGCCCAGAGCACCAGAACTGAGAAAGGTGCCCACATAACATCAGGCTGTGAAAAACAGCAGGGTTTCTGCCTGCCAGAGAAAGACAGCTGGAAATGCTGGCACATTCTTAAAGGGCCAATGAACAAAGTTTTGTGTGCATCAACTCACCTTGGGCTCTGGAAAAGGGAAGGCAGAGTGGAATAGAATGGTGTGAGAATCTGGGGTTTTGGGCTCTGGAAACAGAGCTCAGAGGGCGGCGATCTGGATTCCTGTGCGGAGTCATTCCCCCATACTGCAGACAACATCTTTCTCAGGCAGACCTTTGCCAGACAGGAAGCTTTTGCCTGAGGGGGAAGCAATTGCCCCATCCACTGGAAAACCACTGGGCCTACCCTGTGGAGTTTACCCCTTGCTGTGGTCTACAGCCTGAGGCTCTTTGAGAGACTGAAAACAATGAGCCTGCACACAGAGGAGGAACTCTGGGAACTCTGAGTCTCTGTCTGATCTGTCTCTGGCACGGTCCTTGGACAAGCAGATTCTGGTGTGCATCTTGGTGCTGTCCAAATGCACTCAGCCCCAGCAGAGGGAACAACAAGCCAGCCCAGAGGAGGGAACCACAAGCCAATAGCTCCAAACACGGGACTCAAGGCTAGTCAAAAAGAGTGCCTTATATTGGCCTGCACCAGAGACCCTCCAAAAAGACTGAGTCCTAGCAGATCCACCTAATACAGAGAAACAAACCTAATATGCAGCCAAAATGGGGAGACAAAAAAAACAAGCCCCAATGAGACTACAAGAGAAGTCTCCAGAAAAGGTGCTAAATGAAATGGAGGTAAGCAATCTATCAGATATAGAGTTCAGAATATTGACTGAAAGGATGCTCAAGAGCATGAGAAAAGATATGCAAACTATGAAAAATGACTAGTGAGATATGAAGAATGACATAGCAGAAATAAAGAATACACTGGAAGGAATAAACAGATTAGAGGAAGCTGAGGATCGGATCAGCAAACTAGAACACGGGGTAGAAAAAATCACTCCATCAGAGATCCAAAAGAAAAAACAATTTAAAAACAGGAGGACAGCATGTACAACATCTGCAAATCAATGAATGTGATACATCACATAAACAAAATGGACAAAAATCACATGACAATATCAATAGACGCAGAAAGAGCATTTAACAAAATCCAGCACCCATTTCTGATAAAACCTCTCAGCAAAGTGGGAATAGAGGGACCATACCTCAACAAAATAAAGGCCATATATGATAGACCTACAGCCAACATCATACTCAATGCGCAAAAACTAAAACCATTTCCATTAAAAACAGGAACAAGACAAGGATGTCCACTTTAACCACTCTTATTCAACAGAGTACTGGAAGTCCTAGCCACAGCCATCAGACAGGAAGAAAACATAAAAGGTATCCAAAATGGAAAGCAGGAAGTAAAACTGTCATTATTTACAGATGGCATGATAATGTACATAGAAAACCATAAAGACTCCATCAAAGTACTACTAGATTTGATAAACGAATATGGCAAGGTAGCTGGATACAAAATCAACATCCAGAAGTAAATGTCACTCTTATACACCAACAATGAACGTTCAGAGAGAGAAACTAAAAAAGCAATACCATTTACCACTGCAACTAAAAAAATAAGATACCTAGGAATAAACTTAAACAAGGATGTAAAAGATCTATACTTGGAAAACTACGTGACACTGAAAAAAGAAATAGAGGAAGATTTAAACAAGTGGAAGAATATACCATGCTCATGGATTGGAAGAATTCACATCATGAAAATGTATATACTACCCAAAGCAATTTATAAATTCAATGCAATTCCTATTAAAATACCAACAGCATATTTCACAGACCTAGAACAAACATTCCGAAAATTTATATGGAAACAAAAAAGACCCCGAATAGCTGCAGCCATCTTGAGAAAAAAGAGAAGAGTGGGAGGGATAACATTACCAGATTTCAAACTGTATTACAAAGCTATTGTAATCAAAACGGCCTGCAACTGGTACAACAACAGGCATATAGATCAATGGAACAGAACAGAGACCCCAGAAATAGACCTATGCCATTACGGTCAGTTAATATTTGACAAAGGAGGCCAGAGCATCCAATGGAGTAAAGACAGACTCTTCAGTAAGTGGTGCTGGGAAAACTGGACAGATACATGCAAAAAAATGAAACTAGACCACCAACTTTCATCATACACAAAAGTAAACTCAAAATGGATAAAAGACTTAAACGTAAGTCACGAAACCATAAAAATTCTGGAAGAAAACATAGGCAATAAAGTCACAGATATCCCACGTAGTGGAATTTTCACTGATACATCTCCTAGGGCAAGAGAAACAAAAGAAAAAATAAACATATGGAACTACATCAAAATAAAAAGCTTCTGCACAACCAAAGAAAAAAGCCTCAAAATACAAAGGAACCTCACAGTCTGGGAAAACATATTTGCCAAGTATGTATCTGATAAGGGGCTAATTTCCAAAGTGTACAAAGAACTCATATTACTCACCAAGAGGAAGACAACCCAATTAAGAAATGGGCAAAGACCTGAATAGACACTTTGCCAAAGAGGACATACAAATCGCCAAGAGACACATTAGAAAATGCTCAATGTTGCTAATCATCAGAGAGATGCAAATTAAAACCACAATCAGGTATACCTTCACAGCTGTAAGAATGGCTACCATCAACAAATCAACAGATGACATGTACTGGCAAGCAAGTGGAGAAAGGGGGACCCTAGTACACTGCTGGTGGGAATGCAGACTGGTGCAATCACTATGGAAAACACTATGGAAGAGCCTCAAAAAATTAAAAATGGAGCTGCCTTTTGACCCAGTGATTCCACTTCTAGGAATGGATGCTAAGAATCCTGAAACATTAATCAGAAAGAATATATGTACCCCGATGTTCATAGCAGCGCAGTTTACAATAGCTAAGACCTGGAAAAAGCCCAAGTGCCCATCAGTAGATGAGTGGATAAAAAAGCTTTGGGACATATACACCATGGAATACCATGCAGCTGTAAAGAAGAATAATCTCGTACCCTTTGGGACAGCATGGATAGATCTGGAGAAAATTATGCTAAGTGAAATAAGCCAGGCAGCGAAAGACAAACATCACATGATCTCGTTTATACGTGGAATCTAAAGAACTTAATAATCTGAAGAACAGAATAGATTCAATGACATGGAAGCACAGATTAGACTGACAAATGTCAGAGGGATAGAGAAGGGCGGGTGGGTGGAGGTGGAGAGAGTAAGCAAAGAATTTATATGCAAAAATGCACAACCCAAGGACATGGACAATGGTGGGGAGAAGGACTGGGGAGGGGAGGGGACAGGGTGGAACGGGTCAATGGGGAGAAAAAGGGAAATCTGTAATATTTTAAACAAAAATAAAATTTAAAAAAAAACACAGGAGGACAGTCTAAAGGAGCTGTGGGACAACATGAAACTTAACAGTATTCGAATCCTAGGAGTGTCAGAAAAGGTCAAAAGTAAACAAGGGTTAGAGCACTGTTTGAAGAAATAATGGCAGAAAACTTCCCTAACCTGGTCAAGGAAAAAGTCACACAAGTTCAGGAGGCACAGAGAGTCCCAAGGAAGAAGAATCCAAAGATGCCCACATCCAGACATATCATAATTAAAATGCCAAGAATTCAAGACAAAGAGAGAATATTAAAGGTAGTAAGAGAAAAGCAATCTGTTATGTACAAAGGAGCTCCATAAGGCTGTCTGCTTACTTCCCATTAGAAACTCTACAGGCCAGAAGGGAATGGCATGAAGTAGTCAAGGTAATGCAAAACAAGGATCTGAAACCAAGACTACTCTAACCAGCAAGGCTATCATTCAAAATAGATGGTGAAATAAAGAGTTTCTCAGACAAAAAAAAAGTCTAAAGGAGTTTATCACCATCAAGCCAGCATTGCAAGAAATGTTAAATGGACTGCTGTAATAAGAAGAAGGAATAGAAAAACACAGGCATAAAGAATTAAAATGGCAAGACATAAGAGCCTATGAATAGTAACTTTAAGGAGTTTAAGGGAGAGATCAACAGCAATAGAGTCATATTCAGGGACTTGAACATCCCACTGACTTCACTGGATAGATCTTCCAGACAAAAAGTCAACAGAGGAACAGTGACTCTAAATGGCACACTAGCCCGGCTAGCTTTGCTCAGTGGTTGAGCATCAACCTATGATCCAGGAAATCGCAGTTTGATTCCCGGTCAGGGCACAAGCCCAGGTTGCGGGCTCAATCCCCAGCGAGGGGCGGGGGGGGGGGGGGGGGGGATGCAGGAGGCAGCCAATCAGTGACTCTCTTATCATTGATGTTTCTATCTCTCTCCCTCTCCCTTCCTCTCTCTAAAATCAATAAAATTATTTAAAATGAATAAATAAATGGCACACTAGATCAGATGGTTTTAATTGATATTTATAGAACATTCCATCCCAAAGCTGCAGAATATACATTCCTCTCAAGTGCACATGGGTCATTATCAAAGACAGACCACATGTTAGGACACAAAACAAGTCTCTATAAGTTCTAGAAGACTGAAATTATATCAAGCATCTTCTTGGACCACAATGGCATGTAATTAGAAATCAACTACAGTAAAAACACAAAAACATTCAAACACATGGAGGCTAAATAACATGATATCAAACAATGAATGAGTTACCAGTAAGATAAAGAAAGAAACCAAAAACTTCCTGGAAACAAATGAAAACGAACACACAACAACTCCAAATCTATGGGACACAGTGAAAGCAGTCCTGAGAGGGAAGTTCATGGAACTACAGGCCTACCTGAAAAAGCAAGAAAATTTTTTAATAAACTGCCTAACCCTATAGCATAAAGAATTAGAAAGCTCCCCTGTGAAGCCATCTGGACCAGGGCTTTTGTTTGCTGGGAGTTTTTTTAATTACTGCTTCAATTTCACCCGTTGTTATTAACCTGTTCAGGTTTTCTGATTTTTCCTGATTCAGTTTTACATGATCTCACTCATATGTGGAATCTAATAAACAAAATAGACTGAGGAGCAAAACAGATCCAGAGACTTAGCATGGAAAAGACTGATGAATCTCAGTGGGGAGGCAAGGGTGGGGGAGTAGGTGAGGAGAGATTAATCAAAGAACCTATATGCATATATGCATAACCCATGGACATAGACAACAGTGTGGTGAAGGCCTGGGGGGTGGGGAGGGGTGGATGCGGGGTGCAGGGGAGCAATGCCTGAAAAATGGGGGATATGTGTAATACTTTTAACAATAAAGATAATTTTTAAAAAAAGAAGCAAAAAAAGTTATGAACAGGATAAATGGAAATAAAATCAACACTTAGACAGATGAGAGTAAGAATATATAACTATAAAGGCACACAGAATATTAAAGCAATCAGAAAGGAAAGATAATTCATTTACAAAATAGTGACATTTCTCAACAGCAACAAAAGATACCAGAGGACAAAGTGAAGACAAAAAAATCATTCTCAAAGTGTAATTACAGAAACAATTAAACTATAAGATTGAGACTGAAATAAAGCATTAATAGACAAAGATAGAGTTAACCACTATGAGACTCTGGTTGAAAGAATTTCATTTGAATAAATATGTCAAAATTTGAATTTATTCTATTCGAAAGAAAGAAATTTCATCTATAACTTCAAACCAGTTGTAAGAAGGGGAAAAGGTTATAAACATACCTCTATTCAATAAAAGGCATAAAGGTGTGAGAAGGAAAGCAAAGGCAGGGTAAAGGAAAAGCATGAAATAAAATGATAGAAGTATGTCCAAACAATAGTGAAGCAGAATAAATGTAAATGGACTAAATTCAGTTAAAAGAAAGATTGCCAGATTGAATTAAGACAAATCTAGTTATATGCTATCTGCAAGAGGCACACCTAGCCCGGCTGGCCATGGCTCAGCGGTTGAGCATTGACCTAGGATCTAGGAGAGGGAGGTTCGATTCCCAATCAGGGCACATGCCCGGGTTGTGGGCTCGATTCCCAGTCTGGGGTGTGCAGGAGGCAGCCAATCAATGACTCTCTCATCACTGATGTTTCTATCTCTCTCTCCCTCTCCCTTCCTCTCTCTGAAATCAATAAAGATTTTTTTTTTTTTAAAAAAGAGGCACACCTAAAACACAAAGGCACAGAAAGATGAAAAATAAAAGGGCAAAAAAGATATATTGGGGGGGGGGAACGGACAAAAACCTGATGTCAGTATGTAATACATACAAAACAGACTTTAAGGCAAAAAGCATCATCAGGAAAAAAACATAAGGTAACTACATAAAGATATCATCATTCTAAATTTACATGCCCTTATGAATATACATCTAGAATACATAAAGCAAAAATTGAAAGAATTATAAAATAAAAATAAGAATTCCACAATGAGTAAAGGAGATTTTAATATATACCTCTGCAATTAATAGATCAGATAAAAGAAATTCTGAACAAAATTAGCAAGCTTTATCTAATGAACATATATGGAACTCCATATCCAACAATTTAGCAAAGACACATTTTTAAGACACATGGAGTCATATAGTTCCAAGCCATAAAGCAATTCTCAAAAATGCCAAATGATATCATATAGAGGTTATTTGACAATAATGTAATTAAATTAGAAACCAATTACCAAAAAAAGATAAAGTTTAAAAATATATTTGGTTAGAATGTGTAATAAACTCTCAAAACTCAATAGGAAAACAAACAATCCAATCAGAAAATAGACTAAAGACATGAAGAATATTGTAGGACATATAAAAGATAATATACAGATAGCAAATGAGCACATGAAAAATGTTCATCATTAGACATTAGGGAAGTATGGACTAAAATCACAATGAGATATCACTACACACTAATCAGAATCCCACCCACCCACCCAAATACTGATAACACCGAATGATGGCAAAGATGAAGGGAAACATGGATCACTTGCACACTGCTAGTAGGAATGTAAAATCACTTAGGCAGTCTGGAAAATAGTTTGCAGTTTCTTAAAAAACTAAACATGCCATAACCATACAACTCTGCAATTACACTACTGAGCATTTACACCAGCAAAATAAAAATTTAAGTTCATGCACACATAGACCTATAGATGAATGTTCACAGTCCAGTTTTGTAATAGCCAAAAACTGTAATCAGCCCAAATGCCCTTCAACAGGTGAATGGTTAAACAAACTAAGATATATAATATAGACTACTTCATCAATAAAAGAAACAACCTTGACAAATCTCCAAGGGAATTGTGGTGAGTGAAAAAGATCAATGCTGAAAAGCTGCCTACTGTACAGTTCCATCCTCAAAATGATAAAATTATAGAACTAAAAAACAAGTTACTGGTTGCTGGGGATAGAAACAGGGGAGGCAGGGGAAGGAGGTATATATGGAATAAAAAGGCAACATGAGAGATACTTGGTGTTAGAACTGCTTAATATCTTATACCTTTTTCTACACTGAATCTAATATACATATAATAAAATCTTTCATATTTTTCTGCAACTTCTTTCTCTAGACAGAATATTGTAGGACATATAAAAGATAATAGTAGCTGCTTCCATAAGATGGGATTATGGGTAGAGAGGGTGGGGTACAGGCAGGAAGAGAGAGAAGATACACTAGAACTTTTTTACTTTCTCATTTACGTATTTTGTCACAAGTGTTCGAAATTATAAATTCAGTAAGATATTGAAATAAAAAATGAATATAGAAATTTAAAAACATACCTTTAATTAACTAATTAAAGGACATATAAAAGATAATATACAGATCTATTAAAAATCTGAAATCACAATGGCTATTAAAAAAAACTTGAAATTCATGGAAGACAGCTAATGTGGAACTACAATCTTAAGTAATTATATTAAACAAAAAGGAAGACTTAAATATAAAAAATTATAAATTTAAATCAAGAAGTTAGAAAAAAAACAAGAGTGATTTCAAGCCAAAGAAAGTAGAAGAAAGGGGTGGGAAGAGATTGACCAGAGAACCTATAAGCATATATGCACAGCCCTAACCAGTTTGGTTCAGGGGTTAGAGCATCAGCCTGCGGACTGAAGGGTCCCATGTTCGATTCTGGTCAAGGGCACATACCTGGGATGCAGGCTCAGCCCCAGTAGGGGTGTGTGCGGGAGGCAACCAATCGATGTGTCTCTCTCACATCTATGTTTCTCTTTCCCTCTTCCTTCCACTCTCTGAAAAGCAATGGAAAAAATATCCTCAGGTGAGGATAAAAAAAAAAAAAAAAAAAAGCATATATGCACAGCCCATGGACACAGACAATAAACAGGTGAAGACCTGGCGAAGGGTGGGAGATGGAGGGAGGGAGGGAGGTAAAGGGGAGAAAGTGGGGGACATCTGTAATACTCTAAATAAAATAAATTTAAAAAATAAAAACAAAAAAGATACATAGATATTAGATAGAAAAAAAAGATAACACAGAAAAAAAGAACAAGGCAAAAGCTGGTTCATTGAAAAGACTCATTAATATAGACAAATCTCCGGCAAGAGAGAGAGATCAAGGAGAAAAGATACATTAAAAAAGGCACAAAGAGCCCGGCCGGGCATGGCTCGGCGGTTGAGCGTCGACCTAGGATCCTAGGCGATCAGAGTTCAATTCCCGGTCAGGGCACATGCCCAGGTTGCGGGCTCAATCAATGACTCTCTCATCATTGATGTTTCTCTCTCCCTTCCTCTCTCTGAAATCAATAAAGATATATATTTTTTAAAAGGCACAAATATTAAGAATTTTTTTAAAAGTGCACAATTACAGCACTAGCAGAGCATAGTGAACAAGGGAGAGAGGCACACATGATGCAGTTTGAAAAAAGGAAAAGGCCAAATGCTGGGGAAAGTAGTGAAAATGGACCAATTAGGAGGTTTGGGAAGAAGTTCAATAGTAATAGTGGAATGAAATGAAAGGAAGAGTGGACACAGAAAACTCCTTAGATTTGGGTTGTTTGGGAAGTAGAAATGACAGGATATGCTGAAGGACTGAATATGGGTTTGAGGGAAAGACATGAAGATATTAAAGATAATTATTAAGGGTAAAACCAATAAATAAAATCCCTACACCTCAGCATACAGACGTAAACAATATGGATCCAGTCTACTTCTAGCTTCAATTCTCATTAATCCAACTCACTTGGCTAACCTTTCAGTCATACTAAAATTCTCACCATTCACTTAGCATGCCATGCCCTTTCAATCTGTTGCCTCTTTCTGGAATGCTCTAATTCTTCATTAAAGTCTTACTCATCTTTCAAGACTCAGCTCAAGTGTCATCTCTATGACACTTTTCACTAATCTTCCAAGCATGATTAGTCACTCCTTTCTCTGGCTTCACTGTTTATATCTAGCAGCAACAGTATTGTTAGAGAAACAGATATTAACATTTACTGAGAGTTTACTATGCTTCAGGCACTGTTACAAAACTATTACATGGATTATTTTCTTTAATCCTACAAAGAATCTTAAAAAGTAAGTGCTATTATTATGCCCTTTATATCAATAAATGGAGGTATAAAAAGATTAAATAAGTTGTCAAAGGTTACACACCTAGTACATGCCAAAACAAGGATTTGAATCAGGGCATTCTGGCTCAAAAACCCATACACAACTTCCCAGTGGAGCCAAAGCATGGGAAGTTAATGGGAATGTAAAATGGTACAGCTGCTGTATGGAAAACAATATGACAGTTCTTCACAAAATTAAAAATAGAATTACCACCTGATCTAGCAATCCCAATTCTGGGTATATATCCAAAAGAAATGAGAGCAGGATCTCAAAGATGTATTTGCACACTCATGCTCATAACAGCATTATTCACTACAGTCAAAAGGTGGAAGTAATCCAAATGTTTATGAATGAGTATTGTATACACATACAATGTAATATTACTCAGTCTTAAAATGGAAGGAGATTCTGATATATGATAGAAAATGGATGAACCTTGAGGACATTATGCTGAATGAAATAAGGCAATCACAAAAAGACAAATATTATACTATTCCAATTATATGAGGTATCTAAAGTAGTCAGTCATGGAGACAGAAAGTAGGGTGGTGCTTGCCCAGGGTTAAGGGGAGGAGGACTGGGGCAGTTATTGTTTAATGGGTACAGTTTCAGTTTGGCAAGATCAAAAGAGTTCTGGAGATCTGTTGCACAACAATATAAATATACTTAACATTACTGAACTGTACACCTAAAAATAGTTAAGATGGCAAATTTTATATTATGTTTCTTACCATGATTTAAATATTTTTTTAAAAAAAACATGGAAAGATATGTCTATGGAACAGAGATATATGGTACTCTTGTTCATGTACATCAGAAATGAAAGACGGTTGGGGAAGATAGAACCTGACTATGAAAAGCCTTAAGTGCTAAAATGAATAAAAATGGCAAATATTTAAACCTTGCCCACAGCAGAAAAATACCCTATAAATCAATACCTAGATGGATCAAAACACTCAAAAGCCACCAAACCTGAGGATCTAAAATAGAAAAAGTTTTCTCATTTTGAAATACTATTTTTATTAAGCTATAAGTTATTTTTTAAATCTTTATTGTTTAAAGTATTACAGATGTCCTCCCCCTTTCCCCCCCATTGCCCCCCTCTACCCAGATCCCAACCCACCCTCAGGCCTTCACCACCCTATTGTCTATCTCCATGGGTAATGCATATATGCATATTAAGTTTTTTGGTTTATCTCTTCCCAGCCCCTCCCCCCCTTCCCGCTGAGATTCTTCCATCTGTTCCATGTTTCCGTGCCTCTGGTTCCATTTTATTCACCAGTTTATTTTGTTCATTAGATTCCTTGTTCGATTATTTTGACTTTTAGATTCAATTGTTGATAGATATTTATTGCTATTTTATTGTTGATATTATTGATCTATTTTTCTTTTTCTTCTTCTTAAAGAAGACCCTTTAACATTTCATAGAGTATTGGTTTGGTGGTGATGAACTCCTTTAGCTTTTTCTTGTCTGTGAAGACCTTCATCTGACTTTCAATTCTATACCATAGTTTTGCTGGGTAGAGCAATCTTGGTTGTAGGTCCTTGCTTTTCATCACTTTGAATACTTCTTCCCACTCCCTTCTACTATAAGTTCTTAAGGAAACCATATTATAAAGCCTTTCTAACTGATTCACTGCTTAACAAAATAAGATTCAGCTTCTTATATTGCTAATTACAATTTGATTTTTGATTATCAGTAAACCCTATGTGATTTCTAAAATGTTCTTCATTCTGGGAAGCCCTCAGGTTTTGGAATAAAAAACATAAAATAAATTTGAATTTAAAATTAGACAAGCACAAGCAGGACAGAATTAGAAAAATTACTTAACTTCTCTGCACTTCAAATTCCCCATTTGTTAAATTGGCATAATACCATCTACCTCACACTTGGCTGTGATGGGAATTAAACTACATAACATGTGTAACGAATCTGATATGGTGAGTAGCGTAGAGTACAAGCACAATAAATGACAATTTAGGGAAATTTAAGATTTTATTTTTAATTTTAGGTTAATTAACATTAACAAAAAAAAAACTGAATTTAGATTTTTATTAAGCCTGTAAATCACACTGGCTCAGTACCAGGGATTTAAAGGTGGCAGATTTCAAAAAAGACTAAATTGAAACATTAACACAAGCAGTTACACATAAATAATTAAAGAGAATTCCAAGGGCAAGACTTGTTTGAAAATTGAACCTAATTTAGAAATGTCATTCAATAACTAAAGAGTTAATAGGCTTTCAAAATAATTTACAAAGGGTTAAATGGAAATGAACTAATACTCCCTTTTAAATACCTACATATATACAGTGGGGTAACATATGAGAAAGCACTATAAACTATAACAAATCTAGTTACTCTTTGTATTCTGGCATTACGAAAAACATTGCAGTTAATATATAACAGAAAATATAAAGTCCTTTTCTTTTTGTTTCTTTATTACTCCTATTTTTTTTAAGTTTCTTTATCTTTATTGTTGAGAATATTACAGATGTCCCCTTTTATCCCCATTGATCCCCTCCACTCCACATCCATCACACCCCCAGACTTTTCCCATACCAATGTCTGTGTCCATGGCTTATGCTTATAAACATATAAGTTCTTTGATTAATCTCTCCCCACCCACACACCGTCCTCCCCGCCTTCCCTCTTAGATTCCGTGGTCCATTCCATGCTTCTATGTCACTGGATCCACTTTGTTCATCAGTTTATTTTGTTTCTTATATTCCACATATAAGTGAGATCATGTGGTACTTGTCTTTCTCTGACTGGCTTATTTCACTTAGCATAATACGTTCAAGTTCGCTCCACGTTGTGCCAAAGGATAAAATATCCTTCTTTTTATAGCTGCATAGTATTCCATGGTATAAATGTGCCACAGCTTTTTTATGAACTCATCTACTGATGGGCACGTGGGCTGTTGTCAGATCTTAGCTATTGTAAATTGTGCTACTATGAACATAGGGGTGCATAAGTTCTTTGTGATTGGTGTTTCATGTTCCTTAGGATATGTTCCTAGCAGTGGAATCCCTGGGACAAATGGCAGGTCAAGTTTTAATCTTATGAGGAACTTCCATACTGCTTTCCATAGTGGCTTCACCAGTCTGCATTCCCACCAGCAGTGTACTAGGGTGCCCTTTTCTCCACACCCTCGCCAGCACTCCTAGTTCGTTGATTTGTTGATGGTAGCCATTCTTACAGGTGTGAAGTGATACCTCATTGTGGTTTTAATTTGCATCTCTCTGATGATAAACAGCATTGAGCATTTTTTCATATGTCTCTTAGCCACTTGTATGTCCTCTTTGGAGAAGTGTCTATTTAGGTCCTTTGCCCATTTTTTAATTGGACTGTTTGTCTTCCTTTTGTCAAGTTGTATGAGTTCTTTATATATTTTAGATATTAACCCTTTATCCAATGAATCGTTGGCAAATATAGTCTCCCATACAGTGGAACCCTTTTCATTTTGTTGATGGTTTCTTTTTCTGTGCAGAAGCTTTTTATTTTGATGCAGTCCCATTTGTTTATTTTTTCCTTTGTTTCTCTTGCCCTAGGAGATGTATCAGCAAACATATTGCTATGAGAAATGTCTGAGATTTTGCTGCTTAGGTTTTCCTCTAGGATTTTTATGGGTTCATGTCTTACATTTAAGTCTTTTATCTATTTTGAATTTACTTTTGTGTATGGTGTAAGTTGGTGGTCTAGTTTCATTTTCTTGCAGATACCTGTCCAATTTTCCCAACACCATTTATTTATTGAAAAGACTGTCTCTAATCCATTATGTTCTTGCCTCTTTGGTCTAATATTAATTGACAAAAATGACGTGGGTCAATTTCTGGGTTCTCTGTTCTGTTCCACTGATCAATATATGTTTGTTCTTGTGCCAGTACCAAGCTGTTTTGATTAGAATGCCTTTGAAATATAACTTGATATCTGGTTTTGTGATCCCTCCAACTTTGTTCTTCTTTCTCAGGATTGCCATGGCTATTCGGGATGTTTTTTAGTTCAATATAAATTTTCGAAGTATTTGTTCTAAATCTGTTGGAACAATTTGTTGGTATTTTAATAGGGATTGCATTGAATTTATAGATTGCTTTTGGTAATATGGACATTTTAATGATGTTAATTCTTCCGATCCATGAACATAACATATTTTTCCATTTGTTTAAATCTTCCTTATTTCTTTTTTCAGTGTCCTATAGTTTTCCGAGTAAAGGTCTTTTACATCTACGGTTAAGTTTATTCCTAGGTATCTTATTTATTTATTTATTTATTTATTTATTTATTTATTTATTTTTTAAATATATCTTCATTGATTTCAGAGAGAGGAAAGGAGAGGGAGAGAGAGAGATAGAAACACCAATGATGAGAGGGTCACTGATTGAGCCCGCAACCGGGCATGTGCCCTGACCAGGAATCCAACCCCGATTGCCCGGATCCTAGGTCGACGATCAACAGCTGAGCCACACCCAGCGGGCAGTATCTTATTTTTTTTTAGTTGCAATGGTAAATGGGATTTTTTTTTAGTTTCTGTTTCTGAGAGTTCATTATTGGTGTATAAAAATGCCACTGATTTCTGGGTGTTAACTTTGTATCCTGCTACCTTGCTGAATTCATTTATTAAATCTACTAGTTTTATGGAGGAGTCTTTAGGATTCTCTATGTACAATATCATGTCATCTGCAAATAATGACAGTTTTGTTTCCTCTTTTCCAATTTGGATGCCTCTGATGTTTTCTTCTTGTCTGATCGCTGTGGCTAGGACTTCTAGTACTCTGTTGAATAAGAGTGGTTAAAGTGGGACACCTGTCTTGTTCCTGTTCTTAGGGAAAATTATTTTAGTTTTTGCCCACTGAATATGATGTTTGCTGTAGGTTTATCATATATGGCCTTTATTATGTTGAGGTATGATCCCTCTATTCCCACTTTGCTAAGTTTTTATCAAAAAAGGGTGTTGGATTTTATCAAATGCTTTTTCTGCATCTATTTATAAGATCATGTGATTTTTAACTTTCAATTTGTTTATGTGTTGTATCATGTTTATTGATTTGCGAATACTGTACCACCCTTGCATCTCTGGAATAAATCCCACTTGGTCATGGTGTATATTTTTAATATATTGCTGGATCCAATTTGCTGATATTTTGTTGAGGATTTTAGCATCTATGTTCATCAGGGATACTGGCCTGTAATTATCTTTCTTGTAGTGTCTTTATATGGTTTTGGAATTAGGCTAATGCTGGCCTTGTAAAAAGAGTTTGGAAGTGTTCCTTCCTCTTGGATTTTTTGAAATAGTTTGAGGAGGATAGGTGTTAATTCTTCTTTGAGTGTTTGGTAAAACTCCCCTGTGAAGCCATCCCAGCCAGGGCTTTTGTGTGCTGGGAGCCCTTTGATTACTGCTTCAACTTCATCAGCAGTTATTGGCCTATTTAGGCTTTCTGACTCTTCCTGATTGAGTTTTGGAAGGTTGTATTTTTCTCGGAATTTATCCATTTCTTCCAGGTTGTCCAGCTTGGTGGCATATAGTTGTTCATAGTATTTTCTTACAGTGCTTTCTATTTCTGTTGGGTCAGCTGTTATTTAAATTCTTTCATTTCTGATTTCGTTTATTTGGGTCCTCTCTGTTTCTTCATGAGTCTGGCTAAAGGTTCATCAATCTTGTTTACCTTTTCAAAGAATCAGCTCTTGGTATCATTGATCTTTTGTATTGTTTTTTTAGTCTCTATGTCATTTATTTCTGCTCTGATCTTTATTCTTTCTTTCCTTCTACTTACTCTGGGCTTTTCTTGTTGTTCTCTCTCTAAGTTTTTAGGTTGTAGGGTTAGAGAGTCTATTATAAGTTTTAATTGTCTTTTGAGGTAGGCTTGTCATGCTATGAACTTCCCTCTCAGGACTGCTTTCATTGTGTCCCAAGATTTGGAGTTGTTGTGTGTTTAGTTTCATTTGTTCCCAGGAAGCTTTCTATTTCTTTCTTGATCTCTTTGGTAACCCATTCATTGTTTAAAAACATGCTTTTCAACCTCCATGTGTTTAAATGTCATTTAGTGTTTTTATTGTAGTTGATTTCTAATTTCATGCCACTGTGATCCGAGAAGATACATGATATGATTTCAATCTTCTTGAACTTGTAGAAATGTGTTACTCCTATTTCATGAACAATTAAAGTGTCAAGGTACAATGTTCAAAAGCACTAAATAGGTACGTGAAAAGTTAGGGATTTGTTTCAGGAGGAAACAGGAATGAAGAAGAGATTTACACTAAGCTTTACCATAAACTTGAATTTTTCATTAACTTCCTTTTTATAATGACATTTAAGAGAAAAAGTAAAAAAACTTCTAGATATTTTTCTCAGTTAAGATTTTCTAATAGTTTAAATTTTGATTAAAACCACATACTATAAATCTATTAGCTTTGTTTTTCAACAGTCTAATACAATACCTAAAATACAACTGCATGTACAGGTTGTATATGCCCACACAAATGGAGAATTATTTATCATTTAAAAAACAAAATCACTCATGAGAAGAATAAAATTATGGTATATTTGATTTATTCTTAAGGGAAACATCACCTATTTTACACAGTATAATAGTAAGACTTGTTCATTATATATTTCATTATTAATTTTGTGAAAATTAATTCCAATCATTTTTCTAACTTGAAAAGTTTATAATGTGACATATATGTACACATGTATATATTTAATTTTTTCACTTTGTATAGAGATATTTAGGAAGTATTAAATACTATCATTGATAAACTTACGAATCAACATGTAGAACCCTCTGGCCACTTCTTGAACATGCAGCTGCAATGATGGATTCAGGCAAACCTATAAAAACATACACCTATATCATTCAGAATGTAGAAATATATATATATTATATATATATATATATAAAATGCAAAATATTCAATTCATGCCATAGCTGTACAGGACAGTTTAACAAAATAGGTTCATCTTTGTATTTTAAACTATAACGTGTATATTTTTATACCATTGGATGTTTCTTAGACTACTAATGCTGAAAATCTCATTATGTGGAAGAGATATTTTTTAAAACCAAGTACTTAAATTATTTTTATCAGCAAATTACCATAAATGAGCAACTGTCAAAAACTGTTCATAGAGCACTTTGTTATTTAGGAACTATGTTCACACACTAGCTCATTTGATTATCCCAACTGCATTGAGAGAGAAGCATCTGCATACTGGGGTGCAAATATGTTAACTTGTTGCCCAATGCTCTATGAAAATAAAAAAGTTCTAGAGTTGAAATTTGAACCAAAATCTAACTCCAAAGCCACAGTGCCTGTGACAGGGAATGGCATACATTCATTTACACAATAGGTTAGCTAGTTTTAAAAGAGGCCATTTACACGATATAGTATTTTACTTTCTGGTTAATACAACAGTTTAAAAGGAACACTACTGTTTTGGAATCACATTAAGCCACACCATAATATTGGTTATCATAAAAGGAAATATATATTACTACTCTCTATACCAACAAAAACAATAAAAAATTACCAAAGATAATGATTTTATAATTTAAAAAATCAGGTGTTCAGTTATATCGGCTAGTTAATACCGTACGTTTTAAGTTCAAGACTATTCTATAACTTTATCATAAGATCTACCATTTCAACAGAGGACATTAAATCTTTTCTGTAAGTCAAATAAACAAAGCATGTTCTGAAACTTTTTCACTACAATGAAAACACCCTAATCCTCACCATTCTTTTGGTAAGCATTTAAACTACACACTATGCATCAAGGATTTCAAGAAAATGGAAGTTATCCTCTTTATGTAAAAGCAATATGCAAATATGCATATGGAAGCAATTTACATAGTAGATCTCTAGTTAAAAACCACATTAAAGACAAGCTCCAGCTACATTCACCAAAGAACTAGAGTTTCCCAGTAGTGAACACTTTGTGGCTATATTAAGACTTGGTTCAAAAAAGAAGTTTTGACCAAATGTACTGTATACAGCCATTAAACATCAACTATTAGAACTAAGTCATCATAAAATTTCAACTTCAGATATAATTCAAAGAAAAAACAGAGCAAGAATTTGTGGTGTACAAGGAAGTGGGAGGCAAGAAAGGAGAGTTTTAAACAGTTAAGCATACTTCTTCAAACAGTTAAAATTGTATTGTGCTAATGTCTTTTATCTTTACTATCTCAACTTTTTATACCTAAAAAAATAACTTTTCTTATTAATTAAATGCAGTCACTATGGTACTTTAAAAGATGCTATGCAGCTTAGTTAAGAGGGACAACAGCAAAGAAATGTTCAGGAAGCAATTAGTATGTTAAAAGTATGTAATAATGGCAGCATTAATAATACTTATCAAACATTCATTAGCATAGGGCTTTTATGATTCACAATATATATCTGACATACATCATCTCATTTATTCCTCATTATAATCCTGGGAGGAAGGTAGTATTACCCATGTGAGAAATGGGATGAAAAAGGTTAAATAACTTACCAAAGACCAAGTAATTCAGTAATTCGGCATCTCAAATTCAAATTACCACAGTAAGTTCACTCTCTCCAACTTGGATATGAGTCTAAGGATGAGGATGTAAGTGCAGGACAGCAAGGCAATGAAATGGGAATGGTCTAGTCACACAGACCTAGACCTGAATCTTAGTTTTGCTGCTTAACCAGCCGTGTGACCTCAGAAAAGTCACTTGACTTCTCTGAGCCTTTGTTTCTTCATTAATGGGAATACCACCATTTACCTCATAGAATTATTCAGTTGTTAGCAGAGAGTACTTGCTCTATAAACACTGTCTACTTTTATTATTCTTCAGAAAGAGTTTTAAAATACTACATTTTCATCTAAATACTACTCTAAATATAAACCTATTTTTACCAAATGCCCACTCCAATGGCAAACAATAATAAAATTACTCTCCTCTATTTGGCCCAAATTAGCTGTTGCTTTGGACAGGCAAATACACATGTGGTTAGCATGTAGTTACTTCCACGGCTGTGATCAACACTGTCAGAAGTCATGTCTCTGTTGACAAAGCAAAGCTAAGAATGGATTTCAATAATGAATATTATTTGAGTCCAAATTACATAAAACCAAAATGACTACCATTTGTTTTCCCTTAATGCTTCCATCCAGGCATCCCACAAGTTTGTGAAATTTATAGGCTGACCCTGTTAAATGGGCCTATTAACTTCATGCTTAGAATGAATAAAATAAGTCTGATAATACAGTTAGTAATATCTTCCTGGCCAGGATTTTAAATTTCTTCCTACCCATTTAATAAACCATGAGTTCCTGAACAGAAGAGGCACATGGTAGTTTCTCTGTAAATACTTTTTTTTGAAGGAAAGAAAAGAAGAAAAAGAAAATGGGGAAAGGAAAGGGAGAGGGATGGAGTAGACTATGATAGGTAGTGAGTGAAAAACAGCTAAGATTATGGCAAGTCCTAGCTAAAATAGTTCAGAGTGTAAAGAATACAAATTTAAATAACAAATGTAATTAAAACTTATAGGAACACAATGGGGGGAAAAACATTCCTCTGTACAAGGGAGTCACGGAAAACTCCAAAGAGCAGGGGACATTAGATGGCTGTTTCAGGATCTGTAACAGCCCAACTGAAGAGTGTAGAAGAAAAATGTGGAAGGAAAAAGGAAAGTGGAAGAGAATATTCCTGGTAAAGGGTGAAGGAAAAGAGAACCAAACGGTGATGCTCAAAAAGAGTGGTTGGAGGCAAACTGTGGAGTCTGACTTTGACCTTATAAGCAACATAGAGTCTTGAAAGGATTTTAGCCAGAAGAACAGCAGCCAGAAGAACTGGCAGCTAGAAAAAACACATTGGAAGCTTAAAGAATGTTATATGATCAGAAAAACAATTCTATTCACAGAATGAAGAATGAACTTGTATTAAATTTGAACTTTAAGTGTCAGAGTTTGTTTTTTTAATTCTCGTTTAGGAATAAAATTAACATATTAAACTTCGCGGTCTTAACAATAACTCAGGAAAATAAGTGAAATGACTTTTTTATTAATTGGTATTTATAAGCCAATTTAATAACATTTAAACTGACTTCAAATTCGTTTTTAATAATTTAAAATCATTTGACTGATTTCAATAAAATCGTTTTTTAACACTTGGCACCACAAAAAGTGAACTACTTACTTCTGAATCATTATGCAAATTCACACACCATTCTTGTGAGGGCATTTATATGAACTATACATAGGCTTGTAATGAATTCAATCTCTCCCACTAGGAAAAGCCATACATGAGTTAGAAGCAGATAACCTAGATCAGGGTCAAACCACACAGTATTACACTGAAAGCACCCTGTAAAATATGTGAGTAAAGATACACAAGTACAAGGTTTCAGCTCAAATATGGGGCTAATAATACATCTCATAGGGGTGAAGGGAGGAATAGGTATAAAATGACATAAAACACCTCATACAGTGCCTCCTAGTATGTCACTGACATTCAATAAATATTGGTATTCTTCCTAATCCAATAATATTAGTTATTTGAAGGAAAAAAACTATCACTTGTTTACTATTTACTTAAGTTATCTTCAAAGATCTAACAACTTAAAAGCTTTAAAAAAAAGTCCAATAACCTTTTTATATGTATACTATAGGCTTTTTGTATATGTATACTATAGAAGTTCATCAAACACAGTATCATTTACACATTTCACATTATTAAATGATTATTAAATTCATTAGTGAAGCTGTATCAAATAAACATGTCAAAGGATTATAGGAAAAATGTATAATTCTGATGCAAGACCAACAGCTTTTATTGGCAAGTCATTTTTATCAAACACAGGTAAACAGTAAGTATTAAATTAGCATTTCATAACAGTTTATACTGGGGGAAATTGAGGTGTTACATCCTTCCCTTCTCAGATGAGGTTCTGTTATACACTTAGCAGCTAGAAAAAATATATTAGAAGCTTACAGAATGTTATATGATCATATAACAAACAAACATGTATAGTCTCAACTTTCTACAATTTTCCAAAACCTGTCTAAATAAAACAGAGATGTAAAATCAGGAACAAAAAGGTATAAAAATAATAGTTTGAAGAATGTTATCTAAAACATTTTATAAGAATGAAAATTCACTTTTCAAAATCCCCTTTTAATCCAAATTCTTAATGTTAAACCTCATCATTTACAACTGTAACATTTAGGTCAGTTCTTTATGATCTATTCTTAAAACTGTATTAGTACCTGGAATTGATTTTTCTTAACACTATACTTCCATAAAATAAAGTACTTACACCACTCCCAGCATATCGAACAATAAATAATTGATTCCCCTGACAGGACTTTGATGACCTGGCAAAGCCCGAGTGCTTTCAGTCCAAATCATATGAAACCATAAATCACTCTTTATTTTATAGAACATTTCAAAATGGATTCTTGTTTTCTACCTTGAAAGCCATTTCATGTGTTATTTATAACTAGTGAAGACCAGAATGGAAAGAAAATTACAGAGAACTAGAAAATTTACTGTGACTGTTTTTTGTTGTGTTTTTTTTTAAAATAAAGAATAACTTCTTTCTTTAGGAAAGAAATAGAATAACTAGCAAGGAAAAACTTGTGAGTACAAGCTCTTAAGAGAGCCACACCCTTTATTACTTAAACAACCCTATGTACAGACCTTTGGCACCATTCTAAACAAACCATGAACCATATTAGGTAAAGAACTATTAGAATGAGCAATGAAAAGGTAAAACTGCACATTTAGCTCATGTCACAGACACTCAAAAAAAATCAGAAAATTAGGTGGAAACTGAATTTCAACCCAGATTCAAGTACTTCTGTTTATTTCTATTAAACTCCAAATTAAAAGTTTAGATCTTATATTTACTTTTTAGTGATTACCTTAAAAAGCAAAAAAGACTGCCTAGGGGACTACCGAGACACTCAAATAAAAATATTGTTTTTAAATTGACAATTGTTTTAATTGCCTTTCACCAACAAAAATACCGAACATATTAGTAAAGGTAGCAATTTAATATCTATGGATTTCTTTCTCAGAGAAATATTATTAATATCTATGTAATTTTTAGAACTTTAGAAAAATATACTACCATTAAAATATTTACTTGCAAAATTCACGTTAATTTTTAAAAATTTATATAGTGTGAACTTTTAGGAGTGTCTAATGACAAGAACATTGTTTTAATATCCAGGGTCCTGAACTTAGTGTCAGGAAAACTGGATTCTTGTTTTCAGGTTTACACTAAATAGCTGGACAGTCAAACACCTTGAAACTCAGCTTCCTTATAGATATCCTTATAGATAAAATGATGGGCTTGAAATTAGTGACCCATAAGATTTGTTACAGTTCTCAAAGGTCAACTTAAATGTCAGATCAAAAACTTCACCTCTGTTCCTGAGCAAATGATTTGAACTTAAAAACAAAAACAGGGGGAGGGATCCATGATGGCAGTGTAGGAAGACCCTGAACTGAACTCCTTCCCAAGGAAACACCAAATATACACAGACGTACAGAACAATGCCCCCTAAAGAATGGAGGGCTGATTAAACAGCTTCTGCACAACAAATGATAGAGACCACAGACATAAGGATAGTAGGCATGGTAAAGAAAGGAACCCACCCCAAGGCAGTGCAGTAGGAAGGGATATCCCTGTGGGGTCCATGCACAAACTCCCCCACTCTGGGAAACGGTAAAAAAACAGCAGTATAAAAGGCACCTAGACTATACAATAAAGAAATCCATTTACTAACCCTACAGGGTCTGCCAAAGAGCACAAGCCTGCTGGATCGCTCTCTGGAATCAGAGATACCTGCAAGTGCCATTTTTTTACATCCTCCACCTTAGGGGCGCAGGCAGGAGCAGGGTCCAGGCACTTTAGCAAACCTTCAAAGGCCATCCCTGTGGGGACTCCTGGACCATGGCCCACACCAACTCCAGCTGTCACCCAAAAGTAGCTCCAATGCAGAGTGCCCGGAGCCTCTCCGCAACCACCCCTGCCAACTCCAGCCACATTGTCAAGCCAAACCCGTCACCGGGTGCCCTGGGAAACCCACAGCCTGAGCCCAATCCAGCCATCCCACCACGTCAGCTCTGGTGCAACACACCCCAGGACCTCCCTGGCCTACACCACCTGCAGCTCCAGCCATCCTGACAAAGACCCCCTGACCCTCTCTCACTCCAGTTCCAGCCATCCCGCCAGAGAGGTCCAGGAGCAGCATCGCCCAGAACCCCCACAGCCTGGGTCTGACACAGCTCCAGTCATCCTGCTATGGCAACCCTGGCACCACATAATCCAGACCCCCAGTCTGCAACAGATTCAGCCCTTATACAAAGGAGGCATGGTTCAGCATGCCCTAGAACACCCTGAACCACGCCTCCTCCAGCTCCAGCCTTCTCGCCAAGGCACCCCTGGGACACCCCAGCACATGCCACTCCAGCCCCAGCAGTCCCACCAACATGATTCCTGCTCAGTGCTTGCTGAAGATCCCCCACCACCACAACTGTACCCTCTCCAGCTTGCCGGCCAAGTCAGACCAAGAGAGACCTGCCTCTGGACCCCTGGGATGTGCCTATCTCAACTCCAGCAGGAGGGCCAAGACAGCCCCAGCATGACACCATGGAACCTCCTGGTAATGCCCACTAAAGCCATGGAGACAAAAAAAAGAAATAAAAGGCATCCAAATTAGAAAGGAATACATAAAACCGTCACTATTTATAGATGACATTAGTATATGCAGAAAATCCCAAAGACTCCACCAAAAAACTACAGTATTCGAATAAATGAATTCAGTAAAGTCACAAGATACAAAATTAAAATAAATTGGTGTGTTTCTATACATTAATAGCAAGCTACCAGAAGGTGAAACTAGGAATAAATTTAATCAAGGAGGTGGAAGACCTGTACTCTGAATAAGATACTGATGAAAGAAACTAAAGACACAAATAAATGGAAAGATATACCTACGAAGCTCATGGACTGAAAAAACTAATATAGTTATATGTCCACACTACCCAAAGCAATCTACAGATTCAATGCAATTACCATCAAAATATCAATGACATTTTCCACAGAACTAGAACAAAGAATCCTAAAATTTGTGTGGAACCAAAAAAGACTTCAAATAGCCAAAGAAATCTTGAAGAAGAAGAACAAAGCTGAGGGTATCAAACACCCTGATTTAAAACTATACTACAAAACTACAGTAATCAAAACAGTATGGTACTGGTACCAAAAGAGACACATATATCAATGAAATAGAACAGAGAGCACAGAAATAAACCCACGTATATATGGAAAAGTAATGTATGACAAAGGAGGCATGAATGTACAGTGGGGAAAAGATACGTTTCTTCAATAAATGGTGTTGAGAAAACTGGAGAACTACACGCAAAAGAATTAAAGTGGACCACGGTATTATACCATATACATAAATAAACTCAAAATGGATTAAAGACTTTAATGTAAGATCTAAAACCATAAAACTTATAGAAGAAAACAGGCTGTAAGCTCTTTAATATTGATCTTAGATGTTTTTGAAACAATCTCCTCAGACAAGGGCAACAAAAGCAAAAATAAACAAACTGGGCTACATCAAACCAAAAACTTTTGCACAGTGAAGGAAAACATCAACAAAATGAAAAGGCAACCTACTAAATGGGAAAAGGTATTTGCAAATCATATATCCAATAAGAGGTTAATGTCCAAAGTATATAAAGAACTTACACAACTTAATATCAAAAACAAACCCAATTAAAAAATAGGCTCAACGTCACTAATCATCAGGGAAATGCAAATCAACACCATAATGAGATATCACCTTGAAAAGACAAAAAAATAACAAGTATTGGCGAAGATGTGGAGAAAAGAGAACCCTCATGCGCTGTTGGTGGGAATGTAAACTAGTTCGGCAACTATGGAAAAAAGTATGGAAGTTCCTCAAAAATTAAAAATAGAACTAGCATATGATTTATCAGTTCCTCTTTGGGGTATTTATATGAAGAAAACAAAAACATTAATGTGAAGATATATGCACCCCTATGTATACTGCACCATTATTTACAATAACCAAGCTATGGAAGCAACCTAAGTATCTAATGACAGATGAATGGATAATCAAGATGTGGCATACAGTATATACAATGTAATATTAGCCATAAAGAAATTAAATCTTGCCATTTTTGACAATATGGATGGACCTGCAGGGTATTATGCTAAGTGAAATAAATCAAAAGAGAAATACCATATGATTTCACTTATGTGTGGAGTCATAAAATACAAAATAAACAAATGGAAAAACTGACTAGTAGATACAGGAAACAAACTGGTGGTTACCAGACAGGGAAGCAGTTGGGGAGGCTTGTGAAATAGGTGAAGGGGATTAAGAAGTATAATCTTCCAGTATAAAAGACGTAAGTCATGGGGATGTAATGTACAGCATAGGGAATATAGTCAATGATATTGTAAAAACTTTGTATGGTGACAAATGGTAACTAGACTTATCATGGGGATCATTTCTCAATGTATATAAATATTGAATCACTATGATACACACCTGAAATTAACAGGATATTGTATGACAATTATATTTCAATAAAAATAAATTGAAATATTATAGAAATGTGGAAAAAAATTAAAACAGGATGGAATGATATCTAGGATTTGCTTAAAAATAATCCAGGGTTGGATGGTGAAATGAGGAGAAAGTGGAGGGTAAAAAGAAAACATGATAGGCCATAATTGATAATTGAAAGACCACCACATAGGGGGTTATTAGTCTCTCTACTATGTTTGAAATTTCCCACAAAAAGTTTTCAAATAAAATGCAATACCGAATTTTAGAGAGCTAATGAAAGATTGGGCCTACCAAATAAAATAACCCCTTGGAAAGCAGAGGTTTATTTTTCTGGTTTTTACCTAGATCAAGAAAACTATATCAACTCAAATTGCTTTAATGAAAGTTTTATTAAATAATGTAAATATTTGCCAAAGACCTATCCCATGCCAGGAAATAAAATAAGCAGATTCCACTACAATTAATTTTTACGTAATTTTCTTAGCACTAACATTTCTGTTGTAACAATGTAAGTGACCAAATGAGCTTCTCACAGCAAAGGATATCAGAGTTCAGCTTTCTTCAAGTTAGTAACAATATTTAACTTGTGATAAGAAAAATAAAATTTCTTTATTCTGAGTATATTTTACTTATGTGCCACACAAGAAAAATGACCTTTACTACATTACTTACAAAGCTATGAGACAAAAATAGATGAGAAACTGTGTGCTCATTCCAAGAATGTTATAAAATCACACAACAAATAACCTTCCACCCTTATATGAAATACTATCATGAAATTCATTTTTGAAAAAGTAAAGAAAAAAACCTTATGGAACTTATAAACTAAATTTGAAAGGACCTATAAATGTTTTTTAATTATACAACACTCCTTAAGGTAAAAACACCTCAAATTAAGTTTTATATGTAGTCTCATTCTGTATTCAAGAGAAAATCAGCTACATATCACTGAGAAAACGAGGGTAATTATTTTATCCTGCTTATTAAAAAGCTTAACAGTGAAGTCAAAGTATAAAATTTTATCTAATAAAACTTACAATTTTATTGCATTAAGAATTTCACAAACAGTACAATTCAATTAAAAAATGGGCAAAGGACTTTGCCCAGCCAGTGTGGCTCAGTGGTTGAGCATCTACCCATGAACCAAGAGGTCCTCGGCTCTTTACTGGATGATTGAATTAGTGATATTGTCACTGCATATGTATAACTCCAGGGACTTTTAGTCCTTGAGCAGACAATGAAGCTTGTGGGACCTCTCAAATACAAGAGAGTGGCATGTACCCTTTGTTAATCTTGTACATAGTCAGGTTTGAATGGATCATATTTTGAAGGTTCTATAATGGCTGTAGAGTCCAAAACTTAAAAGTGATTATTTGACAACTAAATAATGCAACCAGCTTGAGGTTCATTCTGTCAAGGAAAGTAGAGCAATCTAAGGAATATTTGGAAATTGTAGCAACAGTTAAAATAATATCTCCTGTTATTATTAATGAAATGATTTAATTAACCATTTATTGGACCCTACTGTGTGCTAGACACTATTAGAATTGCTTAGGATACAGTGACAAAACCAGAAATAATGCACTGCCTTCATGGGACTTACATTCTAGTTGGGAAGGCTCACAATCGTACCAACATCAAAAAATTATACACTGCCCGGCTGGTGTGGCTCAATGGTTGAGCATCAACCTATGATCCAGGAGATCGAGGTTCCATTCACAATCAGGGCACATGCTCGGGTTGCGGGCTCAGTCACCAATGGGGGGAGTGAAGGAGGCAGCCAATCAATGTCTTTCTCTCATTTATATTTCTATTTCTCTATCCCTCTCCCTTCCCTTCTGTCTAAAATCAATTACAGAAAACATGTTTTTTTAAATGGGCAAAGAATCTAAATAGACACTTCTCCAAAGAGAACATACAGATGGCCAATAGACATATGAAAAAATACTCAATGTCACTAATCATCAGAGTGATGCCAATTACAACCACAATGAGATATCACCTCACATCCGTCAGAATGGCTCCCATCAACAAATCAGTAAACAACAAGTGCTGGCAAGGATATGGAGGAAAGAGAACCCTTGTGCACTATTGATGGGAATGTAGATTGGTACAGCCATTGTGGAAAACAGTATGGAGTTTCCTCAAAAAATTAAAAATGAAACTGCATTATGAACAAGTGATTCCACTTTTGAGACTATATCTGAAGAAACTAAAACACTAATTGAAAAGAATATATGCACCCCTATATTCGTTGCAGCATTAATTACAATAGCCAAGATTTAGAAGCAGCCCAAGTGCCCAAAAAAAGCTGTAGTACATTTACAGTGGAATACTACTTGGCCATAAAAAAGGAAATCTTATCCTTTGCAACAGCCTAGATGGACCTGGAGAACATTATGTTAAGGGAAATAAGCCAGTCAGAGAAAGACAAATACCATATGATCTCACTAACATGTTTGGAATCTAGCGAACAAAATAAACTGATGAACAAAATGGAACCAGAAGCATGGAGACATGGGTCAGACTGGTCGGTGCCTCAGGGAAGGGGCGTGGGGGTGACTGGATAATGAAGATGAAGGGATTAGCTAAAGAACATATGTGCATACCTCATGGACACAAACAATAGTTTGGTGAAGGCCAAGGGAGGGGGAGGTGGGGGTGGCTGAAGGTGGGCAAACGGCGGGGAAAGGGAGACACCTGCAATTATGGCAACATTAAAAAATTTTTAATAAAAATAAATAAATGAACCATTTAATAAATAATGCTACATTGATTTAAAATTCTAAAAACATAAAAAAACAGGTATTAACACCAAAAAAAACTAAAAAGTAGCATGATAGTTTTTTATTTTTTTATTTCCCCAATGCTAAAGAAAATGTTGTAATCATTCCATAACCCAAGCCCTAACAAGTTTTTTTCATTTTTCCTTTAGCTTCCAGTGTCTGTCCACTTATCTACATAAGGCAATAAAGGATAGGGTAACTAAAAAGGACTAGTCAAGTAATTTTCTCAAAGGCATATACCCAGTAAATGGCAAAGTTAATACTGGAATGTAGCCAGTCTGGCTCCAGAATCTGCTCTTAAACTCTACTACTTCAGAACATTTATATCTATTTGTCCACCTCCTCAAGCAACCTTACAATTAATTTTCCCAAGTGACTTGATTCTTGGAAATGGGTACTCTAACTGGTAGATGTCAATAATGCTAGAAAGGTATATTCCCTTTTGTAAATTAATAAATTGGCATTCAGTGGAAGCTATTAAATGTAGGAGGAATCAAAGAACTATAAAAAACATCATTATGCAAATCCTAATGAAAATACTTATACAATGATTACCTATTTATGTGAAAACAATTATGTGAATAGGTGGCATCAAACTGAATATTTGTATGATGCCAAATTAGCAATATACAGACTTTCAATACACAGAGGGAAAAGTATATCCATACAATGGAGGCATCGGATTGTCATCATCCTAATCCAGAGTCAATCTCAGCAACACTCATGGTGGATCAACCTGATATTATCTTCTGGTATAACCCAACATGACATCCATATCTCTAAAGACGTACTCTAGCCAAAAATGTTAACCTTGAAGCCATCAAGCCTTTAGATACAACTTTCAGTTTACAGGAGAAATACAGGCTAGAGGAACAAGATAAATAATGCTACAAGAAAGCAAGCAACCAAATCCAAAAGGGAGAATATTCTGTAGGATCACCGGCCCAGTCTCTTCAGCATCTCAAGTCATCATTAAAAAAAGAGAATTATGCCCGGCCGGGCGTGGCTCAGCGGTTGAGCATCGGCCTAGGATCCAGGCGACCGGGGTTTGATTCCCGGTCAGGGCACATGCCCAGGTTGCGGGCTCGATCAATGACTCTCTCATCATTGATGTTTCTATCTCTCTCTCTCCCTCTCTTTTCCTCTCTCTGAAATCAATAAAGATATATTTTAAAAAATAAAAATAAAAAATAAAATAAAAAAAGAGAATTATGTTAGAATAAAACAGACTTACAGAACAACAAACAATGCAATACAAAATTGGACACAAGCTTGTACATATCAGCTATAAAGGGTATTCTGGGGTGAAAGATTATAGAAAGTTAAATATGGTTTGTGTACTAGTTGAGATAAAAAATATACTGGAATAAATAAAAAGGTGATTATTGACTGAAAAAGTTGCAGAACAGTATGTACAGAATGATGACATTTTGTGATGAATGTGTGTGCTTATAGCATCATGTACTTCCTGAGGGGGACTTGAAAATCTGAAAACCAAAGGGCAAATAAATAGAATTACTTTGGTAAATAGGCATAACCTACTGAAGTTGAATATTTGCAAACTCAGAATACTAAATTAATAGCAGTATGTATGTGTGTATGTATATGGGAATTATAGCTATATGCATCTGTACAAATGAATCTCACAAGCATAACCTGGATCAATGAAAGCAAGTCACTGAAATAATACATAGAGTAAAATTCCAAAAGTTAGACAAGTGTCAAAAACAGATTAAGTTAACAATATATTGTTTATAGATACATACGCATGTGATAAAAACACTTAAAAAACAAGGGAACAATTAATACAATTTACCATAATGGTTACATCTGTGGGAAAAGAAGGGGCGATAGCTGACAGTGGTTACACAAGGAACTTCTAAGGTACTGATAATGTTCTTTTTCTTTAGCTGGATCACACATACATGCCATTCACTTTATTATTCTTCACTGAATAAAACACATAGATACACACACAGATTTCATTTGTATGTATGACATTGTATAATAAAAAAGAAATCTGTGGACCAGATCCTGGGCCATACTGTAAGATTGCTTCCTCCACCAGTTATCCAGCCTCCTTGGAGACACTGGTGCTCTTTAATATACAACATTTATATTACTTTCAAATTTTACTATGGCAAGCAGCTTTAAAATAGATGTTATCACCTTTGTAGTTTTTCACCTGTGTTGAATGATTTTCTCAGAATAAATTCTCAGATCTACAGTCTAAGGGAATGAACATATTTGCAATTCTTAGTATAAACTGTCATATTACTTTGCCAAAGTGTTGTTCATACATATGGACTGAATACAACTTCATCAACAATTAGCTATTGCTCTTTTAATGTTTTTCAATTATTAGTTTATTTTGCATTTGATTCTTAATAAGAAAAAATATTTTTCCAATAGTTTGTTGACTATTTGTTTCTTCATTTGCCTGTTTACATTCTCTGTTCATTTATCTATAGAGAAACAGATGTTTTTCATATAAAATTTAAAGATTCTCTTTTTATGTAATTAGTCCTTTGTTATGTTGCAAATACTCCCACTCTATTTTCCTTCTACTTTTAGTTTGCTATTTTTCATGGTAGGTGCTATAACTTTTGTATATACTACCTTTTGTTTTTTGAGATTTCAACAGGGAAAGTTATCTAGTCAATTTCACTTATGATCTGAAAATGCAAATTCAAACAAGAAAATATCATTTTTGGCTATCAAGTTGGCAGTAATTAAGAATAAGACATTCATAGCCAATGTTGAAAGAATATGGGGAAATAAGCATTCTCATACACCACTGGTGAGAATATAGATTAGCAAACTTTCCTTAAGGCAATTCATCGATAAAAATCAGAAGCATTAATGAACCACCCTCTAAAAATTCAAGGCTACAATTAAGTTCTAGATATTTATCCCAAGAAAATAATTAAATATGTACAAAAGATTCAGGTACAACATGTTCATCAAACCATTAGCTTATAAAAGTGAAAAACTGAAAACCTTAAATGTCAAAAAAAGTCATTTAAAACTTTCAGGGGGGGGAACCTTATAACATCATTCGCAGGCCATACAAAATTATCAACTTAAAAATTAGCTATGAAAAAAGCTCCTGGATTTATTGTATTTCAAATCTCTCCTGTGGTTACCTTGGCAGGCCAGACCAAATGATTTCTCTGGCCATATACAGCCCATGGGCAGGACATTCCCTACCCCTGGTTTAAATAAATAACAAGACATCTACAAAAAATACTTTCTAAGTATTGATTTAAAATAACATTTAATAATATTTTTTAATGGAATAATCAGAGATGGAGAACAGATTACAGGTTGCGAGGGCTTGGAGATGGGGGAAGAAGGTAGGTGTCTGTGACTATAAAAAGGTACCATGAGAGATTCTTATAATGAAACTTTTCTGTATCTGAATGTGGCAGTATTCACAGCACTCTATATGTGTGATAAAATTGCACACTCATTCAACACTCACACACATACAAAAGTACATGTAAAACTGAAATCTGAATAAGGCCATTGGGTAAGGTGAATTTCCTAATTATGCTACAGTTATGCAAGAGGTTGCTTAAAATTGGAGGAAACTGGGTGAAGCATATAAAAGATCTTCCTACATTATTTCTTACAACTGAATGAGTCTACAGTTATCTCCAAATAAAAAAGTTTTTAAAAAGGACACTGAGGAAGAATATTTGGTTGAAATGTAATAATGCTCATGACATAGTATGAAGTGAAAAATAGGTTTCAAAACAGCACCTATAATAAGCTACAGTTTTATAAATATAGAAAAGTATGCATGCATCTATACACACAAAATGAGAAAAGGTCTGGAAGTATATATATAAAAGTGTTACTGTTATTATTTGTTAATGACAGGGCCCTTTAAGTCAAAATATATTACCATATCCATTCTGTCAATTAAAATGCATCCATTATTCTAAGTGCTGACAATTGTTGAAAATTGTAGGAATCAAAATAACAGTCAACCCCAAAAAAGAAAAGCTTCATAAACAGGACGAGTCCCATACTTGATCTTGGAATTTTAATGTGCAAATGAAGAAAACTATAAAAAAAACAAAAACAAAAATTGGCAAACCCCACCATACAAAATTAGCCTATGAGTCATTTTTAACAATGATTTTATTTCAGTGGGAAATTATGTATCCTGGAATCAATGAATAATTCCTAGGAAAACATTATAGCTTGAAATACGACTGTATTCTTGATCCAATTTCTTGCCATTATTTTAGTGGCTGCGGTTCTTTTCTCTTTTTTTCCAGTTTTAAAGGATACACAACCAGGTCATTCCGTTTACCTTCATTAAAAAGTTTCTAAGCTGACACAGATGTCATGATGCTATCAATAAGGAGTTAATACCACAAGACTTTGTTGGCATCAGGTTTTGATGTCAACAAAGGTAACTCCCAAAAATGAAGCAACTGCCAACTGCTAAGCTAGGGCACACTAATCTAACCTTGATAGTGTAAGGTATCTTTTTACTTGGAAGAATTCAACAAGCTCAATCTAATACTTCAGCTTTAGTCAAAGGAACTCCAGTCTTAACGGTATGACCTAGGTCAAACTTAATTAAGCCTTTGGTTCCACATTTGTAAAATGGAGATAATCATACCTACCACAGAGTTTCCATGACAATCAGATGTCATAATGCATTTAAAGGGATTTGCACAGTATCTGGCATATAATAAATGCTAGAAAATATTTTTCATATGTTTAACAGTGAATTATTAAAATTAATAATTTTAATTTTTATTAAAATTAAGAGGTATTAAAAGAAGATTAAAATAAATGTCATCTATTTGGCTTAGATAGTTCATGCCAAAGTAACACAATTCCTAGAAAAATGAGGATTAGAGCTCACAACTCGACATCTTCCTGATATGCCTGATACCATATATAAAATCTTATTTCTCTATATTTTAGCTTGTGTAAACTTTTTCTTAATAATTATTTTAAATCCTATATAGAAAAGTAGTTTAAGAAATGTGCAAATTTCAATCACAGATATATGATCCAAAACATTTCAAAACAATATAAAATGACTAAAAATGCTAATAACTAAGGCCATTGTAACTCAACATGAACTCTGGGCTGGACAAATAAAGATATGGAAGAACACTACTCAGAAGAAAAAAGCAGATGTTGGTACTTTTCTAAATGTGATATAAACCAAATCAGTCTAGTATGACATTACCCACTTAAGCTCTTGGTAAAATCTAGTATGCAACACTTATGCTAAGCATCACACCAGCCAAGTTGTCCCTGGTCCCTTCTCCTGTCTACTTGTAAACTATTTTTAAAACAGTCTCAATATGATAACATGAGAGGTCTCATAATCATGGATGCTTTGAGAAATCAGTATGTGTGATAAATTATCACCTGTTTTTACACTGCCCTTCAATTTGATTAGAAAAGCAAAGACAATAAATGAAATCTTTCAAAGTATCTCTACTTTCTTGGACACAACTAAGTATCAAATATAGTTTTATAATATATATAAATATAAAGTGGGAACTGATGGTGATTCGACTATTTTACTTCTAAAACCATTACATACAAAGCAAGCACAGCCTAACTTTTCAGTTAAAAGACTGGACTGAAACTGAATAGCAGATAATTTAGCATGAGTAACAGGTCAATTATAGAAAATTATAATTCTTTCTGTGCATTGGGATTTTATGTTAAACATGAGAATGAGCAGCCATATTTGATTTTAATTGCTATAGCCTGAGTTATTCAAAACATCATGAGAACACTGGAGAAAATGAGAAAATGACATGAGGCATGGGAAATGAAAATGATGCTGCAAAGGGAACTCTGGTAACAGATGCAGCTCTCTGAGAAATGCTCAAACTTATGATTTACAGGGAAGGGAGAGTCTCTCCCAGAGAGTCTTGTCCAGAGTCAGATAACTCCCTTTACTTTTCTAGGTATTGAGAGCAGGAAAAAACATACTCTTCCACCCTGCCAGTGTGGCACAGTGGTTGAGCGTTGACCCATGAACCAGGAGGTCACGGTTGGATTCCTGGTCAGGGCACATGCCCGAGTTGTGGGCTTGATCCCCAGTAGGGGGCATGCAGGAGGCCACTGATCAATGACTCTCTCTCATCCTTGATGTTTCCATCTCTCCCCTCCTCTCTCTGAAATCAATAAAAACATATTTTAAAAAAACACATACTCTTCCATCAATAATTATCTAAAGAATTGCACAGCATTTTTTCATAACACCAAAATCTGTAGGGTTTCTTTAGCTCCTTCAGTATCTTATATTACTAAAGAAGAGTTTCATGCTCTGCCCCAAATAAGATAAATCTGTTCAAAACCTTTAGGCAAAACAAATGACAAATAATGCAAGCTGGTGAACAAAACAGAATAAAAGAAAAAACAGAAAAACCTGTAAACCACCAAACAAAAAAATCTGATAGAAATAGTGGTAACATACACACGAAGGTCTTTCCCACCAAGCGATCAAAGGGAAGAGCAGGAAGATGATTTAAACACCTGAATCTTCCCAGGGCTCTCCATAGAAAGCATGAGCTCTTCCTGGAAAATACTCCCGTATGGTATTAAAGGCCATAAAAACAAACTACATTTTCTGAGCACCCACTAAGCATTTTACAGGAATTATTTCATTGAATTATTATTTAGAGATGAAACTCGGACATTAAAGAACACAAAAGGCATTGCTGATTCAATTCCAGTCTGTCTGATTTCCAAGCCACTGTATTCATCACTGCATTATAATGCTGAAATGAGATACATACATGTCAAAATAAAATATATGGATGGTATAGCGTTTGTAAAACTAAAGGACTTTTGAAATACCATTTTCATTTCTAGACTTTAAAATTTAAAACATTTTGCACCTGGCAACCTCCCCAAAATGTGTAAATAGATAAATATGTGTATACATACACACACACACACACACACACACACATATAGATATAGATGATATATAGATACAGATACAGATATATATATAAATATATATAGATTAGATATAGAGATGATATATATAGATGATATATAGATGATATATAGATATATAGATATAGACGATATACAGATATATAGATATATAGATATATAGATATATAGATATATAGATATAGATATAGATATAGAGATATAGATGATATAGAGATAGATGATAGAGATAGAGATGATAGAGATAGAGGAGATGATAGAGATAGAGATAGAGATAGAGAGATGATAGAGATGATAGAGATAGAGATGATAGAGATAGAGATGATAGAGATAGAGATGATAGAGATAGAGATAGAGATAGAGATAGAGATAGAGATAGAGATAGAGAGATAGAGATAGAGATAGAGATAGAGATAGAGATAGAGGAGATAGAGATGATAGAGATAGATATAGAGAGATAGAGATATATGATGAGATAGAGATGATACAGATAGATGATAGAAATAGAGATAGAGATGATAGATAGAGATGACAGAGATAGATAGAGATAGAGACAGAGATACAGATAGATAGATATAGAGATAGAGAGATAGAGAGATAGATAGAGATAGAGATGATAGAGACAGAGATAGAGACAGAGAGAGAGAGAGGGAGAGAGATGAGAGAGAGATGAGAGAGACAGAAATAGAGATGATAGAAATAGAGATGAGAGAAAGAGAGAGAGAGAGAGAGGGAGAGAGAGAGGGGGAGATATATGAAGAGGGCCTGTATGCTAGAGAGGAAAATTCAGGAGATTTCCTGTCCTATGATCTACATGCAGATCCCACCCCTGACTGTGTGATCTGGGGCAAGTGGCTTTCAACTTCTCAGGCCACAGATATTATCTCATTAAATCTTAACCACAACCAAGTGACTTTTTTCTTTTTTCTATTCTTATCTCTGTTTTACATTTGAGAAAACTTGCTAAGGTGAAATAACGTGCTCAAAGTTACAAAATATAAGTGGCAAAGCCAGAACTCAAGTCTGTGTCTAACACCTGGTTCAGTGTTCTGTCCACCATTTCTCACAGCCAGCTCCTAAGATCTGTTGCCTCACTCAGGCAAACTCACAGCTTTCAGAACGCTGATTGAAAGCCTATAGGAGCAGGAGCCTCGCCCTCTTCTGTTCTGTTTCTTTCCCTTCCCATAATCTCTCCTTCTTCCTAGAATCCTTACTAAGGCAATATAAATATTTGCAATTCAAGGAGAAGGTTTATGCAAAGCTTAAAAACTGCCCAGAGCACCCCACAGAAGCCAGGGAATCTGCTTCCCATCCTTTGTATGAGTTTGTGCTGCTACTCTGGCAGCATGGTCTGGTGGGTAGTTTAGAGAAAGTTCTTTCTGAACGTTTTTCTTTATCAATATAATCCTGTAAGGTTGTTGTGAAAGTTAGAAATGATAAATATTCAAGGGCAGTAGGTATAGCCTTACTAATTGATGGCACTTACTCTAGCAGCAGGGTCTAATAGAAAACATACTGGGAGTCAGAAGTCCTAAATCTATTCCTGTCTTATTCTATGACCTTGGGCATGTGAGGCATGGTCTCTAGATACACTAGGTGATCTCTAAGGACTCCTTTCAGCTTTAATATCTGTGCTTTTAAAAATGAAAGTAATAAATGTTTGTTTTAAAAAAATCAAACTGGACAGAATTAAATGATGTAAAAAGTGAACGACCCCTATCTTTCCCTATTCAATACATTCCCAAGGTAACACTTTTTACCACTTTCGCGTTCTGTGAATTTTAAATATATACAGGTATATGTAAATATATGTATATAGAGAGTGGGGCAAAAGTAGGTTTACAATTGTTTCTATGGAAAACAATTAATAAATAATACAAGAATAAACTCTGTTTTGCATACTCACAACTGTAAGCCTACTTTTGTCCCACCCTGTATGTATAGATAAATATGTATTTTACACAGTGATCTATTACATACATATGAACTATTTCACTATACTCATTTTTACTACATGTAATATATTCTGATATATTCTATTCTTGCTGGAATTAATTTCATGACTCAAAAACAGGTGGCATCTTTCAATTAAAAAAAACTCTGCTTGCCCGGCCGGGCGTGGCTCAGCGATTGAGCATCGACCTAGGATCCAGGCGATCAGGGTTCGATTCCCGGTCAGGGCACATTCCCAGGTTGTGGGCTCGATCAATGACTCTCTCATCATTGATGTTTCTATCTCTCTCTCTCCCTTCCTCTCTCTGAAATCAATAAAGATATATTAAAAAAAAAAAAAACTCTGCTCTGGACCATCCATGGATGTTTGGAAATACAAGCAGAGGAAGTATGGACATCCTGTGATGTTAGAACCACATACAGGTTTCCTGGAAGATCAAATGAGACACATGTAAGGGAAATCACTTGGCACAGTCTGGCACAAATAGGTATTTGGTAAATATCAGTTTCTATGACACCTCCTGCAGTATTCCTATCCCCCCAATGTTTAAAGATGTGTAGCTACTCCATCACCAACATAAGCATTATAGACAATGAGCTGCCAGCCAAAGGCTAATTACCTTAATGTTTTTTGATTCTCGACTGAAATCAAGGAATGGAACTGTGCTACCTACATGATAAAAGCAGTTTACCACTTTCAAGAAAATGTTTTTTATGAGACATTTTCATAGAAAATTTTGACTTCTTACACAGACTATACAGAATCTAGCCTTTTCTCTAGGACCCAGAGTCATGATTATGCACACATAATGGTAAATTTTAGAGCTTGTATATGCCTAACTTAGAGGTCACCTAATCACATCTCTCATTTTGCAGATGAACAAAATGATGCCCCAAGAGATTATGCAATTTGCCAAAAGCCACTCAGTAGGAAGGTCAAGTGATTCCCATTATGCTATGCTGCCACATCTATTATTGTACTATGATGAGTACTATCTAGCAAGGTAGTCAGAATTTAGGAGCAATACCCCCTTGTAATTTCCATGTGTGTTATTTTGGTTATCTCATCTCTTTCCTCATAATCTTTAGCAATAAAACTCTTAAAAAAGATTTATGTTTATCCTGCACACAAAAAATTTTAAGCTAGCCTATTCCATAACCCACCTTAGGGAAAGAAGTCCAAAATATTACTTGTGCGGCATACTTTAGAAAGGAAAGGGATGCAGACTGAATCTCTACATGGCCTTCAGAAAGCAAGAAGTATGCGATGAAAAACCCACATTGGCTTATGAATAGCTCTGAGGATGTAACTCTCAGGAACCAAACAGTTCCTTAGAATAGGCAATACAGCCTGGCTGCATGGTTCAGTGATTGAGCATTGACCTATAAACCAGGAGGTCACAGTTCAATTCCTGGTCAGGGCACATGCCCAGGTTGAGGGCTCAAACTCCAGTGGGGGGCATGCAGGAGGCAGCCAATCAATGTCTCTCATTATTAATGTTTATATCTCTCTCTCTCCCTCTTTCTTCCTCTCTCTCAAATCAATAAAAACATATATAAAAAAATAGGCAATACAGTAAACTGCACAAGGGCAGGGACTAGGTTTTCAGTAAATGTGGGTTGACTCACTGATAAATGGATGTTTGTCACTACACTAAATGTTCCCAGGCAATTGTACTGTCTGATGTAGGTGTGCATGTTAAGTATTAGACTCTTCCCTTTCCCATGATATGAACTGTCACTTATGTCTAATGGTACTCCTCCCCAACACAGCTTTGGCAAAAGCTGATAACACTCCCTATATCTTCTAATAGGATGCTTCTAATATACTCTGAGAAGGCTAGAATAATTTCTAAAGTAAGAATTAAAATGCCCTGAGAGCCTGAGGGATTCCCCTATATAAGAAGCATGTTGATATTACCACACAGCTCTTCCATCTTGCCTGCTCTTCTGTTGAGTTGTTGGCTCTGCTGCAGATTGGAGATCACACAGGTTGCCAGATAAGTCACCTCCAGTGAGGAGTTATGTTACTGGTACTATTTTTAACCTGAAACCAATGATACTTCCCTACAACCCATAAAATTATCATTCAAATGTCTTTTTAAGTTGTAAAATGTCTTGAAAATGACAAGTGAGTACCCAAACTAAAGGCCGCTTATCACATATCTATTCTTGTCCTCTTCCTTCAGACTCCAGTTGGTTCTCCTTCCTTATTCCATTTTCCTCTATATTTTCCATGGTTCAAGTACTTTATCTTATTCCTCTGCCTTTAGCTGATCCAGAGATATTTCCCGTATTTTGTAATCAGAAGGAAATGGGCTAAACTAAGAAAATACAAACCAAGCCCAGCTGGGAGTGGCTCAGCGGTTGAGCATCGACCTAGGATCCAGGCGATCAGGGTTCGATTCCTGGTCAGGGCACATGCCTGGGTTGTGGGCTGCAGCCAATCAATGGTTCTCTCATCATTGATGTTTCTATCTCTCTCTCTCCCTCTCCCTTCCTCTCTCTGAAATCAATATAGATATATTAAAAAATAAAAAAAGAAAATACACACCAAACTTTATTTTCCCATAATCTCTTCAAAACATGATCTTAAGAAAAACCTTGTATTATGAAAAAGGAAAAAACATACAACTGAATCAAGGTCAAAGGGATTTAAAATATTTTCCATTGATGATTTTACTTGATGAATCAATTGTCTGCTAATGACTTTTTAACTAGAACTAAATCTGTTATAAGAAAAATTACATTTCAGAGCCTATTCATGTTTCTGATACATGCATGATTGTTTTTGACAGTAAAACTGAAGCTATGAAACACTGCTTTTCCTATGATTTACTCAAGCTAGTATATTTAGTAAAGCAAACAGAGTTTAAAGGCTGATTTCAGCAAACTATTTCAGAAATAAAATATCCCAAACACATTAAAAATAATTCCAACTAACTAATGAATGGATTTATTGGAATCATTTATTAGGAAAATAACTTTTATCCAATTTTTCCATTTTAACATATTTAAAAACAAAGCTTCATATCAGAAATTCAGGCAATGTGCTTGATAAGCTCAGAATATGTTCATCATTACGTGATAATGAAAACCTTAATATTTTAAAATTAATTTCAAATAAGTTCTTCTGCTACTTTGAGTAATAACACTATTCTCACTAAAATAAGTCTAAAATGAATCTTTTCCCAGACACCAGATGCCTCCTGATGCAATTTTCTGGATCACTCACAGTATTTTCCTACCTCTATCATAACATACTCCAACACGATGGATGTAGTCCATATTATAAACTGAATCAGAAGGCAGAATATTTATTATAAGAATCAACATCATTTAATAATAAGAATTAGCAATCTTATCAATTAATTTTGAATTCACATATGGATAAAACATCAATGATTCATAAAAAATTTTTAAACACACCAAGTTCCTAGGTAACAAAAAAGAAAGGCAATAATATAGAACCCAAGTATGGTATAACAGCTATTCTAAAATGGATGTTGTTCTCAGTTTTAGGATAGACTGGAGAGAATAAATGAACGATCTATTGGCTTTTTCCAACATCTGTTCATAGCAATTACAGACTAGTCATCTGAAGCCATGCAGTTTTCAGGATGGGAATCAACATGTCCTTACTGTAGGGAGAATAATTACCCAAGTGAAACTAGAATAAGAGAATTTTTGGTTAGGCAGCACCTGAAAGACTGTCTAGTTTACCCTCCCTGTATTCAAAAACAGGGAAACAGGCTCAGAGAAGCCAAGTGCCTAGCCCTAGCCATTCACACAGATAGTTAATAGCCAAACAAGGTCTAGAACCAAGTTTTCCCAGTTATTTCTAATAATACGAGTTAACTCTGAGGGTCAGAACCATTGATTCTCCTTCTGGGATGGAATGGGCTTTTGGAAATTTACCAGCTGTGTGATCTTGAACAAACTGCAACCTTTTCAAAGCTCCTTTCCTCTTCTGTAAGGTGTAGAGAATACCTACTCTAATAAGGTTGTTGTAAGAATTCCATACAGCTTGTAAAGTGCTTAGCACCTCAATTAGCAAAAAATAAGCATTGGAAAACAGGTAGCTATTATTACTCCTGACCTGGAAACATGGCTGCTTCTACTGTTTGAGAAGAGAAGAAACTGAATTCAATAACACAATGGTCCACCAGAGCTTCTCTGGCCTACCACATTCTGGAGACAGGAGAAAACCCCACCCAACAATCTATTTCACCCCATCTAAAACCCATCCTTTACACTGTTAAGAAAAACAAAATACCAACTGCTGCCAAATGTCTTCTGCCATGTGTTGTACGTAGAATTTGTCAACTAGAAGAGGGGTTTCTGGCTCCACCCAAAACATGGAAAATAAACGGTGGGACAAGGGGAAGATAAAATCACACACCTGAACTGAAACTCGAAGAAGCTTGTTCTCAGTTCATTTAGTTGTGGTTAGGTAGGTGGGTTGTAGAAAACAAAATGCTTTCTTTCTGCATCATAAAGCGGGAATAATGGCTACCTCAAAAAATACAATTCCCTACACTTCTCAACACAGTAGAAAAGAATCCGTTCCCTTGCCCTAGTAAATTAAAACGCACACGGGTATCTTTTTCGAAAAACTGAGGATTCAGCTGTATCCGAGCTGCCCTGCACTCTAAGGTTATATAAATATATGAAAAATTCCTATGAAATAGCGAAATAAAATGATGGGAAATAGCACCTTGAAATCAACAAGGAATCATGTCATGCCAAAGGCGTCTCCATTGATAAAATCCAGACCCTCCGTTCTCATGACACTGAAAACCCACCTCCCTCTAAGGAAATTACAGGAATCACCCGCAGCAACCAACCTCAGCATTCGGCATCGACCAGATCGACCCCCTACTCAAATGGCGCTAAGCACCGCGGGTCCCAAGCCCCTCCCTGTAGCTGCTAAGTGCCGCGCTGTACACGGACTATCTTACTTCATTCCCGTTCTCCCTCCCATGCTCAACCTCTGACATTTCTCGCCAACCCTCGCCACTGACAGAGAAGGTAGGAACAAAAAGACTTCCTATACTTTGTCAGTGAAGTACCAGAGCCACACATACCCGTCCCTATAACGATCACATCAAACTCCGAAGGGAGATTATCCGCCATCTTGACAGGAAACGTGTCATGTGACCATTGCTTGTGAAAATGAGATCAAGTTAGGCATTGCCTGGCTAGAAAGCGGAAGGGAAAACGGTGCATTCTGGGTACTGTAGTTGTTGGGTGGCCGATCCAAGTAAGCGGCTGCATCATTGTATTTGTAATATTTGCGCGAATGTTAAAAGCTCGGTTTATTTTCCAGGCTGAGTGCAGTAGCGTGTTTATCCTGGAGGTTTGGAGTAGAAAAGAGACGTCGATTTTACTACGATGGCTAAGATGAATGTGGGGAGCCGGAGTACCCCTTGACAATGATGAACCAAGAATTGTTAGGAGACCTCGAAGATAGAGATAAATTGAAAATGGATTGCCCTGTGAACAAAGGAAATTTTCATTCCAACCTGGAAACCGTTTCCCGCAGTGTGTCTGTACTTTTGTTTTGGCCCCCAAAGCATAATTTTTCACACCAATACTTTCAAACTATAAGCTGTATCTTTTTCTTCTTTTTGTCTCCCCCATGAAAGCCCGCGAAAAACTGCTCACTCTAGTTTCTCCAGAATGGAACGCTCATCGAGCCTGTACTTGTTCTAGTTAGTACAAACAGCCATCCTGGCAATATATATTTGCAAAATTAGCCTTGCTTAACAGGAAAGAAGAAAGATAAGAAAGCATAGTAGCTCCTTGATAAGCGTTTATTGCAGGATCTGGTATTCTATACATATACGAGGAGTCCATACAAGATTCTCCCGATAAGCTACCGCACAAATGACCAAGGTAAAATGGCCTTTATATTAAAGTGATTAAAGTGATTGCATTTGACCACGGGGTTTGGGTAGTCTATGCCAACCAGCTAATGCAGCTCTCAAGTATTTTCAAGGTCAGCCTCCTCCACACGTCCAACCCCACCCCGTTGTATTAAATGCTTTGCCCCCCCCCAAAGCAAAAAAGAGGGGGAGAGTGCATGGGAATGAGAAAAGGTACATTTTTTATACCAGAAATTCATTGTGTAATTATTTTAGAAGAGTTTCAAAATAATTCAGAGAAAGTGCAGTAGTGGACCTCCCCTTACACCAGAGCTGTTTCTGGTCCCCCAGTCACTCTGTTGTTCCTTCAGCATGGAATGATCTTTATATTCTCTAGCTAACACTGATCCCCAAGATTCAGTTCGGCTTTTACCGTCTCCTCCTTTCATCTCCTCCCTATATTGGATTAAATTTCCCTGCATAGTGTTACCACTCTGTCATAACCTCCCAAATTGCACTGAAAGTATTTGCATTTATACTGGTTCCTATACACTACACATATCTCCACACATATTCACAAAAATACACACCCATATATACAACAGTCAAAATTATAAGCCCCTGTAAGACAGGAACCATGCCTTATTTATCTTTTTACTTCCTGCATCTATCATAAGCCTGGCACATAAGAGGAATTTTAAAAGTGTTTTCTGAACTGAGCTTAGCTCTGACTCCTCTAATATATGGTAAGCATTATGAAGACAGAGGCTGAATCTTCACCTTCATATCTGCCGACGACTATGATGTGTCATATTTTGAAGACTCTCAATACGTTCATTACTTTGCTAAAGTTCCATGGAAAGTCTTTAAACTTGTATTTTACTGTTATTGCTGCATTTTGCCCTAATAATTATCAACATTGTACCTGAGTATTATCAGACGTGAAATATATCTCATCTGTGTGATCTATGAGGCTCTTAATACCACTAGTGGGAGCAGAAATTAATAGTTTGCCAAAGGTAAACACAGGAAACTCTCTAAAATCTCTTCTAACAGTGAGAAGCCATAGATGGATGGTTAAAATCATGATAAATAAAAGTATTCTATCTTACTTTGGATATATGTGTGTGTGTGTGTGTGTGTGTGTGTATATATATATATATATATATATATACCCTTTTCATTGTGAGTATATCTAATTTTCAGCTTTCCTTAAATATTCATTGAGTACCTACTGTGTGCAAGGCACTAACTTAGATGTTATGATTACAGCAATGAACAAAACAGACAAAAAAAACCCGTCATCATGAAGTTTACATCTAGTGGGATAAAATAAAATAAACAAATACTCTGTAGTGCTAATTTTCCAATATGTTTTGCCTCAAATTTTAAATCCCTTTTTAAAATGAGGCTAGAAAGCACGATCCTCAGAAAGATACAATTGCCAGTATATATGTATCTGTTCTTTCTCTGAAGTTATCACACCCTCTCTGGGCATGGGGAAAAAACAGAAAAATGTAAAGCCTCTGAATGGAGAAAATTTTCAAAATAACTTTTCTTTCAAATGTATTTCTGTACATTTTTTGCAAAGTAAAGATGAATATAAGAGTTGATAATTTCAGTAAAATAGCATAAAGTAAAGCCACTTAATTGCCACCTATTCTATTATTCTAAGGACACCTATTTTTGAAAACTGAAATATTTTAGTTGGCTAAGTTACAATAATATGAGGTGATGGTTACCTACAAATTGACTACCCTATTAAATCCCTGTGACACTAATTTTGTACTTACTGGTTTCCTGAGTTGAAAAACCATGATTACCTGAACATTTACCTTGTATTCAAAAGTTTTTTCAACTGTGGGATGTTTTTTCAACTTTTTTTACAAACCAGTAATTTAATGGTCTCTATTTCTGGTCTTTCCTTTGAGCTCCAGATCAATATATCACAGCCCCTTATTCAACATCTCTTCTGAACATGTTCAATACTGAACTCCTGAACATTTCAACGTATTTGTCCAGTGTTCCTTACCTTAGAAATGGAACCACCTTCTAATCAGTTACTCAAGTCAAAAACTTAAGGATCATCCTTGATATAACATTAGCTTTCACCCCTAAACCAATTCATCAGCAACTCTTGGCAGGTTTATCTCAAAGATATATTGTAAATATATCCACTTCTCATTCTGGACTGCCCCTATAATCTCTTGCCTAGACAATTACAATAGGCCTCAGCTGGACCCCTTATTTATGCTTGCTTCTCTCCAGTATATTCTCCACACTACAGGTAAACTTTTAAAAATTCACATATGATCATGTCTTCCTCTACCTAAATCCTTCATGATTTCCCATTGCTCTTAAAACATGTTCACAAATTTTAAACATTGTCTAAAAGGCCTTTCTAAACTCTCCAGTCTCATCTTATACTTTTCACCCTTTTCTCTCTAAGCTCCAGCTATATTGGTTCTCCTTCACTTCCTCTAATACCCCATGTTCCTTCCTGCTTCAGGGCTTTCACACATGCTGTTCCATGTGCCTGAGATGCATTTTTATCCTTCTTCCTCATCTCTCATAGCTTAATCCTACTCATCTTGCAGTTATTCAAAACATCACATACTCTGGTAAGTCTTCATTTAGTCCACAGTCTAGCTTAGGACTCCTATCACCCTATCTCCCTCCTTTGATGAACTTTTCATGATTAGAAATATCAAATACTTGTTTCATATCTGTCATTTTCCTAGAGGGTAAGTTTCACAAAGGCAAAGACTAGTGCCTATATTATTCATCATTATATACCCAATACATAATTCAGTTCCTGCTTAGCACAAAATAGACACTCAAAAATATCTGCTGAAATCCCACTTCTGGGAATATATCCAAAGGAAATAAAATTACTATCTTGAAGAGATAGCTGCACTCCCATGTTCATTGCAGCCTTATTCACAGTGGCCAAGGTATGGAAACAACTTCAGTGCTCATTGACGGGTGAATGAATAAGAAAATGTGGTGTATATATAATGGAATATTATTTAGCCTAAAAAAAAGGAAGAAAACCTTGCCATTTGCAACAATATGGATGAATCTGGAGAACATGCTAAGTGAAATAAGCCAGACACAGAAACACAAATATCACATGATCTAACTTATATGTGGAATCTAAAAAAAAAAATAAAAAATCAAGTTGAATTCATAGTAACAAAGTGTTGAATGGTGCTTACCAGAGGCTGGTGGGTAGGGATAAAGTGAAGATATTGATCAAAGGGGACAAAATTATAAGTTCTGTAGACCTAATACACAGCATGGTGTCAATAGTCAATAATATATACGTGAAATTTACTAAGCTTGTAGATTTCAAGTCTTCTCACCACCCACATTCAAAATGGTAACAACAGGAGTTGGTGGATATATTAATCAGGTTGTGGTAATCATTTTACATTGTATAACTATATCAAAACATCATGTTGTACACATTAAATTTATAAAATTTTTATTTGTCAAAAACAAATAAAATTTCAAATCTGCTGAATTAATGGATGAGTAATAAAAAGCATACGAAGTCTTCAAGAAACAATACAAGTACTATTTTAAATGGGAATAAAATTAGTTGATTACCCAGTAAACTTCTTTCATCATCTGGTTTGCAATTGAACAAGTAATGCACACGTGGTTAATTAAATACTCTAATCAGCCCAAAATATCATACAAAGACTATTAAAACTGATACATCTCTGTGCTCTCCTGTCCCCCAGTTGCATATTATAAGCATATTATCCATTTCTTGTGAATCTTGGTAGAGATTGTGTGTGTGTGTGTGTGTGTAGCAGTGATCCCTTTCTTTTTAGAAAAAAATAGCATGTTGTAAACATTATTCTTCACTTCACACCTTAATTTTCACTTAATATATTTGCGATATCCTGTGTTCTCAGTACATATAAGGATGCTTCATTTTTAATGGTTTTCTATAATTCCATTATATGGATATTCCATGATTTATTTAATATTTCTTTACTGATGTATATTTGGTTCTGTTTTTTTCCTAGACTTTTGCTACTACAAATGATGTTGCAATCAACATCCTTTTCTTAGAGACGCAGAATAGGATAATGGTTATTAATTCAGACTCTTGGCCAGGCTTCTTAGGTTTCAGTCCCAGGTCCATCATTTACCAAATGAATAGTCTCCAGTAAGTTATTTAACCTTTTGGAACCTGTTTCCTCTTCTGTAAAATGGCAACAATGATGTTTCTTACCTCCCAAAGTGGTTATGAGGGAAAATAAAGTACTTAGAACTATATTTGGCTGGTAGTAAGCAGTCAATATATTCTGTTGTTAGTAGTAGTACTGGTAGTAGTAGCAGCAACAGTAGTAGTCATTGTGAGCATATGGGAGATACTGACTTTCACCAATCTGATTGGCAAAAATAAAAATATTTGCTAACACACAGTATTGGTAAAGCATGCACACTCTTGTTGCTAATAGAAGTAGAAATTGATACAATTCTTTTGGAAGGTGATTTGTCAATATCTGTCAGTGGTTTAAATGCATATATTTGGTGATTTAGCATTTTCTCATTTGGAACTTACCCTAAAGACTGGTGAATGTTTAAATTCTTATCTGCAATGATATAAACACCATATTGATAATTTCAATGTTTCTCTGACTTTTGGGTTTTATATTTTAAATTTTTATTTATTAATTGACTTTGAGAGAGAGAGAGAGAGAGCAATCAATTTGTTCCATTTATTTATGCATTCATTGGTTGCTCTCTGTATGTGCCCTGATGGGGGATCGAATCCACAATCTTGGCATATCAGGACAATACTCTTACCAACTGAGCTACCTGGCCTGGGCCTGACCTTTGGGTTTTAAATCCATGTGACCAAAAAGTAACTTTTCATGGGAATGGTTATTTAGAGAGTATGGTACTGCTATGTTTTCTTCTTAAATAATATAGAAATTATTTACCTCATATAGACATATTTAGGAAAAGCTTATATAAATCCAAGTATCATAAAAGTTAGTAGTAGAAGGATAGAAACCTCTGTTCACTGAACTATCCCAAGCATCTAGAGAAATGCCTATGATTGAATAGGAACCTAATAAAATATTTCTTGAATGCTGAAGAGGTGATGATCCGTAATCTTCACCTGTGAAATCCTTTTCAATGCCATGTTCAATCTTTTTCCCAGTGTGTTTTGGGGAAGAGTAATTCTGCAGGATATTAATAGGAGTTTTGTGATAAAATATATTTAGGGGGCAATTAATTAAATGGCTTCTTTACTGGAGAACTCTTCAAATCTTTTATAGTAAATATACACGTGAACTATGAGGGATTTCATAATATCTTTTAAACCACAGAACATACTTTGATAAACACTAGGCTGGACTATTGATCCAACACAGAATAATATTTCTTATGTTTTCATAGATGATATTACCTTATCATCAGTAGGAAACAGCAAAAATTTTCTAGGAGTGGTAATGGACCATATGGATCAGAACTATAATATACTCTTCCCAGATGTCAGTGTTGTTAATATTGTTTATGAACCAGCAGTGACATAATTTTACACCCACCCACATATACACCCACACACAAATTTAATCCACTACCATGGAATCTCATTCTTACCAAATTGTAAACAACTAAACTAACCAGACACTGATTTTCTAGTATAAGCTAAAGTAAGAGTGTCAGATAAAACATGGATAGTCTGAGTTCTTTAAGGTTAAGAGAATTTCTTAGAAAATAGTTATGTATATAAATGTATGTCTGAAAAATAAGAAATAACAGTTCCAGACATATGAAGAAAATTTTTAAATGTAGAACTAGTGTTAGAGCTTGCTTTGAATTAAAAAAAAATTCTGTCTCTAAGCCAGTGGTCATAGTGGCAATAAAAATTTATGAACACAAGTACTCTGGACAATAAAACATAGCTAAAAGTGGAGAAAGTCCAGTCTTCTGAAGAATAACCTATACTTACATGAAGTAGTATGTTTATGAACATACACATGCCTTGAGGAGTTTTACAGTATGCCCAGATGAAGTCAATCTAGACTTTTTATTTCAAATATGTACAAATATTATTCCATCATACCATTTTATGTTGTATAAAATTCAGGTTCTTTGAATTCATGTTCATTTCCAGCTCTAAAAGATAATCAGTGTTATGACAGCAATCATTTCCACTATATCAGAAATCTGTTTTAAATGCTAGTTTTAGAAACAAAATGATTATTTGTACTACCTATTGTATTTGCCAGCTTCTTCAATACAGAAATATTTAGAACACATTTGCATTTTTCATAGTCCTTGCAAACCAAAATAATAAGATACACTATGAATAATTTTGTGGGAATTTCATGAATCTTTACAGAAAGTCTTGCTGTTCTTGTTTCAGCTGTTTAATTGTAATGTCATAGTAACAGAAAGCAGCATACCAAATTCTTCATGGATGAATAAGCACATTGAATAAGGAAGATTTAACAAAGTAAATCAAACACTGGATTAAACATTTTCTGCATAACAGACCACAAAATATGCATTCATTTTATCAATGGATCCTTGGCATCAGAAGCAAATAGAGGTGCATACCAACAAAATTAAACTTAATATTCAGTGTCTTGATTGCAAAACTTCCTTATACTTTATCAAACTAACATCTAGTTAATTAGAATTGTCTAAATATATTGAAGCACATATATTACAAAGTTTAGGTATAAACACTATTCATTTGCATTTCATCATTTAATAATTTGTTTTCTTCTGTTTTAATATTCCCAAAGTTTGAATGTAGTAAATTTTCTTTATGGTTGCACAAAATAAAAAGTTCAGACAAACACATGGAAATCTGCAATATAGGATGGTTTCAAACTTAATGGTATTTAATTTTTAATTTTTGATAAGAAAATATCTTAAAGAGATGTTTATGCTAAGTGAAATAAGTAAGACAGAAAAAGACAAATACCATATGATTTTACTTATATATGGAATCTAAAAAACAAAATAAATCAACAAACAAAACAGAGACAAACTCATACATAGAGAACATTTTGATGATTGCTGGATGGGAGGAGGACCTGGAGGAATGGGTGAAAAGGGGAGAGGGTTTAAGCAATATACATTGAAGGTTGCAGAGTAGTCACAGGGACGTAAATTATAGCATAGGTAATATGGTCAACAATATTGTAATAACTATGTATGGTGCCAGCTGGTTACTAGATTTATTGGGATTATCAATTTGTAAGTTATAGAAATGTCTAACTGCTGTGTTGTACACTTGAAACTAATATAATATTGTATGTTAGTTGTAATTTTAAAACATATATATTTTAAAAATAAAATAAAATAATTAATTTCAAAGCGTGTACTATTTCTCCCAAATTTGTTGACAAAGCCTCACATCAGGATTTATAACAGGGCAATTCATATTAAAATTTTTAAAGCCTCTATAGTTTGTACTAGTAGTCTCTCCTCTGATTTGTGTTTTATTAGTACAGTTCGTTTTTACTATAGTACATTCATGTTTTATTTCAATGCAAATGCATATTTAATTAGTCTTTATCAAGAAATTACTGAATAACTTGAGATTCAGAGCTCCTTAAAGTCTCTAATCCTCAAGGATAACGATTTATTAAGTCTATGTATTACTCAAATCATTAAGAATAGAAATAATCATTTCATGTTTGGACTAACCCTGTGACAAGATTGAATATAAGGAGGTCATTTGAACTATATTTTATTTTAGATATAGGTATACAACAAGGGTTGGAGATAAATATATGAAAAGCCCACTAAAAAGCAAGAATTGTTGCCATAGCTGGTTTGTCTCAGTAGTTAGAGCATTGGCTCAAGGACTGAAACACTAGTCAAAAAGAATATATGCACCCCGGTGTTCATAGCAAAGCAGTTCACAATAGCTAAGAGCTGGAAACAGCCCAAGTGCCCATCAGTAGATGAGTGGATAATAAAGCTGTGGGACGTTTACACAATGGAATACTACGCAGCTGTAAAGAAGAAGGATCTTGTATCCTTTGGGACAATATGGATGGACCAGGAGAATATTATGCTAAGTGAAATAAGCCAGGCAGGGAAAGACAAACATCATATGATCTCACTTATATGTGGAATCTAAAGAACTTAATAAACTGAAGAACAGAATAGATTCAATGACATGAAAGCATAGATCAGACTGATGAATGTCAGTTGTATGGAGCAGGGCAGGTGATGGAGGAGAGAGTAACCAAAGAATTTATATGCATATATCCACAACCCAAGGACACTGACAATGGTGAGGAGAGGGGCTGAGTAGGGTGGTTGGATGGGGTGGAATAGGTAATTGGGGAGATAAAGGGACATCTGTAATATTTTAAACAAAAATAAAATTTAAAAAAGACAGAAGATGAGCACCCTTATAACCATTGTTTTGAACTCTGCACATGGTAGAAAATGACAGAAAATAGAAGGTGCAGTATAACAGAATATGAAGGAAAGTATTGAAAATTGTCTTGTTGTAAAGTCGACATTCATCTTGTATATGACCATAATCAAGTGTCTGAAGAAGTCAACTGGTAGGAAGGAGAGTAGACACCTTTAGAGATAAGTACAGATGTCATGAGAGCAAAAGCACGTTCCTGCTTTGCAAGAGAAGAGCTGTGTTCTCTATCCCATGAAGATTGACTGTGTTTTGTTTTTCATCCTCAATTCCTGCAAACTCCTATATCCCTGTATCCTTACAAAAGTACCTTCTTTTCTGCAGGTAGCTTGGGTGAGTATTGTGACCAAAAGAGTTTTGATTAAAAGATTTTAAAATGTCCATGTAGCCAAGAACAAATCCACACACAAGCCCTACACAATAAGAGACAATTACAGATGGTTGTCGGCAAACTATTTTTGCACCTAAAAATTACAGCTGAAGAAGTTCTTTATCATCACTCTTCAAATACTAGAAATATTAGTTCAAGTCTAAATAGTGATCAAGAAATCTTAGGATAAGAAGAGATCTGAAGAGATGATCTTTCTATTCTTTGCACTTAGCCCAGTTCATAGCCAAATTATTCCAGGTACCTGGAAGAAGCTATTCTATTTTGAATACCTCTGCAGAAGTGTATTTTATTATTATTTTGCTCATTTCTTCATGGTTAGCAAACCCTACAATTACAATGTTGTTTTCTATTATTTTTAATATTAAATGTGAAGTTCTAAATGATGTATTATCAATATATTAATATCACCTCATGAAATTATTGAAAATAGGACAACAAATGCCAATTCAACTTGGCATTCAAAACCCTCCATATGTCTTTCAGTCAAGATGGCAATGTAGGTAAACATGGTACCCGGAATTTTCCACAACCAAATTAAAATTATTACTAAGCTACAGAATCACCATCATTCAGAACTGCCTGAAATTTAGCTGAACAGAAGTCCTTTAACTAAAGATATAAAGAAGAAGCCACATAGAGACTGGTAGGAGGGACAGAGTTGAGACCAGGCTGGTCCCACAACCACATGCAGCAGTCAAAAATACAGAGGAATATCTCGGCTATGGAGTTCTCTCTTGAGGAGCCAGGGGTCCAAGCCTCATAGCAGGCTCCCCAACCTGGGTTCCAGTGCCCGGAACAGAATTCCCTATAACTTCTGGCTTTAAAAACCAGTGGGATTGTGGTTGAGTGAGACAGAGAATTGCTGGAGTAAATGGTCCCCACAGGCTTACTCGGACAGCAGCTTGAATGGTGCCAGGAACATGTGGGGAGGAACTGAATTGTTTGGCATCTGGGTTTAAGGTGGGGGCTGCTTTGCTGGCAGAGGCTACGGTTCCTTTGTTGAGCCCTTCCCCACACAGAACCAGGAGACTAGTGCCATATCTGAGTCTCCACCAACCTGGCTAATGCTGTTAGCTCCACCCTGGTGATTCCCTGAGAATCTGACCCACCCAACTTGCAGGCCCACTTTAACCCTTTCCAGTGTCTTTTCCATATAAATGGCCAGCCTGCCTTAATGCATAATGCCCACTTTCTTAAAATCTCTCAAGTAAGTGACACCAGGCCTCTGAGTACCCAGTGCACCTTTCCAAGTAGCCCCAGGCCTGGTACTAGCATCTGCTGTCCTTGGTTTGCAGGTTGGCCACTCCCAATCACTTCCAAGCCCAGCAAAAGTATCAGCCATCTTCAAATCCTTTTATAGGTCATGCCAGGTGGCCCCAAGTGCAGGCAATGGCTGACCTTGTCCTGCACCTCCCAGAAGGCCTCAGAGCCAGCACACTCACTGGACAACTTCAGACCATGCTGAAGCACCACCCAAACACCTCCATGAGAAACACACTGAAGGGGTGGACTTGTTGAGTACCTGAGCCCCTCTGAAGTGAGTTCTGCTCCAAGTTGTTGATCTTTGAACAGCTGATCCTCCATGGTGGTCACAACCAGTCCTCCCAGTTGATTGGCCTGGGCATAAATCCTTCCCATTGACATAACAACAGCAGTCAAGGCTCAGTTACAATAGGAGGTATACACAGTCTAACATGGTGCCCACCTGGAGTGCCCAGCTTGAGCGACTGAGGAGGCTGTGCCACTGGGCCCTACAGGACACCTACTATATAAGGTCACTTTACCAAGACTGAGAGACATAGCAGCTCTACCTAATACAGAGAAAAAACACAGGGAGGCAGCCAAAATGAGGAGACAAAGAAACGTGTCTCCTCATGAGACAAAGAGAAATGAAAGTACAGAACAAAACTCTAGAAAAAGAAGAAAATAAATTATAGACAAAAATTCTACCATATGCAGAGTTCAAAACAGTGGATATAAGGATTGTCAATGAACTTAGGGGAAGAGTAGATAAACTTAGTGAGAAATTCAACAAAGATACAGGAAACATAAAAATGTAGTTACATAACATAAAATAAACAGAAATAAATGAAGAATATAACAACTGAAATGAATACATTACAGGGAAGAAACAGTAGGATTAAGTCAGTGATTTGGAAGATAGACAAGCAGAAAATAATTATCGGAACAGCAAAATAAAAAAGAATCCAAAAAAATGATGATAGTAGAAGGAGCCTCTGGGTCAACTTTAATGTACCAATATTCACATTAAGGAATGCCAGAAGGAGAAGACAGAGAGTAAGGAATTGAAATCCTATTTTAAAAAATAATGATGAAAAACTTCCCTACCTGGTGATGGAAATAAACATACAAGATTAAGAAGCACAGAGTCCCAAACAAGTTGAACTCAAAGAGGCTCACACAAAGACACATCATAATTAAAATGGCAAAGGTTAAAGACAAAGAGAGAATGTTAAGAGCAGCAAGAGAAAGACAGTTACCAACAAGGGAGCTCCTATGAAGCTATTAACTGATTTCTCAACAGAAACACTTCACACCATAAAGGACAGGCATAAAATATTGAAAGTGATGAAAAGTAAGGGGCTACAAACAAAGACTCCTATACCCAGAAAAGCTCTCATTTAAAATTGAAGGCAAAATAAAGAGCATCTCAGATAAAAAAACAACAACAAACAAACAAAACAAAAACAACTAAGGGGGTTCATTACTACCAAACCAGTATTACAAGAAATGTTAAAAGGCTTTTTTTAAGAAGAAGAAAGAAAAAGAGAGAGAGGAACATAAGTATAAAGAATAAAATGGCCTGACCAGGCATGGCTCAGTGGTTGAGCATTGACCTAGGATCCAGAAGATCAAGGTTTGATTCCCAGTCAGGGAACATGCCCGGATTGTGGGCTCGATCGATCCCCAGTCTGGGGCATGCAGGAGGCAGCTGATCAATGATGACTCTCTCATCATTGATGTCTATCTCTCTCTCCCTCTCCCTTCCTCTCTCTGAAATCAATAAAAATACTTTGTTTTAAAAAAGAATAAAATGGCAATAAATAAGAAACTATCAATAATTACTTTAAGGGAAGATGGTGGCACTGTGAGAAGCAGCAGTGCACTCCCGCTCCCAGACACATACTTGATTTACTCCTAAAATACTACGTAGCCAACTTGGAAAAAAACAGAGAAACATACCTCAGTGGACATAGTGCGAGTAGGGAGCACTGAAGAAATATCATAGTCTGGTAAGAGACGGAAGGCATAGAAAGGAGGAGTCCCCCCTGAAGCCTATGCCAGGCTTCGAGCCCCAAGGCTTGGAGGCTGCAAAGTTCCCTCCCCTCGAGAGTGCAGACCAGCATCCAAAAGCAGGGATTTCACACCTGGAGCAGAGGAGAGGGGAAGGAGTTCCAGGTGCAGAGGGAAGAGGGACCCATGGGAGTGGTGAGTCTGCAAGGAGGGGACCATGCCTCCCTAGAAAACAAAGCTTCCAATGGTGGCCACGACCAGCTTCTAATGCTCAGGGTGCTGACCATAAAAAAGGCTGTTCCAAAGCATGTGGCATCTGAGTAGTAAAGGACCAGAGGTCTGCACTGAGAAGCCACACACAGGGACCCTCTGCCTACCTGTAAGGCATTGTGTTGAGCCCCAGAAAGCATTTGATCTAGGTGGCGCAGGGAAGGGGAGGAGAGCCCTCCCACCCTGAGCTCCGGTGGTGAGAGTCTGGGATTCGTAACCAGCCCTGAGGGTGCCCTGGAGGTGTGTGTGGAGCTGCCTCAGCTTTACTGACATCAGCTGTGCAAGGAGCTGCATGAGGCTGACTTTGGATCCCCTCACGCTGGGTGCCTTGGCACGCAGGCTGTGGGACCTTACAGGGAAGACTCTCAACTTGTGTATTGCTTTGTGTGTTTTTGAGTTTTTGATCCCTGAATTGGCTTCCCAGCGTGCATTGTGAGGACAGAACAGCAGAAGCTGGGATTGGGGTCTGCACAGTTGACTGTTTGAGGGGTGGGCCTGGTGCTACAAGCCAACGAGAGCTGGGAATGGAGGGGCGGAGCACGCCTGCCTCTCCTGCAGCCTGGGAGCACCACTCCCAACAGGAAAAAGACTGGTCCAGCTCACTGAGGCCCTAGACACCCCAGGAGGGCATAGTCCTGAGGGGGAAGGGAGAACAGCTCACAGGAGGACATTACAAGAATAAGACTCTCAGGGACTTTTATTTGGGAACTGGAGGAAAAACTGAAACCCCTGCTTGGGGCTGGACAGGTGAAGGGCTCACCAGAGTATTTTTTAATTGAACCCACTAAGCCTAGGCTGCTGAAACAGCCCATAGAGAAAAGGCAACAGGCTGAAATCAATCTGAAGCTACAGCAGGTCAGTGCATGGGGAAGTAGAATCAGAGGATAAGGTAGAGACTGAGGAGCTGGCCATGGAGCTGAGACTAACTCCCACACAGTGAGTGGCTGGCAGCAAAACCTCTAAGTAAGGAGAGTGATACCCTGAGCTAAACTAGCCATCTTGCCCGCTAAAGATCCTACAGAAGACTCTGTATTAAGACCAGACAACTACAAAGTTGCAAAATAGCTGAAAAGAGGAGGTGGTCCACAGAGAGCCTCAGATCAACCATCTATCTAAGGACACCAGAGCCAAACCTAGATAGCTCCTCACATTGGATGATACTCAAGTGCCTCCCAGGAGAATGGAAATCAGCATACAAAACAAAGAGCCGCAGACAACATAAGCTGCCCAGAAGAAACGCACCTGATTGTCTTTTTTTGTTTTTTTGTTTTGTTTTGTTTTCTTTCTTTTCTTTTGTTTTTTGTTTGTTTGTTTGATTTTTCTCTTTTTCGCTTAGGAAGAAGAGAAAGGGAAAACAACTATTTGTTTTTTCTTTGTAAATTTTATACTATGTATTTTTAATTTTTTTAAAAATTAATTTTTTTTCTGTTTTTTATAAAATAATTTTGCTTTGCTTAGCTTGTTTTTTTGTTTTGTTTTTCTGTTTTGTTTTGTTTATTTGCTTCATTTTGTTTTATACTTGCTTCTACTATCAAGACTTTCTTGATATTCCCTGCCTGATGACTGGGACTTTATCATTATAACTAACAAATTTACTGCTTTCCTGTATAGTTTCCACCAAATCTCTTATTGGACTCACTCCCTGCCCAGGCTTTATCTCTCTCTCCTCTAGATGCATTGTGATAACTTTTTTTCTCTTTTTCTTCTTCTCCTTCTTCATTTCTTTCTTTTGTTTTCTTCCCTTCTGTCTTACAGCATTTTTGTTCCATTGTTAGTTTCCCTTATTCTCTTTATTGTACTTATATTTTTTCATTTTCAACTATTATCCTATTCCTATTCTCTCCCTTAATTTTTTGCTGGCCCTTCTTTCAGAATCTTTTCTCTGCCTCTATTACCTCCCATTAGCTTCTCTATTTTTTACATTTTAGTTTATTATTATTTTCTAAATGTTCATCACTATTAACAACAATATACTTCTCTCTCTAAACTTTACTTTTCTTTCTCTCTTTTTTTAAGCTTTTTTTTCCCTCTCTACAATTTGTGTTATCCCTTCACTCCCCCAGGTCTATTTTCACTTGGGTTGTTTTTATTGTGATTGTCAAGATATTTTGTAAGATACTCCTTGTTTCCTGGAAATTTAGTTGTGTATTGTCCTGCCTTCCCAGCACCTGTATAACAACTTACACAATGAGGTTGTGCCTGAGACACACAGTTAGCAAACCTGAGAGAAGAGCCTTCCCAGGGACTGGTCAACAACAATCTAGATCCAACCACAACAGGAGAACCCAAGAAACCCACAAAAGGGACACCCACAAAAAAGACATGCCTAGAGCAGAGAGCTCAGAAGTATAAGGAAAATACACCTCTGGGCTCCACTGGACTCACAATACAAAATCTCAACCCACAAGTCTGGGAGACAGAAAATATATTTAACATATACATACAAACACTAAGACCTCTCAAAATGAGGAGACAAAGAAAAAAATCTCCAAATTAAAGAAAAGGAAAAATCACCAGAAAAAGACTGGTGAGATGGAGTTAAGGAAGTTATCAGAAACAGAGTTCAGAGTATTGATTATGAAGATGTTCAAGGAACTTGATGAGAATGACAAGGCAGTAGAGGATAAGATTGAGGACCTTAGTGAAAACATGAAAAAAGAGAGACATAACATAAAAAAAATCAGACAGAGATAAAGAATTCTGAATCTGACGTCAAGAATACACTGGAAGGAATTAAAAGCAGGCTCAATGAAGCAGAGGATAGAATAAGAGACTTAAAAGACAAGGTGGAAAAAATCACTCAATCAGAGAAGCAAAAATAAAAATATTTAAAAAGAAGGACGACAGTCTAAGGAAGCTTTGGGACAACATGAGGTGAAACAACACTTGCATTATAGAAGTGCCAGAGGGGGAGGAAAGAGGAAGGGATAGAGAACTTGGTGGACGAAATAATGATAGAAAACTTCCCTAGGCTGGCAAAGGAGAAAGCCACACAAGTTCAGGAAGCACAGAGGGTTCCAAACAAGAGAGACCCAAAGAGACCCACTCCAAGACACATCATAATTAAAATGGCAAATGTCAAGGACAAAGAGAAAATATTAAGGGCTGCAAGAGAGAGACAAGCAGTGACCTACAAGGAGACCCTCATAAGGCTGACATCAGATCTCTCAACAGAAATTCTTCAAACCAGATGGGAGTGGCATGAAGTTTTCAAAGTAATGAAAAACAAGAACATGCAACCAAGATTGCATTATCCAGCAAGGCTATAATTTAAAATTGAAGGTGAAATAAAAAGATTCCCAGAAAGAAGGCTAATTGAGTTCAGTACTACCAAACTGGCATTGCAAGAAATGTTAAAAGGACTGCTCTAAGAAAAAGAAAGAATAGTGAGAGAAAGGTACATCAGCATAAAGAGGAAAAATGGCAGTAAATAAGTTTATATCAATAGTAACGATAACTCTAAACAGAATAAATGGTCCAAGCAAGAGATATAGAGTAGCTGAATGGATAAGAAAACAAGACCCAAATATATGCTGTCTACAAGAGACTCACCTGAGAGCAAAAGACTCACACAGGCTACAAGTAAAGGGAAGTAATAAAACATTCCATGCAAATGGAAAGGAAAAGAAAGCTGGAGTAGCAATTCTTATTTCTGAAAAAATAGACTTCAAAATAAAGACCATAACAAGACACAGAGATGGTCACTACATAATACTAAAGGGATCAATCCAACAGAAGGAAATAACCCTTATAAACATTTATGCACCCAATATAGGAGCACCTAAATATATAAAAAATTTCTTGGGGGACTTTAAAGGGGATATTGACAGGAACACAATCATAGTGGAGGACTTTAACACCCCACTGTCAGAACTGGACATATCATCAAGACAAAATTCAACAGGGAAACACAGACCTTAAATGACTCACTAGACTTAATGGACATTTACAGAACATTTCACCCCAAAGCAGCAGAATACACATTCTTCTCAACTGCACATGGAACATTCTCAAAAATAGACCACATATTATGGCAAAGGACAAGCCTCTACAAATTCAAGGAGATTGAAATCTTATCAAGCATCTTCTTGGATCACAATGCCATGAAACTAGAAATCAACCACTATAAAAAGACTCAAAAATGTTCAAACCCATGGAAGCTAAATAGCATGCTATTAAAAAATGAATGGGTTACCAGTGAGATCAAGGAAAAAGTCAAACACTTCATGGATAAAAATGAAAATGAACAAACAACAACCCCAAATCTATGGAACATTGAAAGCAGTCCTGAGAGGAAAATTCATAGCATTAAAGGCCTATCTCAAGAAACAAGAAAAAGCTATAATGAACCATCTCAATAATAAACCACATATTAGGGCAACTAGCAAGTCTCTACAAATACAAGACGATTGAAATCATATCAAGCATCTTCTGGGATCACAATCCCATGAAACTAGAAATCAAACACTATAAAAAACTCAAAAATATTCAAATATATGGAGCCTAAATAGCATACTATTAAACAATGAATGGATTAACAATGAGATCAAGGAAGAAATGAAACATTTCACGGAAAAAAAAGAAAATGAACAGGCAACAACCCAAAATCTATGGGACACAGCAAAAGCAGTCCTGAGAGGAAAATTCATAGCATTACAGGCCTATCTCAAGAAACAAGAAAAAGATCTAATTAACAATCTGACACAACAACTAGAAGAACTAGAACAAAGATAGCAAGAAAAGCCCAGAAAAGGTAGAAGGAAGGAAATAATAAAGATCAGAGAAGAAATTAATGACATAGAAAATAAAAAAACAATATGAAAAATCAATGAAAGCAAGAGCTGGTTCTTTGAAAAGATAAATAATATTGATGCACCTTTAGCCAGACTCACTAAGAAACAAAGAGGGAGGACCCAAGTAAATAAAATCAGAAATGAAAGAGGTGATATAGCAACTGACCCAACAGAAATGCAAATGATTGTAAGGAAATACTATGAGCCACTATATGCTAACAAACTGAACAACATGGGTCAAATGGACAAATTCCTAGAAGCATACAGCCCTCCAAAGTTGAATCAAGAAGAGGTAGAAAATCTAAATAGGCTGATAACAACTAAGGAAAATGAAGCAGTAATCAAGAAACCCCCAGCATACAAAAGTCCTGGACCAGATGGATTTACAGGTGAGTTTTATGAAACATTCAAAGAAGAATTAACACCTATTCTATTCAAACTATTCCAGAAAATTCAAAAGGAGGGAAAACTCCCAAACTCTTTTTATGAGGCCAGCATCATCCTAATCCCAAAGTCAGATAAAGACACTACAAAGAAAGAAAATTACAGGCCAATATCCCTGATGAACACAGATGTTAAAATCCTCACTAAAATACTAGCAAACCAGATCCAGGAATACATTAAAAAGATCATACACCATGACCAAGTGGGATTTATTCCGGGGATGCAAGTCTGGTACAACATATGCAAATCAATATATGTGATACATCACATAAAGAAAATGGACAAAAATCATACAATTATATCAATAGATGCAGAAAAGGCATTTGACAAAAGTGAAATAAGCCAGGCAGAGAACAACAAATACCATAGAATCTCGCTCATATGTGGAATCTAAAGAACTTAATAAACTGATGAACAGAATAGATTCAATGACATGGAAGCATAGATCAGACTGACGAATGCCAGAGGAATGGAGGGGGGTGGAGGGGGAGCGAATAACCAAAGAATTTATATGCATATATGCACAACCCAAGGACATGGACAATGGTGGGGAGAGGGACTGGGGAGGAGGATGGGACAGGGTAGTATGGATCATTGGGGAGAAAAAGAAACATCTTTAATATTTGAAACAGAAATTTAAAAAATAAATAAATAAAATAATACTTTAAATGTAAATGAATTAAATGATTCAATGAATACATAAGGTATCTGAATGGATAAGAAAATAAAACCCAAATATATGCTGTTTAAAGGATATATATCTCGCCCAGTCGGGCATGGCTCAGTGGTTGAGCATTGACCTAGGATCCAGGTGATCAGGGTTCAATTCCCGGTCAGGGCACATGCCCGGTTGCGGGCTCGATTAATGACTCTCTCTTCATTGATGTTTCTATCTCTCTCTCCCTCTCCTTTCCTCTCTCTGGAATCAATAAAGATATATTAAAAAAAAAAAAAAGATATATATCTCAGAACAAAAGATGCACACAAACTGAAAGTAAAGGGATGAAAAATGATATTCCATGCAAATGTAAATGAAAAAACACACACCGGGCTACACAGATACCATAGACTTCAAACCAAAGGTCATAACAAGAGAAAAAAGATGTTATATAATGTTAAAGAGATCAATCCAACATGAGGATATAAGCCCTATAAACATATATGCGTTCAAAATAGGAGCACCTAAATATATTTTTTAAATCTTGATAAACACAAAAAGAGAGACAGACAGAAATAACTCATAGTAGAGGTTTTTAACTCCCATTCACATGAATATATAGACCTTCCAGACACAAAATCAACATGGAAACACGGAAACTAATCATAAAGAATATGCACCCTTATGTTCATAGCTGTGCAATTTACGGTAGCTAAGATCTGGAAACAGCCCAAGTGCTCATCAGTAGATGATTGCATAAAAAATCTTTGGGACGTTTACACCATGAAATACTATGCAGCTGTAAAGAAGAGGGATATTGTACCCTTTGGGTAAGTATTGATGGACCTGGAGAATATTATGCTAAGCAAACTAAGCCTGGCAGAGAAAAACAAATATCACATGCTCTCACTTATATGTGGAATCTAAAGAACATAATAAACTGATGAACAAAAGAGATTCAGTGACATGAAATCATGGATCAGACTGACAAATCTCAGAGAGAAGTTTGGGGTGGGTGCATGGGGAGAGATTAACCAAAAAATCTCTATACAATTATGCATAACCCATGGACACAGATAACAGTGTGGTGAAGGCCTGGGGAGGGAAGTGGGTGCGGGTAGAAGTGGTCAATGGGGTAAAATGGGGACATCTGTAATATTTTGAACATTAAAACAAACAAGGAAGCGAAGAAAAATAAAGTAAAAAATGTTATTTTGTGTATATATTTATGTTTACAATATTCAGATTTAATGCATATTTATTATAATATATAGAAATTAAAATGTATAAAAAAGAAAATAAAGATTTTATATAATTCCCTAAAAAAAAAAAATGACACACTAGGTCAGATGGATTTAACTGATATTTTTAGAGCATTTCTCCTCAAAGCAGAAGAATATACATTTGTTTCAAGTGCACATGAAAAATTCTCTAGAATGAACCACATGTTAGGACACCAAACGCATCTTAATAAATTCAAGAAATTGGAAGTCATATTAAGCATTTTCTCTGATCACAATTGTTTGAAAGTAAAAGTCAATTATTAGAAAAGAATTGAAAAACACACAGACACATGGCGGCTAAATAACATGTTTTTAAATAATAAATGGGTCAACAATGATTTCAAGGAAGAAATCAAAAATTTACTTGAAACAATACAGGCCTATTTCAAGAGGCAAGAATAATCTCAAATAAACAATCTAACCTTACAACTAAAAGAACTAGAAAAAGAACAGCAAACAAAGCTCAAAGTAGAAAGAGGTAAATAATAAAGATTAGAGTAGAAATAAATGATAGTGAGACTGAAAAAAAAATACAAAAGGTCAATGAAACCAAAAGCTGGTCCTTTTAAAAGGTAAACAAGATTGACAAGCCTATAAACAAGCTCATAAAGAAAAAAAGGAAGATAATCCAAATAAATAAAATCAGGAATAAAAGACTAGAAATAACAATAGTCACCACAGAAATACAAATGATGGTAAGAAAATATTACAAACAAGTACATGCCATCAAACTAGACAACCTAGGCAAAATGGATAAAATCCTGGAAACATATAATCTCCTAAAACTAAATCAGGAAGAATCAAAAAATCTGAATAGACCCTTTATAGCTAATGAAATTAAAAACTCCGCACAAACAAAAGTTCTGAACTGGATGGCTTCACACGTGAATTTTGCAAAACATTCAAAGAAGAACTAACACCTTTCATTCTCAAACTATTCCAAAAAATTTGAAAACGGGGGAACACTCCTAAGCTCATTTCATGAGGTCAGCATTATCCTAATTCTAAAATCAGATAAAGACACTACAAAGAAAGAAAATTATAGACCAATATCCCTGATGAACATAGATGGTAAAATCTTCAACAAAATATTAGCAAACCACATCCAACAATACATTAAAATGATCATACACAAAGACCAAGTGGAATCTATTCCAGGGATGCAGGCTTGGTACAAAATTTGCAAATCAATAAATGTGATGTATCAAACAAAATGAGAGATAAAAATCACATGAGCATATCAATAGATACAGAAAAAGTATTTGATAAACTCCAGACCGATTCATGATAAAAACTCTCAGCAAAGTGGAAATAGAAGAAACATACCTTAATATACTAAAGGCTGTATATGACAAACCCACAGTCAACATCATAATCAATGGGCAAAAGCTAAAAGCATTTCCCATAAGGTCTGCTTTCACTATTATTCAATATCGTACTGGAAGTTTTAACTACAGCAATCAGACAAGAAGAAATTAAAGGCAACCAAATTGAAAAGGAATAAGTAAAACTGTCATTATTTGCAGATGACATGATATAGTACACAGTTTAAAGAATCCACCAAAAATTCTACTAGAACTGATAAATGAATTCAGTAAAGTAGCAGGACACAAAAATAATATTCAAAAATCAGTGGCATATGTATACACTAATAATAAACTATCAGAAAAAGAATCAGAGAAAACAATCCCATTTACAATTGCAACAAAAAAATAAGTACCAGTAATAAATTTAATCAAGGAGGTAAAAGACCTGTACTCAGAAAATTCTAAGATACTGAAGAAAGAAACTGAGAAAGATACAAATAAAGGGAAGCATATACAGTGTTCATGGATAGGAAGAATTAACACCATTAAAATATGCATACTACACAAAGCAATTTATAGAGTGAACACGATTCCAATGAAAATATCAATGGGATATTTCACAGGACAAAAACAAATATTTCAAAAATATATACCAAACCACAAAAGTCCTGGAATAGTCTCAGCAATCTTGAGAAAGAACAAAGTTGGAGGTATTGCACTACCTGATATTAAACTGTAGTACAAAGCCATAGTAATCAAAGCAGCATAGCACTGGCAAAAAGACATATAGGCCAATAGAACAGAATAGAGAGCTCAAAAATAAACTCATGCCTATATCTTCAGTTAATATTTGACAAAGGAGGCAAATAATTCCAATGGTGTTAAGACAGGCTCTTTAATAAATAGTGATGGGAAAAATAGACAGATATATTCAATAAAATGAAACTAGACCACCTCATTACACCATAAATAAGAATAAAATAGAAATGGATTAAAGACTTATATGTAAGACTAGAAGCCAAAAAATTGCAAAAGTAATTATAAGCATTATACCAGATGGAATGGTAGGTGGGAGAGGTAGAAAAGGGTATAGAAAAGGAAAATGGTGATGGAAGGAGAGTTAAGTTGGGGTGATGAATACACAATACAATATACAGATGATGTATTGTCAAATTGTGCACATGAAACATATATAATTTATTAACCAATGTCACCCAAATAAATTCAATAAAACCAATCAATCAACCAATAAATGAAAACAGAGGCAGTAAAATCTCACACATTTCTCCTAGCAATACTTTTTTGGATATATCTCCTCAGGCAAGGGAAACAAAAGAAAAAATAAACAAATGGCACTACATCAAATTTAAAAATTTTGCACAGCAAACGAAACTATCAAAAAAAAAATTGAAAAGACAACCCATTGAATGAGAGAGCATATTAGTCAATGATACATATGTTGAGGGTTTAATATCCATAATTTATAAAAAACTTACATAACTCAAGACCAAAAAAACAATCCAATTTAAAAAGGAGCAAAGGAGCTGAATAGAGACTTTTCCAAAGAGGACATAGAGATGACCAATAGACATAGGAAAAGATGTTGAACATCACTAAACAGCAGAGAAATGTAAATTAAAATGGCAATCAGGTATCACCTCACACCTGTTAGAATGGCTATCAACAATAAATCAACAAAAAAGTGTTGGTGAGGATGTGGAGAAAAGTAAACCCTTGAGAGTTTAAAGATGGTGGCCGACTGAGTGGAAGCTACACTGACACTCTCCAGGGACCAAAATGGAATTACAACTAAAACATAGAAAAACCACACTTAATAATCAACTGCAACTGAACACGAGCTGGAGAACACCCTCATAACCAAGGAGGAAAAGTGGAGTCTGTATAAGGACTGGTAGGATGTGTGGAGGGAACAGAGGGCTGGCTGGGCTACCAAAGGCAGCAGATGAAGGTCTGGAGAAATAGCTCAGCTGTGGGCGATTCCCACTGAGGATTCTGGGGCCTAAACCCCAGGGTTGGCTTCCCAGCCAAGAGAACCAGAACCGGGAATGGTGCCCACATAATATCTGGCTGTGAAAAGCAGCCAGGTTTCTATCTGCCAGGGAGAGATGGTTAGAAATGCAGGCACCTTCTTAAAGATTTGACACACAAAGTTTCATATGTAGCCACTCACCCTGGGCTCCAGCAGAGGGAGGGCAGAGTGGACTGGAGCTGTGTGAGGACAATGTATTATTGTGGGCTCTGGAGATAAAGCTGAGAGGGCACCCATCTGGATTCCTGTGCTGAGTTATTTCCCCATACTGCAGAGGACATTTTTCACAGACAGACAGACATTTACCTTCCAAGCAGCTTTTGACTTGAAAAAGATATGAAAACTATGAAAAATGACCAGTCAGAAATGAAGAATGACATAGCAGAAATAAAGAATACATTGAAAGGAATAAACAGCAGATTAGAGGAAGCTGAGGATTGGATCAGCAAATTAGAAGACAGGGTAGGAAAAAAATCACTCAATCAAAGATCCAAAAGGAAAAAAAAAAAAATTAAAAACCAGGAGGACAGTTTAAGGGAGCTGTGGAAGAACATGAAATATAACAATATTCACATCCCAGGAGTGCTAGAAGAGGTCAAAAGTAAACAAGGGTTAGAGAACTGTTTGAAGAAATAATGGCAGAAAACTTCCCTAACCTGGTCAAGGAAAAAGTCACACAAGTTCAGGAGGCACAGAGAGTCCCAAGCAAAAAGAATCCAAAGATGCCAATGTCCAGACACATCATAATTAAAATGCCAAAAATTGAAGACAAAAAGAAAATATTAAAGGCAGCAAGAAAAAAGCAATCTGTTACTTACAAAGGAGCTCCCATAAGGTTGTTAGCTGACATCTCATCAGAAACTCTACAGGTCAGAACAGAATGGCATGAAGTATTCAAGGTAATGCAAAACAAGGATCTGAAACCAAGGCTAAGTATCCAGCAAGGCTATCATTCAAAACAGATGGTGAATTAAAAAGCTTCCCAGACAAAAAGAGGCTAAAGGACTTTATCACTACCAAACCAGCATTGGAGGAAATGTTAAAGGAACTGATGTAATTAGAAGTAGAAATGGAAGCATTGCATGAAATGTTAAAGGGACTGCTGTAATAAAAAGAAGGAATAGAGAGAGAAACATAGGCTTAAAGAATTAAAATAGCAATAAATAAGGACCTATCAGTAATAACCTTAAGGACTTTAAAGGAGAGATCAACAGCAATACAGTCATAGTCGTCGACGTTAACACCCCACTGACTTCACTGGATAGATCTTCCAGACAAAAAGTAAACGCAGAAACAGTGACTCTAAATGGCACACTAGATCAAATGGATTTAATTGATATTTACAGAACATTTCACCCCAGAGCTGCAGAATATGCATTCCTCTCAATTGCACATGGGTCATGCTCAAAGATAGACAACATGTTAGAGCACAAAACAAGTCTCTACAAGTTCAAGAAGATTGAAATCTTACAAAGCATCTCAGATCACAAGGGCATGAAATTAGAAATCAACTACAGAAAAAACACTCAAAAACATTCAAACACATGGAGGTTAAATAGCATGTTATCAAACAATGAATGGGTTACCAATTAGATCAAGAAGGAAATCATAAACTTCCTGGAAACAAATGAAAATGAACACACAACAACCCCAAATCTATGGGACACAACGAAAGCAGTCCTAAGAGGGAAATTCATAGCACTACAGGCCTACCTCAAAAAGCAAGAAAAAATTTTTAGTAGACTATGTAACCCTATAACTTAAAGAATTAGAAAGCTCCCCTGTGAAGCTGTCTGGACCTGGGCTTTTGTTTGCTCAGAGTTTTTTTTATTGCTGCTTCAATTTCATGAGTTGTTATTAGCATATCAGGTTTTCTGATTCTTCCTGATTCAGTTTTACATGATCTCACTCATATGTGGAATCTAATAAACAAAATAGATTGAGGAAAAAAATAGCTCCAGAGACACAGAAGCATGGAACAGACCTAAGAATCTCAGTGGGAAGGTGGGGGTGGTGTAGTGGGTGGGGAGAGGTTAATCAAAGAACTTATATGCATATATGCATAACCCATGGATAAGGACAATAGTGTGGTGAAGGGGGAAATGGAGGGGAAAAAGGGGGGGTATCTGTAATATTTTCAACAAAAAAGAAATTTTAAAAAAAGAAAACTCTTGTTCACTTTTGGTGGGAATGCAGACTGGTGCAGTAGCTGTGGAAAGCAATATAGAGTTTTCTTGAAAAATTAAAAATGGAACTCCCTTATAACCCAGTGTTTCCACTTCTGGGAATTTATCCAAAGAAATCCAAAACACTAATTTAAAATAATATATGCACCCTATGTTCATTGCAACCTTATTTACAATAGCCAAGATTTGGAAACAGCCCAAATGACCAGCAATAGATGAGTTGATAAACAAGCTGTGGTGGACCTGGCTAGGTTTGCTCAGTTGAGTGTTGTCTCATACACTGAAAGGTTGCAGGTTTGATTTCCAGTCAGGGTACATATGTAGGTTTCAGGTTTGATCCCTGGTTGTAGCTTGTACAGGAGGCAACTCATCAGTGTTTCTCTCTCACATTGATATTTCTCTCTCTCCCTTTCTCTCTCTATATCCCTTCCCCTCTCTCTAAAAATCAATGAAAATATCCTCAGGTGAGGATTTAAAAAAACCACAGCTGTGATACCTTTAAACAATGAAATATAACTTGGCCATAAAAAGAAGGACATCTTACTTTTTGCAACAGCATAGATGGACCTAGAGAGTATTATGCTAAGAGAAATAAGTCTGTCAAAGAAAGACAAATACCATATGATTTCACTTATATGTGGGATCTAATGAACAAAACAAACAAAATAGAAAAAGACTCATAGATATATAATAACACTGACAGGTGTGGGGGGAGATTGGGGGCTGGGTGAAATAGGTGAGGGGATTAAGTAAAAATAAACAACTTGTAGATACAGAGGTCATTACGGTGATTACCCAAGGGAAAGGGTTATGGTGGCAGGTTAAAGAGGGTAAAAGGGAAATAAATGTTGTTGTGAGGAAACTAGACTTTGAGTGGTGAACACACAATACAATATACAGATGATGTATTATAAAATTGTACACCTGAAACCTATATAATTTTATTAACCAATGTAACCACAGTGAACTTAATAAAGATATTTTTTAAAATGTGCCATGTGTCATGTGTTATTTCTATTAATAGAACTCTGAAATGTTTAAATTACATACACTTATGTACAAAAAAAGTATTTGTTAGTCAACTAGAATAATAATTAATTTTCTTAATTATCCTGGAGGCACACTTTTATTTTAATAAAATATTGAACTGTACAAATTTCATAGAAGTGTCATTCTTTTACTTTCCAAAATGTAACATTGACAGAATTTTGCATATAACCTAATAAGTATTAGTTTCAGATGACCAAAAGAGGACTCATTCTTTGTAACTAAAATTATGTTTGTCTTTTTCCATTACATGGCTCCATTACACCTATTCTTAGTAAAAGAAATAGTGTCATGGCAGTTGAGGTATGGATAATGTGGGAAATGTTTGTGGTCACAATCACACAAATTACAATTATGAGGTGTACAAACACAGATATAAAATGATCCTAACTTTGAATTTGCTAGCCTTAAAAGAAAAAAAACAAAAAACTTTAGTTTAGAAATGCTATCAGAGTTATTTTTTCTTATTTATCCTCAATTTCAGACATTCATTTACTCCTCTATTATATTTTATGATGTAAGATTTTTTAATTTTAATAAACCATCAAATAGCTCCTACAAAGAATATTTTAATATGAATCATCAGTCATCAATTGTATATCTCCTATGATATGAGCTCATAGAATTTTTGAGTTCTTGTTTAAAGGTTATGACCTATAGTAAGCATTTAGCTGCTTCTTCCATATCTTTTTATTTTATAATGTTTTTATATAGCTCTTTTTTTTATCTGCCTCTCATTTTGTATTTCCCAAATCCTCTATGGCACATTTCTTTTTACCTCCATTTGTTGAAGATTTTTAAAAAAGATTTGTTATTGGTTTTTAGATAGAGGAAGGGAGAAGGGAGAAAGGGAGAAATATTGATGTGAGAGGGAAACATTGTTTGGCTGTGTCCTGCACACCCACACCAGGATCGAGGTGCAACCTGGGCATGTGTCCTGACCAGGAATCTAATCATCACCAGCTGAGCCACACCAGCTAGGGCCTGAAGGTTTTTAAAATACCTATTATATTCAAAGATGAATAAGAGAGCCCTGGCTGGGTGGCTCAGATGGTTGGAGTGTCTTCCCATACACCAAAAAGTTGCAGGTTTGATTCCCAGTCAGGGCACATACCTAGGTTTTGGGTTCCATCCCCCATTGTTGCATGTGCAGGGGGCAACTGATCAATGTTTCTCTCTCACCTCTCTCTCCCCTGATTCCTCTCTCTAAAAATTAATAAACATATCCTCAGGTGAAAATTTTTTTCAGAAAAAGGTTGAATAAGAGAGATGAGGGATCATGATGGAAAAGATGGAGATATATATGGTTATTTTATAATACCAGCCGTAAGATGGGTATAATAAGAAAAGTATAAATAAAATAGTATGAACCTTAAGAATAAAGATACATTAATTCTGATAAGAAGAATGGGAGAAGGCAACCAGAAGATGGTAGCACTTCAGCAAGGCCCTAAGGAAAATGTAGAATTTAAGTAGCTGGAAATGAATAAGAAGGGCATTATAAACAAGAGAGACAACATGGTCTGAAGTTTGGAGACAGCAAAGTGCATTATGGGTTTGAGGAATAGAGACTAGACCTATGTGGTTGTAGTATAGAACAATGATTAAAACAGATTTGTACAGTAGGTTACAGTTTGATTGTGAAGGACTTTGAATGGCATGCTAAGAATTATGGGTGTTATAAGTAACCTGAAGCACTGAGATCTTTTGAACAGGGAACAGTTTAATTATGTCTTTAGAAGAAAATTCTGCTTGTGGCATGAAGGATATAGTAGAAAGAAAATGGGATGAAGAAAGGTCAGTTAGGAGGCTATTACAATATTTAGGAAAGGAAAATGAGTGGTGAAACTAAGGCAGTGGCAGCAAGAATGTAATGAGAATGAATTTGGGAGACTCATCAGTAGAGATGACAGATGAGTCAACATATTGTGGAGTGGGTGTGAAGAGAAGTGAGAAGTCATACTTGAACCTAGGTAATTAGAGAATGACAATGAAACCAAAGAAGATTTTATTAAGGCTACACATTGTCCAGTTCTAGGAGGGACTATTCACATTGTGGTCTATGTACACGGCATCTGCTGGAGGGTTGCAGCTCACAACCTGGACAGCCTGCACAGCTATAAGCAAGGGTCTTGGCTTGTTTTCTTCATGTATTAAGAAAGTGCCATTTCCTATTATTGACCAATAGAAATTTTAATGACACTGATTTCTGAGATGACGAGTAACCCATATAGTAGAGAGAAAAAAGCAAGAGCATAAAATTTAGGAACAGCAAAGGAACAAGTAAAGTTGAATAATAAACCCTGTAAAGTGACTTAGGGTTGTGTGTTTAAATGTTATGTATGCATTAGATTACTATGCTGTTTCATTTGCCTTATTACAGGAGGCAGTTGTTTTGGACTAATGTTCTCAGGGTTTGTTTTAACAGCTTTATTGATAAATAGATCTTATGCCATATAATTCAACCGTTTAAAGTGTACAGTTCAATGGTTTTTCAGTTTATTCGCAGAGCTGTGCAAAAATCAACATAGTCAATTTTAGAATATTTTCATCACCCCCCAAAGAAACCTTATATCCTTTAGCTATCATTCCCCATCTCCTTTTGGAGTCACTTCCTCCCCTCACTCCCCAGGCCCTAGAACCCACTAATCTACTTTCTGTCTCTATAGATTTCCCTGTTCTGGATGATTCATATGAATGGAATCATACAATATGTGGTCTTCTGTGACTGGCTTCTTTCACTTAGCAATATGTATTTGAGGTTCATCCATGTCATAGCATGTATCAGTACTTCATTCCATTTTATATCTGAATAATATTCAATTGTGTATATATATGACAGTTTGTTTATCTACATATCAGTTGATGGACATTTGGATTGTTTCTACCTTTTGGCTATTATGAATAATGCTGTCATAAATATTCATGTACAGGTTTTTGAATAGACATATGTTTTCCTTTCTCTTGGGTATATATACCTAGGAATGGAATTGATGGGTCATGTAATAACTCCTTGTTTAATGGCTTGTGTAACTGTCATACTGTTTTCCAAAGTGACTACACCATTCTACATTCCCACCAGCATTGTATCAGGGTTCTGATTTCTTCACATCTTCACCAACACTTCGTATCTGACTTTTTATATTAGCCATCCTAGTGGATGTGAAATAGCATCTCATTACAGTTTTTATTTGCATTTTCTAATAGTTTGGGGCTAATGGCAGGACTTCAAACTAATATTCTCCCATTTAGGATAAAGTAAGTGTTATTTTAAAATCTTGAGATCAATTTTAAGATATATTTACACTATTTCTTTGAGTATGTAAATGAAAATGAATTAAAAATTAATAAAGTTAAAATATAAATTAAGTGGACCTACTAGGTATGAGACACTAGCAGAGTGTATAAAAATGAATGATGAGTGGACATTTTATTCTTTGAGAGAAGAGACACAAATGGCTTGTAATACCAAGAATTAAATGATAAATGCCATTATAAAGGAATAAACAAAATGTCATGATCATTCAAAGGAAAGAGCTCTTTCTTCTGCTCAGAGGGTTGGCAGAATTCTTCAACCAGATTAAAGCATAAAAGTCAAGATGAGTTTGTAGAACAGGGAAGAGGTCTGTGTGGCTATAGCTAATTAAACCTGTTTAATCTTATTTCTTCAGATAAAAATGTTTTAACTAATAAAACACCTATTCTGGATATCTTCATAATTGTTAGGTGACAAAGCCATTTTTCCCTTGATATAGACAGTATATGAATTCTCACATGATTCATTAAAATATTATGCTGCTTAAGATATTGACAAATGTAGATTGAAATAAGCTCCTTCATAATATATGGGCTAAAGGCAGGGTTGTTTTTTTTTTTATCTTCATTGTTGAAAGTATTACAGGTGTCCCAATTTTTCCCCCCACTGACCTCTTAAGCCTCACTCCCACCCCCTCCCTAGGCCTTCACCCTATTATTGTCTGTGTCCATGGGTTATGCATATATGCCTATAACTTCTTTGGTTAATCTCTTCCCATTCCCATCCCCATCCCCATTCCCTCTTCCATACAACCATCTGCTGAAGGCTTTAATATCCTTGAGTCTATTTTGCTTGTCATACTATTTTGTTCATTAGCTTCTTCTTAAAAAAGACCCTTCAACATTTCATGTAATATTGGTTTGGTGGTGATGAACTCCTTTAGCTTTTTCTTACCTGTGAAGCTCTTTATCTGACCTTCAGTTCTAACTGATAGCTTTTATGGGTAATCTTGGTTGTAGGTTCTTGCTTTTCATCACTTTGAATATTTCTTTCCACTCCCTTCTGGCCTGCAAAGTTTCTGTTGAGAAATCAGCTGACAGTCATATGGGTGCTCCCTTAGAGGTAACGAACTGATTTTCTCTTGCTGCTTTTAAGATTCTCATTGTCTTTAACCTTTGGTATTTTAATTATGATGTGTCTTGGTGTGAGCTTCTTTGGGTTCCTCTTGCTTGGGACTCTGTGCTTCCTGGACTTGTAAGTCTCTTTCCCCAGACAGGGGAAGTTTTCTGTCATTATTTTTTCAAATAGGTTTTTAATTTCTTGCTCTTTTTCTTCTCCTCTGGCATCTCCATAATACTAAGGTTGGGCTGCTTGAAGTTGTCCCAAAGACTCCTTACACTATCTTCATATTTCTGGATTCTTTTTTCTTTTTTGCTCTTCTGGTTGGGTGTTTTTTGCTTCCTCGTATTCTAAATTGTTGATCTGTATCTCAGTGACCTCTACCCTACTGTTGATTCCCTGTAAATTATTTTTCATTTCAGTTTGTGTAGCCTTCATTTCCGATTGGTACTTTATTATGCCATTGATGATCTCCCTAGTTTCCTTAATAGTATTACTAAGATCCTTGAGCATCCTTATAACCATTAATCTTAACTCTGTATCTAGTAGCTTGCTTGGCTCCATTTCATTTAGTTCTTTTTCTGGAGATTGCTTCTGTTCTTTCCTTTGTGACATGTTTCTTTGCCTCCACATTTTGGCTGCTTCCTGGTGTTTGTTTCTATGTATTAGGTAGAGCTGCCATGTCTCCTGAAATTGGTAGAGTGGCTTTGAGTAGTATGTGTCTTATAGCGCCTAGTGGCTCAGCCTCCCCAGTACCCTGAGCTGGGCCTTCTAGGTGCTCCCTGTGTGTGCTGTGTGCACTTTCCTGTAGTAGTTGAGCCTTTGTTGCTATTAGCGTCACTGGGAAGAATTGACCCCCATGCCAATTGGCTGTGAGGACCAGCTGCTGCTACAGAAAAAAAGCTGCTATGCTGGAGACACCCCCATGGAGCAGGACTTGCTTCAGTGGAACTTTGATGTTCACCTAGTTCACCTCTTGAGTGTGCCACTCGTGGGTGAGGAAAGATTGTAATCTAGTGTAGTCAAAACTGACCACCAGGTGCACTATTTCTGGGGCCTCCCAGGAGGTGCAAAGTCATCCTCTGCCTGTGCCTTGCACAGGGCCACCCAGCATGAGCTACACAGCGAATTGTAGATAGCTGCTATTTGTGCTATGCTTGGAGGTGTCCAGGAGAGGCCAAGCTGTAAACCAATGCAGGCTGCTACTAGTGCTAGGCCTGGGGCCACTTATCAAGAGGTATGGGTCTCAGTGAGGCCAGCTACTGCTTGTTTGAGAGATTTTAGGAAAGTCCTAAGCCTGAGGTAAGAGAGGCCACTTGCATAGAAAAGCCCCTGGAAATGGCCTGGATCAGCTTGCAAGTAGGGAGGGTGGAGTCTCCAGGAATCACCAGGGTGGTGCCAAAGGTATGAGTCAGGTGCTGGATATTCATATATGGCACCTACCTGCCAGCTCTGTGGGCAGAGGGCTCTTCAGAGGAGCAATGACCTCTGCCAGCCCTTCTGTCTGGGAGAAAGCTGCCTCTCCACCTCTCCCTGAATCCAGGCCCGTTTGTTCCTCCCCAAATGTCCCAGGTTCCTTTCAAGCTGCTGCCCAGTGCTGGAGCTCAGAGGGTGCATGTCTGAGTAAGTCCATGTGTTGGCCCTTTAAGACGAGCTGCCTGGGGCTCCTGCAGCCTCCAGGTGACTCACTCTCAATCCCTACTGATTTTCACAGCCTGAAGTTGTGGGGACTTCTTTTCCTGGCTCTAGAACCCTGGGCTGGGGAGCCTCATGTGGGGCTGGGACCCCTTGCTCCTCTGGGAAACCTCCACCACTGAGATACCCATCCCGGTTTTAAACCATGGCAGCTGAGTGTGGGACCACGGCCAGGTCTCAAGGATTCAGCCTTGATCCCCCTGAGTCTCCACCCCTCCTACTGATCTCAATGCTTCTTTAGTTCCCTGGTTGCAGGGCTTCAGTTCAGCTAGATTTCAGGAGTATCTGAGTGATGGTGTTCTGTATTTTAGTTGCAGTTTTGCTGTGGCTGTGGGTACTGCAGTTACCTACACCACCATCTTGTTGTCTCTCCTAAAGGCAGCATTTTTAAATGGCAAAATAATGTCTAATTTTGAACACTGTGTACTGATATATATATATATATATATATATATATATATAATCTTTATTGATTTCAGAGAGAGGAAGAGTGAGGGAGAGAGAGAGTTGAAACATCAATGATGAGAGTCATCATTGATTGGCTGCCTCCTGCGCACCCCTGACATGATCGTGCCTGCAACCTGGACATGTCCTCTGACCTGGAATCAAACCTTGATGTCCTGGATCCTAGGTTGATGTTCAACAGCTGAGCCACACCCAGGCGGGCTGTATGTTGATTTTAAAAACCACATACAGTGAGGTAGATTAATAATAAAATAGTAATGTAATTGCTATAATTTCTTATGGAATTCCTGTGCCACACACTCTGTTGGGTATTTTGAGTACATTATCTCAAATCCTTTGAGAAACTTTACAAGGTAGATATCCTCATCTTCACTCCACAGATTAAAATGATGTTTAGAGAGGTACAAAGACATTTGAGACACAATTCCTATATTGAACTCTCTCAGACATAACTACCTTTTTAAGGTTCACTTATTGACTATACACCCCATTTTTTTTTAATAAAACTTTGTTGATTTCAGAGAGAAGAATGGAGAGGGAGAGAGAGATAGAAACATCAATGATGAGAGAGTCATTGATTGGCTGCCTCCTGCACACCCCCACTAGGAATTGAGCCCTCAACCCTGGCATGTGCCCTGACTGAGAATAGAACCACTATCTCCTGGATCCTAGGTTGATGATCAACCACTTAGCCATGCCCAGCTGGGAAACATTCCATTTTCATAGTGTGGCTATAATTTGGTTTTCTACAAAACTTGACTCCTTCACTGGCTTTCACAAGAATTTCAATCATATTGAACATATCATTGTTCTTTTGTTTTTGTTTTCTTTTTTGTTTTGAGTTTTACTGAACATTTGTGGAAACAGAAAGGATCAAATTGCATGTTGCATAAAATTTAATGAGAAAAATCCTCAGTAGACATATGTCTCCAAAATTTCCCCAGTTGCACCATCAATGTGTGTGCATGTGTGTGTATGTTGGGCAGGGGGCAGTGATTCTTTCATCCTGTCCTTCCTTTTCGCTTTCAGTCTTCCTCCTTACTGACGAGTCTTGCTGACTTTTGTCTTCTTTAATCCAAGATTTTCCCCCCTGGGCCTTTATATCTTGCTCCTTTCTTAAGCAGCACTGCTGAAATTTGCTACAGCTCTTCAAAATTCATGCATCAGATATAAATTACGCCATCACAAAAGTCAGATATGAAGCTTCAAACTTTTACTTTACTATAATTCAAATTAGTTCATGAGTCCCATTTTCACAACTGGCAGGAAACCTAAACCTACCAAATCCATGTAATTCAGTCACCTCTAGTTTTAAATGTGGTCAGTGCAGGGTTTGAATTTATCATTTCCTCCTCCTTTTATCTTCAAAGCTGGTTCCATCAGAACTTTTTAAATTAAAAAAAAAATTTCAGTTACAGTTGACATTCGATATTATATTAGTTTCAGGTGTGCATCATGGTGGTTAGACATTTATATAACTTACAGAGTGGTTCCCCCCAATAAGTCTAGTACCCACTTGACACTATACATTGTTATTAAAATATTATTTATGATATTCTCTATGCTGTACTTTACCTCCCTGTGGCTATTTTAAAGTGAAATAAGTCAGACAGAGAAGGACAAATGCCATATGATTTAACTTATATGTGAAATCTAAAAGACAAAATAAATGAACAAACAAAACAGAAACAAACACAGATACAGAGAACAGACTGATGGGAGACTGAGTAAAAAAGGTGAAGGCATTGAGAAGTACAAATTGTCAGTTACAAAATAGTCACGGGAATCAGCACTGTCTTGATCTTTTCTTGGGGGCTCTGGAGCACACAGTTGCTTTCCATGCACACTGTTGGAGTATGCATGATGTATGCAGGCTGCCCTGACCTCTATCTTTCTGAACACTTCTCATCACCATTACACCTAGGGAAACTAGACAACAATCTCTGGTGGTCTGAGTTCCATTCTCCAAAAAACAGAAAGAAAATAGGGCCTTACTTAATGACTGATAGTATAAACTCCATATTCTTAGCTTTGCCTCCATATATAAATTTTACAGTTCCAGGAATATTTTTTATAGACCTTACTTGGCTCTTTTAAATCAAATGTTCTTGCTTTTAGGTCATCATGTCTGCTATAAGTTTAAAAATCCAATCAGCAATTCAATTGACAATCTTATTCTTAGATAGATCCATCCTGCAAGCAAGGGCAGGGCATATAGAAAGCTATCTTTGTTGCCAATTAGTGAAAAAGGAAAATGGATACAAGGAATAGAGGCAGTGGAGATGAAACATCTCAAAATATTAGCTCACAATATTTTACATACACGCACGCAGGAGCTCAACAAATAAAGGTCCCTAAATTTACCAGTACCCACACTACCTAGAAAGCAATGGAAAATTAGAAAAAATAATAATCATTCTTATTACACAATAGTATAACAATATTTTTTATATTCTTTCTAAAATTTATCTTTATTGTTGAATATAACAATAATATTGAGACATAGCTTGAGTTAATATTCATTAACTGGAGAAGAGGAAGAAAAATTGCATATGTGGAAATACATGTACACTTCTATATGTGTGCCATTGAAACTCTGTTTTTGTCAACTTTTATGAACAAGGACATGAGAATCATTACCATGAATTGTGTTGCCTACTGTGTGTTCCTAGGACAGTAAGCTCCATGAGGGCAGATGTATTTTCTGTTTTGTTCACTGTTTTTATCCTTGGTGATTAGAATATGGCCTGGAATATGAGTAGTAACTCAAATATTTCTTGCATGAATGAATGCTGGAATTTAAATTGATAGCTAATAATCTGGATTTTATTTTGTTTGGGACTCAGCATTGAAAACAACAACAACAGAATAATTGTTAACATATAAAAATTGGAGTATTTAATGTAAAAATACAGATTTTGAGGCTTACTTGAAAACTCAGGGGATATGGCAATACTGGATCCATATTCCCACAGGGCAACCGAATTGAGTAGCATGTTTGGCTTCCAATTTGCCACAGTCCCTACTGATACTTTGTCTCAAATAGCTCACTTCCTTCATTTATATTATCTGCCTAATCTCTGTAGATATTTGAGTTTGTGATCCTTTCTTAAAGTTATTAATTCATTTCACACACATATGCATGCAAGTACACACACACACTAAATAACTATATGTTGAGTTATTTATTATTTGATGAAATGAAACAAATAACCCATCAGGAAATGTACATTTCATCCATTTGCAGATTTATTATTTTTAAAATTTTGAGGTGCAAAACTCAAAAAAGTAAAAATAAGCTTCCTATGTAAGGTTTTAAAAATTCACACCATTATTCTCCATTATTTAGCAGTAGGACTTCTTAATCATTTGATTCCTTCCCAAATTCCTTAGCTTTCTGAACTCTTCAAGAAAGAGAACAGAATGTTCACTCATCCCCCCACAATTTTCCTCTGAAGAGTTTTTTTCACCTGCCCCCATTTTCTTCCAGCTCCTAAATCTGTCAATTTATTTGTTCAGCTTGTTCTGTGGATGCATCTTACTTTGTTCTACATAGTTTATTGAGTGCCCTTGAAGTTTTCTGAACTCTTCCTTCAGAACATTATGTGCGTGGGGTAGAGGTAAGTTCACAACTTACTACTACTCACTGACTTCACGATGATATACTTTTATCAGATAGGAAATCAGATTCAAACTGCTTGAAATTTAAAGAATTTATTGACTTGTATAACTGAATATCAAAGAGTATGGCCCAAACTACATCAATAAAGCTCCACTCCATTTTTCAGCTCTACCTTCTGTTGTGTGTCACTGCTTTTTCAGACTGTGGTGGCCCCCAGTAACTCTAGACTTACCCCTTCTAGTGGCAAGATGACTACAACAGCTTGTCCTCTTGATCCTCTTAGGTAAACATTTCCAATAGGGAAGATCATTTGCTTTTCTTTCAGTCAACCTAGTGAAAGTCTCACTAGCTCCGACTAGGCCATGTACCAATCTCTGAACCAATCATTGTGGAAATGTGAAGTTCTCAATGGCAAGGCAGCTTCCCTTAGAGCTTGAGATGGACTCAGCTCCACCCTAAGCCCATAAATAGAGTAGAAGGGGAATAGCTCCCCCAAGGAAAATTATGGTACATTTTGTCATAAACTGAGTAGTGAATGATTCCTCTAAAGCAAAAGTAACAGATGCCCACTACAGCATCTCAATAGTAGATAAATATATTGGGTTACATTTTCTATGTATTTTTATTGACATTTTAACCTTACACACAATTCAATTTCTTTTAAGACTCCGAAAATTTCTCTTACATCTTGAAATTCAAGACTTTTACTCATTTATGTTATTGTTTGTAGTTTCTGTGATTTAAAATATAACATTTATTTTCTATTTTTCTTAGTCCGTTATATTAATACATCCTGTTAGCATATATCCTATACTTCTGTGATAGACATGGACAGGATAAAGGAAGAAACCCCTGGGAAGTGCCTTTCCTAGGAAGAAGTCCCACGATTTTGTGCTTAAATAATATAACTAAGAAAGTCATCATTGGAAATAAAGCATCATTATCTTTTAATCTTTCTACAGCTGCCGTAGGGCATACTTTTTAAGCCTACATTTTGTTTTAGAGGCTCTCAAAACTAAAATCATACTTCAATCATCTTTTCTTAGAGGGTTTGTGAGAAAAGGTAGACAACAACAACAAAAAATACTATCATATTTGTCACTTAAGTTTTCCAGATATTTAAGCCTAGAGCCAAAATCTGTGGTATCTAGGATGGAAGCTTACTGGAAGGCTACTGGAGACAGTTGCAACTGGGCTAGGAAGACTAACATTTTCTTGTGTAGGGGTAACTGGTTCCATCTCAGCTCACATCTGTATCAAATTTTCAAGGGTTCTATTTGTGGTATAGGCCAAGACACTAGTCTCTCCAGGAACATACTAAGACTCATTAATGGGGGAGAAAGTAAGTCAAATTGACTGAAATTGCATGTGGAAATTACAGAGGGAAAGATTGCAGCTGAATGAAAAGGCAGGTACCTGTGGATATTGCCTCAGGCCCACTGAATATTATTATGGCAGTCGTTCACAAACTTGAGTATCATCATCACCTGGAGGCCTTAAAACACTGATTTCTCCACTCATTCCCAGAGTTCCTGATTGGATAGATAAATCTAGAGTTGGGACAGAGGCATTGCCTAGGAATTTTGTAGAAACTTCCCATGTAATACTGATGCTCCTGGCCTTGGGCCTTCATTTTGAGAACTACTAGATTATGGTAGCAAGATTAATTACAAACTCCCATCTTCTGATGGAAGTAAAGTTCCTGGTAAAATGCCAGACTTGGTCAGGATTGTTTTAGGAGGGGAGGATATTAAATCTACAGTTCGAAGCTCTCAATATCTAAAGCTTGACAGGGCAGAGGAAGCTGGGACTGACATCTCCTCAGCAGTGGTGCTGTATTTAAAAGCACACAACTGCCTACAAGTGAAATGGAATGTTGATATGTGCATAAGGTTAATCTACAGACCTTAAAACCCACAGACTCTGCTTTTAAGAACTTATCTTCCAAATACAAACAGGCAATTATAGTTGTCCTATTAAAATTGTGTGGTATTATTCATTCAACAAGCACTTATTGAACACTTGTTCTGTGTAAAGAACTGTGACATATGCTGGGGATACAGCAATGAACCAGAAAAACACAGTCCTTACCATCCTAGAGCTTACACAATTTTAAAGAAAATAAATAATTATAATATGAGTGATTTAACTTAATTCTTTTTTCAATAACTGCTGAAAGTACATTAGCAGGAAAGAGCATAAACTGTTGGTAAAACTCTATATAATGAAGAAAACTCCTAATAATTATCTTTACAAGCCCTGGAGCATGGTGGAATATTGTAATTATGAATTTTTTAATATCTGTTGACATTTACTACGTATTTAATATGTTTACTGAAAGTAGTGTAGATATAATAATTGTCTACCTGGCTCTCTCTAATACCAAATGTGTTCAAATTTAGAAACTGTAGGTACTTGCTGCTTCTTAGGTAAATGTTCCCTCATTTCTAGACAAAGAGTTTATGGTTTCACTCTCTGTGAATCTTTTTTTTTCTTTTTAGTATGTCTTTATTGATTTCAGAGAGAGGAAGGGAGAGGGAGAGAGACAGAAACATCAATGGTGAGAAAGTCATTGATCCGCTGCCTCCTGCATGCCCCCTACTGGGGATTGAACCCGCAACCTGGGCATATGCCCTGACTGGGAATTGAACCGCAATCTCCTGGATCATAGGCTGATGCTCAACTGCTGAGCCATGCCGGCCGGGCTCTCTGAATCTTTTTAAAAAAGAAAAAAATTTGTGTCATCTGGGAGAAGAGTTGAAAGAAAAAGACTTTAAGGTGCTTAAAATTTTTGCATTTTTGTCCAAAAAGTAAATACATGTTAATTTCCCGAAGAAAGTTTGTTGTTTTTTTTTGTTTTGTTTTGTTTTGTTTTTTTTTAACATGACTTAGTTTTGTCAATTCTCCTGGTTTCTGTTATACAGAGTGACAAATTTTAAAGAAGTAATTATTTAATAGACATTAGGTATAATTGGGCAATTTCTGAAGTAGGTAATGAAGAAGAGGATAGAAGTGGGATTTTAAGGAAATCCTGACCTAAACATCAGTGTTGCCCCCAGGCTGTACCAAAGGCACCTCTATCTCTACTCCCTTGACTGCTAGAACTTGCCAGGTCCCAACAGGGGTGTGGGAATAAGCAAGAGCCTACACTTGTTGCTTGGTGGGTGAGTGAGGACATTAAAAAATACCGATTTTCTCCCATATCAGGATCTTACTACTAATTTTTTAATTGCAAAATTCACATTAGTTCTTCTAAGATCTTGTCATTATATTCTAAGGCAACTCAAAGTGAGGTCTCAGTACCTGTCTCTGAACCATTATGGGCCTCAGGTAAATACAGGAATTGAAAGTAAACATTTAGATATTTTTATAGCAATTTAACAGAGTAATTTTATGTATATTTAATATAAAATAAAAAAGCTAGTGTTTGTATTTTATGCCTTTTTCTTTTTCATTTATTCTAGTAATCATTTTTATTGCATTTTACAAGTTATCAGTGTGCAATTAATTGCAATTAAAAAAAATATTTCACAACAGCTGTTTTGAGAAGCACTAGTCTAAGCAATTTTTAGGTCAATGTGCTCTTATTACCTTTAAAAGTGTTGATAAGGTGCTACTTTGGGAGATAGATCTCAATCATGAGCAACCACTTACTGTACTTCTAGATACTTCTCCTTTGGAGCAATAATAGGATGGTAAGAGTCTAGAAAAGATGAAGATGGTAATCACTACAAATACTTGTACTTCTTATGCCATGATTTCCACCACCTACTGACTGATGCCCATGGCACACTAAATGCTTACAGCTGTAATGCCCTGGTATGCCCACATACCTCTGCTCTACTTGCTGCATACTTAGCGAGAGTCAGTTTATAAAAACTAAGTCAAATGCTTCAGAAAAACTGAACAAAATTTAGTTGCTTTAAAATATTTGTTGGATTGGGGGAAAATAGACACACAGAAAAATCTGAAGAATTCTGCACTTAGATTTATTTACAAAAGGCCTTATTTTCTCTTTATTTAAAAGAAACAGATTGAGGAACAACAAGATGGCGGCGTAGGTAACAGCTGCACCTGCTGCCTTCCGCAACCACATCAAAATTACAACTAAAATCCAGAACCACCATCACTCTGAGCCTCCTGAAATCTGGCTGAACAGAAGCCCCAAAACCAGCGACCTGAAGAAGCACCGAGACCAGTAGGAGGGGCGCAGATGCGGGCAGATCAGGGCTGAATTGCACAGATGTGCTGTGGGCCCACACCCAGTGCCGCGGTTGAAACCCAGGAGGGAATCTCGGCGGTGGAGGTTTCCCAGAGGAGGGAGGGGTCCCAGCCCACAGCAGGCCCCCAGCCCAGGGCTCCAAGCCGGGAAGAGACGTCCCCACAACACCGGGCTGTGAAACCAGTGGGGACTGTGGCTGAGGGTCGCGGAGGCTGCGAGAATCCCAGCAGCTCCTCTCAAAGGGCCTGCACTTGGACTCACTCAGACGTGCTCCCTCTGAGCCCAGTGCCGGGCAGCAGCCTGAAAGGACCTGGGACACTCAGGGAGGAACTAACTTGCCTGAAGTCGGGGCTAGAGGTGGAGGGTGGCTTTCTCCCAGGAAGAAGAGCTGGCAGAGGCCATTGCTCCTTTGGCGAGTCCTCCCAGCACACAGCCAGCAGGCAGGCACCATATTTGAGTCACCAGCGCCTGACTCACACCTTTGGTCCCGCCCAGTGATCCTGGAGGCCCCGCCCCTCCCCACCTGCAGCTCATCCTGGCCATTTCCAAGGGCTTTTCTATGCAAGTGGCCTCTCAAGACTCATGCTTAGGACTTTCCTAAAATCTCTCAAACAAGCAGCAGCATGCCCCATACGTCTTGATAAGTGGCCCCAGGCCTGGCACTAGCGGCAGCCTGCATTGGCTCATAGCTTGTCCTCTCCTGGACACCTTCAAGCCCAGCACAAGTAGCAGCCAGCTACGGCTTGCTATGTAGCTCATGCTGGGTGGCTCTGGGCAAGGCACTGGCAGAGACTGACTTTGCACCTCCCTGGAGGCCCCAGAGACAGTGCACCTGGTGGTCAGACTCCCACACTGGATTACAGCCCTACCACATCCATGAGTGACACTCAAGGGGTGCACTTGGTGAACACCAAAGCTCCACTGAAGTAAATCCTGATCCATAAGGGTCTCCCAGTACAGCAGCTCTCTGGCTGTAGTTGCAGCTCATCCTCACAGCTGATTGGCCTGGGGGTCAGTTCCTCCCAGGGACACCAACAGCAACCAAGGCTCAACTACAACAGGACAGTGCACACAGCCCACACAGGGGAGCACCTAGAAGGCCCAGCTCAGGTGACTGGGGAGGCTGAGCCACTGGTCCCTAGAGGACACCTACTACACAAAGTCACTCTACCAATTCCAGGAGACATAGCAGCTCTACCTACTACATAGAAACAAATACCTAAAAGCAGCCAAAATGCAGAGGCAAAGAAAGATGTCACAAAATGAAGAACAGAAGAAATCTCTAGAAGAGGAACTAAATGAAATAGATCTAAGCAAGCTAACAGATAGAGAGTTCAGAATTTTGGTTATAAGGATGTGTTAAGCAGACTGTTAGGGAAATAACTGAGAAAATTGATAACATAATAAAGTACCAATTTGAAATGAAGGCTACAGGAACTGAAATGAAGAATAATTTACAGGGAATCAACAGCAGAGTAGAAGACGCTGAGAATCAAATCAGCAATTTGGAACATGAGGAAACAAAAAGCAAACAACCAGAAGAGCAAAAAGAAAAAAGAATCCAGAAATATGAAAATAGTATAACTAGCCTCTGGGACAACTTCTAGAAGCTCAACATTCGTATTGTTGGGACGCCAGAAGGGGAAGAAAGAGACCAAGGAATTGAAAACCTATTTGAAAAAATAATTACAGAAAACTTCCCCTACCTGGGGAAAGAAATCGACTTACAAGTCCAGGAAGTTCAGAGGGTCCCAAACAAGAGGAACCCAAAGAGGCCCACAGCAAGACACATCATAATTAAAATGCCAAAGGATAAGACAAAGAGAGAATCTTAAAAGCAGCAAGAGAAAAGCAATTAGTTACCTACAAAGGAGCACCCATATGACTGTCAGCTGATTTCTCAACAGAAACTTTGCAGGCCAGAAGGGAGTGGCAAGAAATATTCAAAATGATGAAAAACATGGAACTATAACCAAGATTGCTCTACCCAGCAAAGCTATCATTTAGAATTGAAGGTCAAATAAAGAGCTTCTCAGACAAGGAAAAGCTAAAGGAGTTCATTACCACCAGACCAGCACTACAGGAAAAGTTGAAGGGTCTTCTTTAAGAAGAACTTAATGAACAAAAGAATCTGATGAACTAAATACATCCAGAGACATTGACACATGTAACAGACGATCATATTTCAGGGGAAAGAGGGAAGGGGGGTGGAGGGTGGGAAGAGATTAACCAAAGAAGTTATATGTATAACCCATGGACACAGTTAATAACGGGGTGAAGGCCTGGGAAGGGGGTGGGAGGGAAGTGGAGGGGATCAATTGGGGGGGGGAATGGTATACCTGTAATGCTCTCAACAATAAAGATAAATAAATAAAAAAGAAAAAAAGAAACAGATTGAAATAGCAACTGGCTGTACAGACATGTTCTCTAAGAAAAAGCCATAACATCTATATGAAAAGATTGTCAAATTAATGTACACTTGCATTTCAACAAAATGTTTACAATATGTCATGTCTTTTTCTAATTTTTTTAAATAGTAAACTCCAAAGTATAGTTGCCAATCACATCATTTAAGAGGGATTCTATAGTATGAACAAAAAGTACCAAAGATATTCAGAGATGGGAGGAATTATTTGTACTGGAGTGTGAGTTATTACATCACAGAGGACTTGGAGAGATCTTGAAAGATGGATAATATCAATAAATATATGAGTTCAAGAAGAACTGTAGGATAAAAGGCATAAAGACAAGAAAGTGTGAGCATACTTATGAAGGGCACAATGGGATCTGGTCAAGCTTGGGTGAAAGTTCATACTTGGATCATAGAATACTAGATTAGCTAGGATAAAGTCTATGACCTTAAAACAGCCATTCTGGTTGAGTGCTCTCAGCTGTTCTTTGGGCACAGCTGGTTTCAAACACTTTTTTGGCAGCATTACACAGTAAGTTTCTGTTGAAACTAAATAGAAGAACTAAGGAGCATCATCAGGAAGAGAAGGGACCAGTAGGAGGGGAGAAAGAATAGTATAATGACAAGAGTCTGGAGGAATCCTTTAATTCTGATATAATGAGAGAAACCAGTCACAGTTAGTCTGGGTTTTGATGCCTTATCTAAAGTCTAAGAGTTTCTAAAATCCTTCAGAGATTTCAAACCAAAAATACTACTTTTTTCTGAGTAGTAAAAAGAAACAACTCATGCACAACTTAGGCATATATGCATATTTGTATTTTTGTAGAAAGAAATTAAGGCTGAGAAAAAAAGAAATAGATTTTACACAGCAATATTGTACGTGCATGATGTGATATGTGTACTGTGGTCTAAGTGCTTAGATATTTTCTATTCAACTTGATTTCATTAAAAACATGCTGGTTGGTACCCACAAAATTGATTTCAATACCCAGCAATGAATGTACCTCTTAGTTTGAAAAGTACTCTTCAGGGAAGTGGTTCTCAAATGTAGGTGATTTTGTCCCCCCACCCCCAGGGGACATTTGACAATGTCTGGAAACACTTGCTTCTCACAATTTGGGGCCTGGTAGCTATGGGCATCTAGTGGGTAGAGTCCACTGATGTTGTTAAACCTCCTACAGTGCACAGGGCAGTCTCTGCCCTTCCTCCCTAACAAAAATTATCTGGCCCCCATTGTTAATAGTTGCAGGTTGAAAAACTCTGTTACAGAGAACCCATTAATGTATGTGAGTGTTTGCTCCGGAGATTGTATTTTCATTTTCTGTGAGCAATTGAGACTCGGGTGGTCCTTGTATTGCCATCCTGTAACTTGCAATGAGTAGATCTGTATGAGAATTCATTATCTCCTTTTTCACTGCTAGGTGCCCTTAGCTCCTATTCATAGCACAATTATACAGCATCAAGAAGTCAAAATACCTGGAGCAATTACTTCAAGTACCACTTCCTTTGTTATACCTAGAAATGTATCCTAAAATAGTTAAGCTGTCACCCAAAACCCAAATTCTAGCTTCATAAATTGATTATAGAATGGGTAGCTAAGTGCAGGTTACAGCTTTTAATTTCACTTTGGTTGTTCTATTTAGGCAGCTTTGCAACATGCCTGTGTGCCATTCCTGAGGCCATAAGTAACATTAATATGTTTACTCTACTATAAATTTGTTTGACACTATAGAAACATTAACAACAGGGGACAGGTGTCATAAAGAAAAGGCATGGTTTCTTCTACTGAGGAATTTACAGTATGGAAAGAGAAATTTGGAAAGTCAAAATACAATCAAATGGAAGAATTTGTTCACAGTGCAGCATATAGAGAAGTGCTCAGAGACCCTTCTCAACTCCCTTCTCCTCCCTTGCTCTTGAGTAAGCAGGCTAACATATTGTGAGTGGCCCATGGAAGGACTCATGTGGCAAGGAACCAATGTCTCTGGCCAACAGCCAGTGAGGACCAAACACCTGCCAACAGCCACATGAGTGAACTTTGGAGTAAATCTTCTGAGGCCTGTTAGCAGTCACGAGAGTGAGCTTAGAAGTGCATCCACCCCAGTGAAGCTTTGAGATGCCTGAAACTTTAAATAACACTTTGACTCCAGGCTTTTGAGAGTCCCACCAATGTATTCTTAACCCAAAGAAACTGTGAAATAGATGTTTGTTGCTTTAAGCCAATAAGTTTTGAGTTAATATGTTATGTAGCAATAGATAAGTAATACAGACTATTCAATTCCCCAACTAGGGTTGGGGAATGATCTATTTTGCCATTTACTTTTGTCACTTATTGCTTCATGTATTTTGAAGCTCTCTCATAGGACACATGCATTTATAATTGTTACAGCTTCTTGATGAACTCACCTTTTATCACTATGAAATGTCCTTCTTTATCTCTCATAATATATTTCATCCTGAAATCTATTTCATCTGATCAATATGGCTATTCTGGTCTTCTTATGTTTAGTATTTGTAAAATATATCTTTTTACATCCATTTACTTTCTATCTATATCTATTTATTGAAAGTATATCTCTTTTAGACAACATATAGTTGGGTCTTGTTATGTTTTTGTCTAGTTTGACAATTTCTATCTTTTACTTGGAGTAGTTAGTTCAGTAATTTTTAATGTAACTATTGACATGTGTTTGATTCTACTATTGTTTTTGTTTTATTTTCAACTTTTGTTTTTTGTTTTTCATTTCTCTTTCCCTCCTTTCTAGCCTTTAATTGAATTATTTGAATTTTTAGAATTACATTATTATTTCCTGATAAATGTTTATCTATAATTCTTTGCATTTTATTCTTCATGATTTCCTTAGGGTTTACATTATTAATACTTAAATTCTACAGTCCATTTACAGTTAATAATATACTTTCTGCTATAGTTGATATATGTGTTATATCTATACACATTCAGAGGCCCACAAGATGATGATATCATTTTTGCATTAAACAGTTACATGGTTTATAAAACAATTGAGAAGAAAAAGGCCAAAAAAGTACGCTTTGCATTTACCCAGATACTTGTCATTTCTGGTGCTCTTTATTTTTTCTAATGGTCTAAATTTCTATCTGGTATTATTTCCCTTCAACATGATGAACTTACTTTAGCATTTCTTATAATGCAAATATACTAGTGACGGAATTACCTTAGGTTTCTTTTACCTGAAAATGTCTTTATTTCCCCTTCATTTATGAAGAATATTTTAGCTGGATATAAAGTAAGGGGTTGCCCTGGCCCATGTGGCTTAGTGGTTAGAGCATCATCCCACACACCAAAGGGTTGCAAGTTTGATCCCCAGCCCCTGTTGGGGCGTGTGGGAGGCAACAGATCTCTATTTCTCTCTCTCTCTTCCCCTCCCTCGAGTGAGGATTAAGAATAAATAAATAAGTTAACTTTTACAAAAATTTAAGCATTAAAATTATTTCCTCAATTATTTTCTATTTCACCTTTGCATATTTCTGTATGCATCTCTAAGAACTATGGATGCTCTCTTACATAACCACAATGCCATTATCATGCCTAAAAAATTAACAATATTTTTATTATTTAATATTTAGTCCATAAACAAAAATGTTCCTGATTGTTTAAAAATGTGTGTTTGAATTAAAGTTCAAATCATATCCACAACTGCATTTGATTGACACCTTTGTTTGGTCTCTTTTAATCTAGAGCAGTATCTTCTTTCCACCTTCATTTTCCTTGCAATTGACTTGTTAGAGAAACCACATCAGTTGTTCTTGTGGAATATCCCCATTGTACATTTGTCTGTCTCCTTCCTTGAGGTGTTATTTAACTTGTTCCTCTATCCTTTATATTTCTGTAAATGTAAGTTAATTCTAGAAATATAATTAGGTTCAGGGTCAACTTCTTGGCAAGAGCACTTCACAGATGTTGCTGTGTGCCTGATATCACAGTGTTTGGATAGCTTAACAATTTTTGTATTTCACTCTAAACTGGAAGTCACAAATTGATAATATATTTCCAAATCTTGCACATTGACACATTTGAATCCAATTTTTAGTTGTCATTTCTTGTTTTGCTTGTATTGTTGTTTTTTCTAAAGTAATTCAAAGGAAAACAACCAAAAATCTGTAGCTATATCTCAATCAAAAGTAGGAAAATGGAAGACCATGATTGCTTCCTTTTTAAGATAAAGGTGCTCTTCAGTTTGTGATGGAGTTACATCCAGATAAACCCATCAAACATTGAAAATATCATAAGTTGAAACTGCATTTAATACACCTAACCCACCAAACATCGTAGCTTAGCCTAGTATACACTAAAAGTGCTCAGAACACTTACATTAGGCAATTCACTTAAGTTTCATATTAAGAGTAATTTCCTTCCTCTTCTTCTCATGAGAAGCAGGAGACACAGATGGGCATTTTGTAGACATGATGGGATGCTAAAATATAAAATGCAATATCCACAAAATCCTGGCAACACAGTACACTGTATTGGTTGTTTATCCTAGTAATTGCATGGCTGACTGGGAGCTGCAGCTAGCTGCCACTGCCCAACATTATGAGAGAGTATTGCACCACATATCACCAACCCAGGAAAAGATCAAAATTCAAAATACAGTTTTTACTGAATGTGTATAACTTTCATACCATTGTAAAGCCAAAAAATTGTAAGTTGAACCATTGTAAGTCAGGAACAGTTGGTATTTATTCTTACACCAGATAGATTTACTCATTTTTATTATCTACCAGGCCTTTGTAAACATACGTATTTGTAACCGTTGCTGTATACATTCTCCAACCCATGACAGCAGGTACACCAAAACTCTGATCACAAGTGTTGCACCCACCCTCAGTAGTCAACTCACATTTACACAAACCACATACAACTACATGTGGTGTACTGACAGCTGTGTCACTGCATAGCTGAGCTTCAATTTGAAGGTTAATTGTATGCACCTTTTAAGAAATGAAAAATTAGGGAAATTTTAAAATAAATATAACTCTCCTACAACCTTGAAAAATAAAATTATATATGGCCCCCAAATTTTTATAATCTCCAATGTTTTGAAACTGGTTAAACTCCTTTAGGAATTTTATCATACATTTCATCACAAAATTTAAAGAGTTTAAGATGGTTCATAAAGCTAAAGCATTGATGTCTCCCATATGCAATATCTTATCTTGGACTTTTTAAAGATAGACCATAAACAAAAAGTCATAAAGATATCATCTGAAATGAGCTTTTGCAAATTCATATTTGTTGAAAGAGATACTTATTTTAAACTCACAGGGATAGAAACAAATATGAAACTTCAGTACCTAGGACATGCAAACCAGAATGTTGAGAAACGTAAGTTACAGGTTAAACATCATATTCCCAGTTTTTTCAGGAACAATATATTTGTCTAGTGTCTAAATTGTGACAAAGGAAGTCAGAAACAGAAGAGATTTACCAAAAGAGTGTGTTATAAGTGTTCTCTTTGAGATTGTTTTTGAAAGCCTTTAAAAACAGGGTGTGTAAGTTAATGCTACTTTTAGCACTTCCTCGATGGCTCATCTTAGATTTTGCTAAACATGGCAGCATTGTAGGGGTCATATTTTCACATGGATGCACTCTTACTGGACAGAATGTATTTGACAGAAACAAATTTTTATTTCATGCCAGGCATTTGTGTGTCTGCTTTCCATAACAAATAGCAAGACAAAGCTCGCCATTCTGGACTGTCTCTCAATATTTCCAATTTAGCTATGAAAACAAGGTTTTTATTTCATGGTTTAGAGGAGTGCCCTGTAAAAGTTAACTCTTTAAGAGAACACCACATTTTCCCTCAATGATCATTTTATGATTTGGATTTTGTTTGCTTTCTTTGGATATCCTCATAGCTCACTTGGTAAGGAGACATTCTCAAAAGTTGTACTTTTTCCCCTCTCACATGATTTAGCATTTTATTACAGTTCTTATTTCCATTATAGGCTGTTTCAGATACTAAGTCTGATCTCCATAGTCAGATTGGGAACAGCATTTGTTTCATTTCTAGGTTTTGACACAGTCTAGAAGAGTCCCAAGCTGCCAGAGTTTTGTCTGAAATAGACAGTTTTTCAAGAGATCGGCTGTTTTCATACTCTATACTTTAATAATGAATAGTGTCTGTCAAGAAAGTCAAATTATTATAGTAGGTTAACACCTTAATAGAGTAAGGAAAATAATCTCACCAGACTATATCTAAAATATATATTCAAATATACCATAAGCCTAACTCCAGTGGTTCCAAGAACAGCATGCCATGCAACCAGTATTCTCCGAATTCCGTAGAAGTCAAAGAATCCAGTGAAAAATTTGCACTGAAAGAATAACTATTATGTTCTTTTTTCTTTTTTTCCCTTTTTTTTTAATTTAAAATATATCTTTATTGATTTCAGAGAGAGGAAAGGAGAGGGAGAGAGAGATAGAAACATCAATGATGAGAGAGTCATTGGAGATAGAGCCTGCAACCTGGGCATGTGCCCTGAACAGGAATTGAACCCTGATCTCCTGGATCCTAGGTCGATGCTCAACCGCTGAGCCACGCCCGGCCGGGCTATGTTCTTTTTTCTGAAGCAGGTTATTAGAAAGAGACTGGCAAGAAAACCTATTTTTATTTATTTTTTATTTTTTATTTATTTATTTTTTGAATGTTGAAGGAATTTATTGAATTTAAATGTGACTAAGTAGTATCTGCAATACCTCTGAAGACAAAAGGCATTTGAATTCAATTGTCTTCCTTCCCCCTCTTTTTTTGGTTAAAATATTACAGATGCCCCTTTTTCTCCCCAATGACCCATTCCACCCCGTCCCATAACCCTCCCCAGGCCCTCTCCCCACCATTGTCCGTGGCCTTGGGTTGTGTATATATGCATATAAATTTTTTGTTTACTCTCTCCCCATCCACTCACCCTCCCTCCTCCATCCCTCTGACATTCATCAGTCTGATCTGTGCTTCCATGTCATTAAATCTATTCTGTTCATTAGTTTATTAAGTTCTTTAGATTCCACATATAAGCAAGATCATGTGATGTTTGTATTTCTCTGCCTGGCTTATTTCACGTACCATAATATTTTCCAGGTCCATTCATACTGTCCCAAAGGGTAGGTGATACTTCTTATTTACAGCCCTATAATATTCCATTGTGTAAATGTCCCACAGCTTTTTTATCCACTCATCTACTGATGGGCACTTGGGCTGTCTCCAGATCTTTGCTATTGTAAATCGCACTGCTATGAACATGGGGGTGCATATATTCTTTCTGATTAGTGTTTCAGGATTCTTAGGATATATTCCTATAAGTGGAATCACAGGGTCAAAAGGCAGCTCCATTTTTAATTTTTTGAGGTACCTCCATACAGTTTTCCATAGTGGTTGCACCAGTCTGCATTCCCACCAGCAGTGCACCAGGGTTCCCCTTTCTCCACGTCCTTCCCAGCACAGGTTGTTTGTTGATTTGTTGATGGCAGCCATTCTGACAGGTGTGAAGTGACATCTCATTGTGGTTTTAATTTGCATCTCTCTGATGGTTAACCATGTTGAGCATTTTCTCATGTGTCTCTTGGCCATCTCTATGCCCACTTTAGAGAAGTGTCTATTCAGGTCCTTTGCCCATTTCTTAATTGGGTTGTTTTTCTTCCTCTTACTGAGTAGCATGAGTTCTTTGTACACTTTGGAAATTAGCCCCTTATCAGACACTCCTTGGCAAACATGTTTTCTCAGACTGTGGGGTTCCTTTGTATTTTGAGGCTGTTTTCTTTTGCTGTGCAGAAACTTTTTAGTTTGATGAAGTCCCATATGTTTATTTTTTCTTTTGTTTCTCTTGCCCTAGGAGATGTATCAGTGAAAATTCCACTATGTGGGATGTCTGTGACTTTACTGCCTATTCTTTCTTCCAGGATTTTTATGGTTTCGTGACTTACATTTAAGTCTTTTATCCTTTTTTAGTTTATTTTTATGTATGGTGAAAGTTGGTGGTCTAGCCTCATTTTTTTGCATGTATCTGTCCAATTTTCCCAGCACCACTTATTGAAGAGACTGTCTTTATTTCATTGGATGCTCTTGCCTCCTTCGTCAAATATTAACTGACCATAATGGCATGGGTCTATTTCTGGGGTCTCTGTTCTGTTCCATTGATCTATATGCCCGTTGTTGTACCAATACCAGGCTATTTTGATTACAATGGCTTTGTATTACAGTTTGAAGTCCAGTAATGTGATCCCTCCCACTCTGTTCTTTTTTCTCAAGATGGCTTCAGCTATTCAGGGTCTTTTTCGGTTCCATATAAAGTTTTGAAATGTTTGTTCTAGATCTGTGAAATATGCTGTTGGTATTTTAACAGGAATTGCATTGAATTTCTAAATTGCTTTGGGTAGTATGGACATTTTAATGATATTAATTCTTCCAATCCATGGGCACGGTACATTCATCCACTTATTTATATCTCCATCTATTTCTTTTTTCAGTGTCACGTAGGTTTCTGAGTACAGGTCTTTTACATCCTTGGTTAAGTTTATTCCTGGGTATCTTATTTTTTTACTTGCAGTGTTAAATGATATTCTTTTTGTAGTTTCTCTCTCTGAGAGTTCATTGTTGGTGTATAAAAATGCCATTGATTTCCTGATGTTGATTTTGTATCCAGCCACCTTGCCAAATTCATTTATCAAATCTAGGAGTACTTTGATGAAGTCTTTAGGATTTTCTATGTACAATATCATGTCATCTGCAAATAATGACAGTTTTCCTTCCTCCTTTCCAAATTGGATACCTTTTATGTTTTCTTCCTTTCTGATGCCTATGGCGCGGACTTCCAGTACTATGTTGAATAAGAGTGTGGAAAGTGGACATCCCTGTCTTGTTCCTGTTTTTAATGGAAATGGTTTTAGTTTTTGCCCATGGAATATGATGTTGGCTGTAGGTCTGTCATATATGGCCTTTATTAGGTTGAGGTATCATCCCTCTGTTCCCACTGTGCTGAGAGTTTTTGTCAGAAATGGGTGCTAGATTTTGTCAACTGCTTTTTCTGCATCTATTGATATGATCATATGATTTTTGTCCTTCATTTTATTTATGTGATGTATCACATTTATTGATTTGCGGATGCTGTACCAGCCTTGCATCCCCGGAATAAATCCCACTTGGTCATGATGTATGATCTTTTTAATGTATTGCTGGATCCAGTTTGCTAATATTTTGTGGAGGATTTTAGCATCTGTGTTCATCAGAGATATTGGCCTGTAATTTTCTTTCTTTGTGGTATCTTTATTTGATTTTGGGATTAGGACGATGCTGGCTTATAAAAATAGTTTGGGAGTTTTCCCTCCTCTTGAATTTTCTGGAATAGTTTGAATAGAATAGGTCTTAATTCTACTTTGAATGTTTGATAAAACTCATCTGTAAATCCATCTGCTCCAGTATTTTTTTTGCTGGGAGTTTTTTTATTACTACTTCAATTTCGTTAGTTATCAACCTATTCTGGTTTTCTGCCTCTTTTCAATTCAATTTTGGAAGGTTGTATGCTTCTAGGAATTTGTTCATTTCATCCAGGTTGTCCAGTTTGTTGGCATATAGTTGCTCATAATAATTTCTTACAATCCTTTGTAATTTTGTTGGTTCAGTTGTTATATCGCCTCTTTCATTTCTGATTTTATTTATTTGGGTCCTCTCTCTTTGTTTCTTAGTGAGTCTGGCTAAAGATGCATCAATCTTGTTGACCTTTTCAAAGAACCAGCTCTTAGTTTCATTGATTTTTTGTTTGTTTTTTTAGTCTCTATGTCATTAATTTCTGCTCTGATTTTTTTTAATTTTCTTCCTTCTACTTTTTCTGGGCTTTTCTTGCTGTTCTCGTTCTAGATTTTTTTAGTTGTTGTGTTAGATGGTTCATTAGATCTTCTTGTTTCTTGAGAAAGGCCTGTAATGCTATGAATTTTCCTGTCAGGACTGCTTTCACCGTGTCCCATAGATTTGGGGTTGTTGTCTGTTCATTTTCGTTATTTTCCATAAAGTGTTTGATTTCTTCCTTGATCTCATTGGTAACTTATTCATTGTTTAATTACATGCTAGTTAGCTTCTATGTGTTTGAATATTTTTGAGTTTTTTTATAGTGGTTGATTTCTAGTTTCATGACATTGTGATCCAAGAAGATGCTTGATATTTTTTCAATCTTCTTATATTTGTATAGCCTTGCCTTGTGCCCTAACAGGAGGTCTATTTTTGAGAATGTTCCATGTGCACTTGAGAAGAATGTGTATTCTGCTGCTTTGGGGTGAAATGTTCTGTAAATGTCAATTAAATCCATTACGTCTAGTGATTCATTTAAGGTCTGTGTTTCCCTGTTGATTTTTTGTCTTGATGATCTGTCCAATGCTGACAGTGGGGTGTTAAAGTTCCCCACTATGATTGTGTTGCTGTCAGTCTTCCCCTTGAAGTCCAACAAGAAATTTTTTGTATATTTAGTTGCTCCTATATTGGGTGCATAATTGTTTATAAGTGTTATTTCCACCTGTCGGATTGATCCCTTTAGTATTATGTACTGATCATCTTTGTCTCTTGTTATGGTCTTTATTTTGAAGTCTGTTTTGTCAGAAATAAGAATTGCTATGCCAGCTTTCCTTTCCTTTTCATTTGCATGGAATATTTTACTCCATCCCTTCACTTTTAGCCTTTGTGAGTCTTTTGCTCTCAGGTGGGTCTCTTGTAGACAGCATATATTTGGGTTTTGTTTTCTTATTCGTTCAGCTACCCTATGTCTTTTGATTGGACCATTTATTCCATTTACATTTAAGGTTACTATTGATATCAACTTATTTAATGCCATTTTCCCCTTTATGCTGATTTACCTTTCTCTCACTATTCCTTCTTTTTCTTAAAGCAGTCCTTTTAGCATTTCTTGCAATGCTGGTTTGGTGGTACTGAACTCCTTTAACCTTTTTTTGTCTGGGAAGCTCTTTATTCCACCTTCAATTTTAGATGATAGCCTTGCTGGATAAAGCAATCTTGGTTGCATGTTCTTGCTTTTCAGTACTTGGAGAGTTTCATGCCACTCCCTTCTGGCCTGAAGAGTTTCTGTTAAGAAATCAGCTGTCAGCCTTATGGGGGTTCCCCTGTATGTCACTGCTTGTCTCTCTCTTGCAGCCCTTAATATTTCCTCTTTGTCCTTGACATTTGCCATTTTAATTATGGTGTGTCTTGGAGTGGGTCTCTTTGGGTCCCTCTTGTTTGGAACCCTCTGTGCTTCCTGAACTTGTGTGTCTTTCTCCTTTGCCAGCATAGGGAAGTTTTCTATTATTATTTCCTCCACGAAGTTGTCTATTCCTTGCTCTCTTTCCTCCCCCTCTGGCACTCCTATAATGCAAATGTTGTTTTGCTTCATGTTGTCTCAAAGCTCCCTTAGACTGTCCTCATGCTTTTTAAGTGTTTTTTCCTTTTGCTGCTCTGATTTAGTGATTTTTTCTACCTTGTCTTCTAAGTCACTTATTCTAGCCTCTGCTTCATTGAGCCTCTTTTAATTCTTTCCAGTGCATTCTTTATGCCAGATACAGCACTCTTTATCTCTGTCTGAATTTTGTTTATGTTTTGTATTTGTTTTTCCTTATCTTCATTAAGCTCCTCGATCTTATCATCTAGTGTCTTCTTAAGTTTCTTGAACATCTTCATCATCAATACTCTGAACTCCGTTTCTGATAACTTGCTTAACTCCATCTCATCAAAGTCTTTTTCTGGCGATTTTTCCTTTTCTTTAATTTGGGGTTTGTTTCTTTGTCTCCCCATTTTGGTAGGTCTTAGTGTTTGTATCTATATATTGATATATTTGCTGTCTTCCAGTCTGGTGGGGTGGGATATTTTCTTGTGGGTCCAGTGGAGCTGAGAGGTGTGTTTTCCTTATACTTCTGAGCTCTTTGCTCTAGGCGTGTCTCTCTTGTGGGTGTCCCTTTTGTGGTTTCTTTATGTTCTCTTGTTGTGGTGGGTCTAGATTGTCAGTGATCAGTCCTTGGGAGGACCCTCCTCTCAGGTTGGCTAAGTGTGTCTCAGCCCCAACCTCATCATGTAAGCTGTTGTGCGGGTGCTGGCAAGGCAGGACAAGACACAACTTTCAGGAAAGAAGAGGTATCTTACAAAATATCTTGACAGTCACAATCAAAACAACCCAAATGAAAATGAACTAGGAGAGTGAAGGGAGAACACGCACACACAGAAAAATGTTTAAAAAAAAATAGAGAGAAAGAAAAGTAATGCTTAGAGAGAGAGATGTATATTGTTGTTAATAGTAATGAAAATTTAGAAAATAATAATAAACTAAAATGTAAAAAATAGAAAAGCTACTGGGAGATAACAGAAGCAGAGAAAGATTCTGAAAGAAGGTCCAGCAAAAAATTAAGGGAGAGAGTAGGAATAGGATAATAGTTGAAAATGAAAAAACAAAATACAATAAAGAGAATAAGAGAAACTAACAATCAAACAAAAAGACAGGAAGACAGAAGGGAGGATAACAAAAGAACAGAAGAAAAAAAAAGACAAGGAAAAAAAAAGTTATGCCAATGGATCGAGAGGAGAGAGAGCAATGAGATCCTTGCTTTTGGAGGCCAGTCCACACTCCCGAGGGGAGGGAGCTTTGCAGCCTCCATGTCTTGGGGCTCGGAGCCCAGCACAAGCTTCAGGGGGTCTCTCCCTTTCTACATCCCCCTCTCTTACTGGATTCTGTGATGTTTCTCTGTGCTCCCTACTTGCACTCTGTCCACTCAGGTATGTTTCTCTGGTTTTTCCAAGCAGTCTACCTAGTATTTTAGTAGTAAAGTGAGTCTGCCTGGGAGCAAAGGCCTCTGCTGCTTCTCACAGTGCTGCCATCTTCCCTCTACCTTGAAAACTAAAATTTTTGAGTAAAAGAGTATTTTACGTTCTAATAAATTTTGTCAAAATGCTTTTCAATGAAAAATTTATGAGAGTGCCTGATTTCCTAGACTTTAGTTCTATTGTTTTTGAGTGGCTCTAACTGTTAACAGTTTGTTTTCTTACATTGATCTTTAATCTATTATTCTGTAATTTCCCCTATTAGTTCGAGTACTGACCTCTGGATTCATACATAACCTATTCAGCCCTTCTCTCATATAACAACCCTTTAAGAAGTTGAAATGTATAATCATGTCCTGCCCAAGACATTTTTCCTCCATATTTCACTGCCTGTATTAGATATTTGCCTGTGGGCTGTCATATTCATTCCTTCCTCTTCCTTTGTTCTGCCCTGTATCACAAGAGGGCTATGTTGTGAGTTTTTCCCCACACATTCATATGTTGGGGGTTTCTGACTATGTTCACCAATGTAAAACAATGGCAAGAGTCTGGAAAGAGGAAGAACTAATAAACTATGTATCCATCTCAAGAAATTAGGTAAAGAAAAGAAAGTTGAACTCAGTGAAAGTAGATGTAAAAGAATAAAGATAAAAGTAGAATTTAATTAAATAGAAAGAATATAATATAATAGTGTAAATCCAATATGTCAAATTTACTTCTTTGCACACTAATAAAATTGAAAAACTCTTTGCAAAACTGCTTAAGACAAAAATAAAATAAAATAAAAAAAAATTAACAGATGGCAAAAAAAACCCACAAAAAAACAACCCATTATCAAGGAGAAAAGAAGAATAGGATCCTACTGATATTTAAAAAAATAAGAAGGTATTTCGACCTTAAAATTTAATTTTCACAAAATAGAAAACTTTCTTGAAAAACAAAACTTACCAACTGACACACAAAAAAGGACATTTGAATAGTATTATATCAATTAAAGGAATTGAATTTGCAATTAAAAACTTTCCCATGAAGAAAACTCCAGCTCCAGATGACAGTAAATTTTCCAAAATATTTAAGGAAGAAGTAGCACCAATGTCACATAAGCTCTTCCAGAGAATGGAAAATGAGGAAATATTCCCCAGTTCACTCTATGTGATCAGAATAACACTTGTAACAGAATGTGACAAGAATATAATAAGAAAGAAAAGTTACAGACCAATCTCTGTGATGTACATAAATTAAAAATTATCTTAAAGTATTATAAAATTGAATCCAGTGATATAGAAAATGGATATTGATCATGGCCAAGTTGCATTCATGTCCAAGAATTCAAAGTTTAAATGATATTCAAAAATGTTTTAATTAATATATAAAAATTTTGATAGCTCTAATTTTAAGACTGCTGCTTATTCTTATGGTGTAGTTAACACTTTTCAAAATACTTTATGATGAGCTTATTGACTATTGAATTTATGCTAATAATGAAAATTATGTTTTTATAAAGAAAAATCATTCCATTTATTATAAACTAATTAATTAAATAAAAATCAATTGAGAAGAAATAAGAAAAGGGGGAGAAACTAGAAAAAGCCTATGGTAATACCCATAGATGGGTTAAAGTTAAAATTCTAGACCCAATCATGATTTTAAACACCCACAAAATTTTAGCAAACCAAAAATTTAAAAAACAGTTTCTTAATCTAATAACAGTATATAAAATAAAACCTTACAGCAAAGATCATGTTTAGTGGTGAAATATTGAAAACTTTTGTTCTGAGACTGACAGTAAGAGAAGAATACTTGCTATCATCACTTACATTCAACATTGTACTGGAGGTCCCTACAAGTGGAATAAAACAAGGTAAAAAATGTAAAAGAGTTGGAAATGAGAAAATAGAGTATTATTATTTGCACATAACACATATTTAATAAGAAAATCCATCTATACATGTATTTTAGAAATAATGAGTACACTTAAATTCTCTGGAACAAAGATCAATATAAAAAATCACAAAAAGTTAGTACTTGAGAAAAATTATATCTTTTATAATAGTATCAAATATCTAAGACCAAGGCTGACAAAAGATATGCATATAAACCCTACACAGAAAGCTATATCTAACAATGTAATATCAACCAACCAAAGAGATTATGGAGCTGATTCTCTCTCTCTCTTTTTTTCTATTGTTGAAAATATTACAGATGTCCCCTCTCTTCATCATTCACCCCTTCCACTTTGCACCCATTCCCCTCCCCAGGCTTTCACCACACTACTGTCTGTGTCCATGAGTTATGCATATATTCATATAAATTCTTTTGTTAATCTTTCCCCACCCACTCCCCCACCCCCACCTTACCTCTGAGATTCATTAGACTGCTCCATGCTTCTGTGTCACTGAATCTATTCTGTTCATAAGTTTATGTTCTTTAGGTTCCACATATAATTGAGATCATGTGATATTTGCCTGGCTTATTTCACTTAGCATAATATTCTCCAGCTCCATCCATACTGTCCCAAAGGGTACAAGATCCTTCTTCTTTACAGCTGCATAGTATTCCATGGTGTAAATGTCCCACAGCTTTTTTATCCACTCATCTACTGATGGGCACTTGGACTGTTGTCAGATGTTAGCTATTGTAAATTGTGCTGCTATGAACATAAGGGTGCATATAGTCTTTCTGATTAGTGTTTCAGGATTCCTAGGATATATTCCTAGAAGTGGAATCATTGGGTAAAAAAGCAGTTCCATTTTTAATTTTTTGAGGAATCTCCATACTGTTTTCCATAGTGAATGCACAAGTTTGCATTCCCACCAGCAGTATTTCAGCGTTCCCCTTTCTTCACATCCTTGCCAGCACAAGTCATTTGTTGATTTGTTGATGGTAGCCATTCTGACAGGTGTGAAGTGATACCTCATTGTGGTTTTAATTTGTAGCTCTCTGATGATTAGCGATGTTGAGGATTTTCTCATGTGTCTCTTGGCCATTTGTATGTTCTTTTAGGAGAAGTGTCTATTCAGGTCCTTCGCCCATTTTTTAATGGGATTGTTTGTCTCCCTCTTGTTGAGTTGTATGAGTTCTTTGTACACTTTGGAAATTAGACACTTTTTAGATGCATCCTTGGCAAATATGTTCTTTCATACTATGGGGTTCCTTTGTATTTTGAGGCTTATTTTATTATTTTCTTTTTTTGCTGTACAGGAGCTTTTTAGTTTGATGTAGTCCCATTTGTTTATTTTTTCATTTGTTTCTCTTGCCCTACTAGATGTACTGGTGAAAATTCCCAGAAGTGAGATGTCTGTGACTTTACTGCCTATATTTTCTTCCAGGATTTTTATGATTTTGCAACTTACATTTAAGTCTTTTATCTATTTTAAATTTATTATTTTGTATGGAGTAAGTTGGTGATCTAGTTTCATTTTTTTGCATGTACCTGAATAATTTTCCCAGCACCACTTATTGAAGAGACTATCTTTACTCCATTGTATGCTCTCTTATCTTCTTTGTAAATTTTAACTGGCCATAATGGAATGGGTCTATTTCTGGGGTCTCTGTTCTGTTCCATTGATCTACATGTATGTTGTTGTACCAATACCAGGATGTTTTGGTTACAATGGCTTTGTTCTATAGTTTGATATCTGGTAAAATGATCCTTCCCACTCTGTTCTTCTGTCTCAAGATGGCTATGGTTATTTGGGGTCTTTTATAATTCCATATAAATTTTTGGAATATTTATTCTAGTTCTGTGAAATATGCTGGTGGTATTATAATAGGAATTGCATTGAATCTATAGATTGCTTTGGGTAGTTTTGACATTTGAATGATATGAATTCTCCCAATCCATGAACATGGTATATTCTTCCACTTGTTTATATCTTTCTCTATTTCCTTTTTTAATGTCCTGTAGTTTTCTGAGTTCAGGTTGTTTATATCTTGGTGCAGTTTATTTCCCGGTATATTATTTTTTTAGTTGCAGTGGTAAATGATACTGTTTTTTGGGTTTTTTTTTTTTTTTTTTGGTTTCTCCTCCTGAGAGTTCATTGTTTTTGTATTAAAATGCCATTAATTTTGTATCCAGCTTCCTTGCTGAATTCATTTATCAAATCTCATAGTACTTTGGTGGAGTCTTTAGGGTTTTCTATGTACAATATGTCATCGGCAAATAATGATAGTTTTACTTCCTCCTTTCCAATTTGGATACATTTTATGTTTTCTTCCTGTCTGATGGCTGTGGCAAAGACTTCCAGTACTATGTTGAATAAGAGTTGTGAAAATGGCCAACCTTGATTGCTCCTGTTTTTAAGGAAATATTTTAGTTTTTGACCATTGAATATGATGTTGCCTGAAGCTTTTTTTTCATTTCCATATGCACCGAATATTTTGTTCCATACCTTCATTTTCAACCTTGCTCTCAGGTGGATCTCTTGTAGACAGCATATATATGGGTCTTGTTTTCTTATCCATTCAGCTTCCTTCTGTCTCTTGATTGGAGCATTTATTCCATTTACAGTTAAGGCTATTGTTGATATATACTTATTTAATGCCATTTTCCTCTTTATGGAGATGTACCTTTTTCTCAATATTTCATCTTCTTTTTAAAGCAGTCCTTCTAGCATTTCTTGCAATGCTGGTTTGAATTCCTTTAGCTTTATTTTGCCTGGGAAGCTCTTTATTTCACCTTCATTTTTAAATAATATATTTGCTGTATAGAGCAGTCTTGGTTGCAGGTTCTTGCTTTTCATTACTTTGAGAATTTTATGCCACTCTGTTCTGGCCTAGAGTGTTTCTGTTTAGAATTTTCTGTCAGCCATATGGTGGTTCCCTTGTAAGTCACTGCTTGTCTTTCTCTTGCACCCCTTAATATTCTGTCTTTGTTCTTAATATTTGCCATTTTAATTATATGTCTCGGATTGGGTCTCTTTGGGTTCCTCCTGTTTGGAATCTTCTGTGCTTCCTGAACTTGTGTGGCCTTCTCCTTCACCAGCATAGGGAAATTTTCTGTCATTTCCTTCACCAGGTTCTCTATCCCTTGCTCATTTTCCTCCCCCTCTTACTTCCCTATTATGTGAATCTTTTTTCACCTCATGTTGTCCCAAAGTGCCCTTAAACTGTCTTCATGCTTTTTAAGTATTTTTTCTCTTTGCTGCTCTGATTGAGTGTTTTTTTCTACCTTATCTTCTAATTTTCTAGCCTCTGCTTCATTCGGTCTGCTTTTAATTCTTTCCAGCATATTCTTGATATCAGATATAGTATTCTTCATTTCAGCCTGGTTCTTATTTATCATATCTATATCATTTTTTATCCTTTCCCTAAGTTCCAGGACCTTCCAATTAAGTGTTTTGTGGTTCTCATTAATTTCATTGAGTATCTTTATAACCATTACTTTGACCTGTATTTCTGATAACTTGCTTACTTCCATCTCATCAAGTTCTTTTTCTTTTTCTGGCAATTTTTCCTTTTCTTTAGTTTGTGGGTTCTTTGTTTCCTCATTTTAGTGACTCTTAGTGTTTGTATCTGTAGGTTAGATATATTTGTTGTCTCCCAGTCCTGTCAGTGGGATTTTGTGGTGTATGTCTAGTGGTACCCAGAGGTGTGTTTTTTTATATACTCTGAGCTATTTTCTCTGGGTGTATCTTATTTGTGGGTATCTCTTTTGTGGTTTCTTTGTGCTCTCTTGTTGTGATTGGGACTAGATTGTTGTTGACCCATTCATGGTAGGATGCTCCTCTCTGGTTGCCTAACTGTGATGCTCAGTCACAACCACGTTGTGTGAGCTGTTGTAGAGGTGCTAACGGGACAAAATAAAACAGAACTAACCTGCCAGGAAATAAACAGGGACTTACAGAATATTCTGACAGTCACAATGAAAACAACCCAAGAGAAAGTAGAAATGGGAGAGTAGATTGAGAACACAAATACTAATGCAATATAGAAAGAGAAAAATATATTATTGCTAATAGTAAAATAATTTAAAATAAAATAAAAAGAAAAAATAGAGAAGATACTGGGATATAAAAGTGTAAGAGAAAAGATTCTGAAAGGAAAGAAATTTGAGCAAAAAAATAAGGTAGAGAGTAGGCTTAGGAAAATGCTTGGGAAAAAATAAAAATAAAAAGACAAATACAAACAAACAAACAAAAAGACAGGAAGACAGAGTAAATAAGGATAAAAAGGAAAAAGAAGGGAAAAAAAGTTATGCCAATGAAAAAGGAAAAAGAAGAGAGAGAGAGGTAAACACAAAAAGGGCAGGGAAGGAGGCCAATAAGATATATGGAGGAAACAATAGAATAAAGCAATGAACTTATTGTTTATAATGATAATATCCCAGCAATAAAGCAGAGACTATCAAGAAAACCTTGATAATAGAATAACAAAACAAAACAAAACAAAACAAAACAAAAACCCCAGCAAAGCAAGACAAAAAATCTTTAAAAAATTAATTGAAAAATTAAAAGTATTTAATCACTTCACACCTGTCAGAATGGCTACCATCAACAAGTCAACAAACTACAAGTGCTGGTGAGGGTTGAGAAAAAAGGGCACCCTAGTACACTGCTGGTGGGAATGCAGACTGGTGCAGCCTTTATGGAAAGCAGTATGGAGTTTCCTCTAAAGATTAAAAATTGACCTACCATTTGACCCAGTGATCCCACTTCTAGGAATATATCCTAAGGAATCCCAAACACCAATCTCAAAGAATTTATGCACCCTATGTTCATAGCAGCACAATTCACAATAGCTATTTGGAAACAGCCCAAGTGCCCATCAGTAGATGAGTGGATAAAAAAGCTGTGGGACATTTACACCATGGAATACTATGCAGCCATAAAGAGAAAGGACCTTTTATCCTTTGGCACAGCATGGAGGGAACTAGAGAGTATTATGCTAAGTGAAATGAGCCAGTCAGAGAAAGACAAGTACCAAATGATCTGACTTATATATGGAGTATAATAAACAAAATAAACTGATGAGCAAAGTGGATCCAGAGACATAAAAGCTTGTAAGAAACTGAGGTATCTCAGAGGAAAGGCGGAGAGGGGTGTGTGGGTGGGTGGGGAGAAATTAATCAGGGAACTTGTATGTTTATGGGCATGGCCCATTGACATGGACATTGGTGTGGGGAGGGCCAGGGGGTGGGATGGATGTGGGTTGGAGGGAATCAGTGGGGTTAAAAGGGGGACATCTGTAATTGTCTCAACAATAAAGATAAAGAAACATTAAAAAAATAATAATAAATAAATTTAAAATAATTTACTTCTTTTTTCTGAAAAAAAAGTCAATCAGGTGCATTTCATCTGGGCAGCTTATGTTGTATGAGGCTCACTGTTTTTTAGGCTGATTTTGGGTCTCCTGGAAAGTACTTGGGTGTCATCCAATGTCAAGTGGTGTCTAGGTTTGACTTTGGTGATCTTAGGTAGTTGGCTGGTCTGAGGCTCTCTGTGGACCACCTCCACCTGTCAGCTATTTTCCCTCCCTTTTGTGGTTGCCTGGTCTTACTCCAGAGTCTTCTGAAGAGTTTTTAGGGTGCAGGCTGGCTAGTATAGCTTGGAATGTTGCTCCCTTTATTAGAGGTTTCACTGTCAGGCACTCACTGTCTGGAAGTTAGTCTCTACTATTTCTTTCAATTCTAGTTCTCCATGCAGTGGCCTGCCGCAGGTTTAGATTGAATTCAGTCTTTTGCCTTTACTGTATGGGCAGTTTTAGGGTACTGGACTCAGTGGGTTTGATTAAAAAAAGATTCTAGTGAGCATGTTGCCTGCCCAGCCCCCAGAAGTGGTTTTAAGCTTTTCTTCCAGTTCCCAGAGAATAGTCCCTGAGAGTGTTTGTCTTGTATTTTCATCCTATGTGCGGTTCTCCCTTACTCCTCAGAACTGTGCCTTGTGGTGGACATCTGGGATTTCAGTGAGCTGAACCAGCCCCTTTCCTGTTGGGGGTGGTGGTCTTAGCCTGTGGGAGAGGTAGGTGTGCTCCACCTCTCTTTTACCAGATCTGTTTGGCTGATCTCACAGGGCAATCATTTCAAACTCTCCACAATGCAGACACAGATCCAAGCCCTAGCAGGTCCATCTCCCCAATGCAAGTCAGGAAGGTGGATGCCCATTCAGCGATCAAAAATGCACAAACTAACAGTCAGAGAACTCACCCTGTGAGGGCCCAGTGCTTCCGTGCCTCAGAACCAAGAAGGAGGGGTCAGAAAGTCAGCCCTACTCAGGTCTCCTGCACAGTTGATCTCTGTAAAGCTCGGGCAGCTCCTTTCATGCCATTCCAGCTCTCTTCAGAGCAGGTAAAAAATCTCCAGTGCATCCCACCAGCACATCCGGTGACTGGAGACCCAATCTGTCCCGCTGGCAGCTCTGGTCCCTCTCCTTGATGGTGAGAGGGCTCTCTTCTCCTTCCCCTTCCCCATGCTACACAGTTCAAATGCTTTCTGGGGTTCTACACAATGTCTCACAGGAAAGCAGAGGGTCCCTGTAAGTCGCTGCTGAGTGAAGCCCTCTGACCTCTTTCTATTAAGAAGTCATACAGTTCAGAACAGCCTTTCCTGCTGTCAGCACCAGGAGGAATTTCTCCTGCCCATGATGCTGCCATTATGTGAGTTGTTTCACTGGGAAGGCTCAGCCCCCTCCTCACAGGCACACTGTTTCCCTGGATCCCTCTGCCCGATATGCATGGGCTCTCCTTCTGTTCTCTTCCACTCCAGGTTTGGGATCTTAGCTTTTGGATGCTAAAAGGGGAGGGAGTTTTGCAACCTCTAACCCTCAGGCCTCATAGCCAAGCACTGGCTTCTGGGGGGACTCCTGAGCTGATTCTTTTTATGCCATATTTAAAATTTTCAGGATATAAATCTTAGGCATTGATTGCTATTTTTATACTATCTTGTTTTTTCCCCTCTAGCTGCAACATCTCTCAAGTGTCTGAGCATATTATTTATTTATTTTAAGTTTTATTCTGGTCCCAGTCACCTCTCTCTCTCAACATCTTTGTTTATTTTTTTCTCAGTTTTTGGTGTTATTGTTTTTAATCCTCACCTGAAGATATTTTTTCCATTTATTTTTCTAGAGATAGTGGAAGGGAGGGAGGGGGGAGAGAGAAACTTTGATGTGTGATAGACTAATTGATTGGTTGCCTCCCACATGTGCCTCAGACAGGGCAGTGATGAAACTTGCAACCCACACACATGCCCTTGACTAGGAATTGAACACCTGACCCTTTGGTGCATGGGCCAACACAAACCACTGAGACACACTGACCAGGGCTCTGTTTTTTGTTTGTTTGTTTGTTTTAATATATCTATTGATTTCACAAAGAGGAAGGGAGAAGGAGAGATATAGAAACATCAATGATGATAGAGTTGTCATTGATCGGTTGCCACCTGCACATCCCCAACTGGGGATGGAGCCTGCAACCCAGGCATGTGCCGTAACTGGGAATGAACCAAGATCTCTTGAATCCTAGACAGATGCTCAACCGCTGAGCCACACCTGCCCTGGCATTGTTTTTGTTTTTTAATCAAGAGCCTTCCTGGTGATATTTGGCTTTCCATTCATGTTAAAATGAAACACTACAAAGACGATTGGCAGTTATAAAGATATTTTCAGACATGCCAGGAATCAAAAAGTAACTTCTCTGCAGCACCCAGAAATGACTGGAAGATATGGTCTACCAAAAGAAAGGAGTAAATAAGAGGAAGATTAAAGGAACAGGGGATACAACTCAGGATGGTGACAAAGGGAATTCATAGAATAGACATGCAACTGACTTGGAGAGAAACTAGTCCAAAGCAGAGAAGAAAAAGTAAAGGGCTCCAGGAGGAAAGACTTCTGATAAATAGAAATTGAGGAATTATCTAACTTGTTTGCTTATGTGGAAAACACTATTGAGACAACGATGGTGTGTTTGGATTGAAAGAGCAATAAGTACATAAAAATCTAAGTATATATGAGGAATATATGGTCAACATTTAGAAAAACAAGAAATTGTTAGAGAAGGAAATGTAATCACAGTATACTAATAGGCTCAACTGTGAATAACATGTACATAATCATACCAATGTAAACACTGAATACAGGTTTTTCCCAAATTGTGATATAACTATACTAGGAGTATAGGGCTGGGGAAATAATAAGGGTGGAAGTATAAGGGAACTAAATTCTTATCTACTATAAGGGAAATTCAAAAGGTAATATTTAAGAGTGATCAATTAAGAAATACCAATATAAGCATATATTTAGAAATGTGGATGTAGGCTTTTGTTCAAAATGGCAGAGTAGGTAGCCTCTTTACTTGCCTCCTCCCATAAGCACTTCAAATTATAACTAATCTAGAGAACAATCATCATTAAAAATCACCTGAAGCCTACCTGAACAGAAGTCCTATAACTAAGGCTATACAGAAAAAGCCACATCAAAAGTGGAATTTGGAGCAGAAGCACATAATGGGCAGGTCCCATAATCACATGTGGAAGATAAAAATCAGGAGGGATATCTCTGCTGTGGAGGTCCCCCCCTAAGGAGCAATCAGTCCCAGTCTCCCCACCGGGCTTCCCACTCCAGGGTTCCAGTGCCAGGAAGAGAAGTTCCCATAACTTCTCACTGCAAAACCAGTGGAAACTGCCACTGTGTGAAACGGAGGGCTACTGAGTCCCGGGTCAGATGTTCCTCTTAAAGGGCCAGTGTACAAACTTGCTCAGTGGAACTCACTTGCTCTGAATTCCAGCACTCACGCAAAACCTCAAAATGCACCATGGATATACAGGGAATAGCTGAATCCTCTGGCTTCAGGACGAGTCCTGGAAGGACAGCTTTCACTCAGACAGATGTGCTGGCAGAAGACACTGTTCCTTTGCTGAGCTCTCCCCACAAAGAGCCATTGGGTGGGCATGATATCTTATTCTCCATCAACCTATGTAACACTGTCTCCCATTCTGATGATTCCTTGAGATCCTGACCCATCAAATTTGGGGGTCCATTGACTTTTACATACAAACAGTCTATCTTCGCTTATGCTGCAGACTTTCCTAAACTCTCTCAAAAGTTCACAAACCCTAAACAAGAAGCATCTGTCCTCAGGTACCCCATACCTCTTGCTAAGAAGCTCCAATTACACCTTTAGTACCAGCTGGCCTCAATTTTCACATTAGCCACTTCCACGCCCCTCCAAGCCCAGAAAAAGAGTCAAGCATTTGCAGATCACATTGTAGCTCATTCCAGGTGGCACTGGGCAGGGCACAGGTAACAGCAGATGTTGGTCTGAACCTAGAAAAGGCACCCAGAACCAACATATCCAGTGACCAGTTTCAAACCATACCAGAGCACCATCCAACCACCTCCACAAAAAACACACTCAAAGGGCATACTGGCAGGCACTAGAGCCCCACTAAAGTAAATCGTGTTTCATAGAGTTACCCCTGCACAACAGTCTCTCCACTGTGGTTATGGCCATACTTTACAACCAATCAGTCTGAGAGTCAATTCCTCCAAACAGCAATGAAGGCTCAACTACAACAGGAGTGCACACACAGCCCACACAAGGGACACAACTAGAGCACCCCACTCAGCTGACCAGGAAGACTGCACAACTGTGCCACTACTGGTAGATGTAACAGCTCTACAGAGAATATATAGAAAAAAACACATGGAGGCAGCCCAAATGGGGAGACAAAAAAACATGCCCCAATGAAAGACCAGAAGAAAACTCCAGAAAAACAACTAAATGAAATGGAGACAAGCTATCTGCCCAATACAGAGACCAAAATGATTATAAGGATGCTCAAGAAACTTAGGGAGAACTTCCATAGCATAAAAAATGACATAGAAACCATAAAATGAACCAGTCAGAAATGAAGAATTTAACAACTGAAATAAATACATTAGAGGGAATCAACAATGGATTAAGTGAAGCAGAGATATGAATCAGCTGTTTGAAAGATAAGGTAGCAGAAAACACATAATCAATACAGCAAAAAGAAAAAACAAATCCAAAAAAATGACGATAGATTAAGGGGCCCCTGGGACAACATCAAGTGTACCAACATATACACACAGGGGTAAAAGGAGGAGAAGAGAGAGCAAGGAATTGAAAACCTATTGAATTACTAATGACGGAAAGCTTCCCTGACCTGGTGAAGGTAATAGACATACAAATTCAGTAAACACAGAGTCCCAAACAAGATAAAACCAAAAAGGCTCATACCAAGACATATCATAATTAAAATGCCAAAGGTTATAAACAAAGAGAGCATCTTAAAAGCAGCAAGAGAAAAACATTTAGTTACCAATAAGTAGCTCCCATAAGACTGTCAGCTGATTTCACAACAGAAACTTTGGAGGCCAGAACAGATTAGCATGAAATATTTAAAGTGATAGAAAGCAAGAACCTACAACCAAGATTATTCTGTCCAGCAAAGCTATCATTTAGAACCAAAGGTCAGATAAAGAACTTCCCAGAAAAGAAAAAGCTTAATGAGTTCATCACCAACAAACCAGTATTACAAGAAATGTTAGGTTATGGGTTTGTTTCCTGGACAGGGCACATACCCAGGTTGCAGGTTTGATCTCTGGTCTAGATACATATGGGAGGCAACTGATTGATGTTTCTCTCTCCTTGATGTTTCTCTCTCTCTCTCTCTCTCTCCCCGCCCCCCTTCCCTCTCTAGAAATCAATAGAAACATAGACTTGGGTAAGGATTAAAAAGGAAGAAATGTTAAAAAGGGGCTTCTTTAAGAAGAAGAAGAAAAAAGGTTAAAAATGTAAATAAAACTGCAATAAATACATACCTATCAACAATTTATTTATTTTTTGCTTCTTTTATAACTTTTTATTTATTGGAGTGACACTGGTTAACAAAATTAAACAAGTTTCAGGTGCACAATTCTCCATCACATCATTTGTACACTGTATTGTGTGTTCACCACCCCAAGTCAAGTCTCTCTCTATCACCATTTATCCCTTATATACCATCCTCCACCTCCCACCACCCCCTCTCCCTGCAAACACCACACAGATGTCCATGTCTAGGAGTTCATGTCTTTTTTTCTCAATCCCTCCAACCTCCCCCACAGCTGTAAATGAGTTAAATGTTCCAATCAAAAGACCAACTGTGGCTGAATGGATTAAAAAAACAAAAAAAACAAGACTCTTACAGATGTTGTCTATAAGAGACTTCAAATTGAAAAACACATAAAGACTGAATGTAAAGGGATGGAAAAAGATATTTCATTAAAAGAAAAATTTTGAAAAGCTGGGGTAGCAACAATCATCCCAGACAAAATAGACTTTAAAACAAAACACAAAGAAGGACTCAGCAATTCCAATTCTGGAGATAGAGCTGAAGAAACCCAAAACACTAATTTGAAAAGGCATATGCATCCATATATTCACTGCAGCATTATTTACAATAGTCAAGATATGGAAGCAACCTAAATGTTCATCGATAAATTCCAAATCCAGATAAAGACACTATAGAAAAAGAAAACTAGAGGCAATATGCATGATGAACATAGATGCTAAAATCCTTAACAAAATATTAGCAAACTGAATCCACTAATACATTAAAAAGATCATACACCATGATCTAGTTCAATTTATTTCTGAGCTGCAAGGATGGTACAATATCCACAAATCAATAAATGTGATACACCACATAAACAAAATGAAGGATAAAAATGATATGATCATATCAATAAATGCAGAAAAAAACATTTGCCAATATCCAGCACGCATTTATAATAAAAACTCTCAGCAAAGTGGGAATATAGGGAATATATATCAATATAATTAAGCCCATATGTGGCAAACCCACAACTAACATCGTACTCAATGGAGAAAAACTAAAAGCATTTTCTGTAAGATCAACAACAAGACAGGGAAGTCTCCTTTTACCACTCATTCAACATAGTCTTAGCCACAGCAATTACACAAAAAGAAGAAATGAAAGGCATCCAAATTGGAAAGGAAGAAGTAAAACTCTCATTATTTGCAAATGCCATGATAGAGAACCCCTAAAAATTTCACCAAAAAAACTATTAGAACTGATAACTGAATTCAGTAAAGTTTCAGGAAACAAAATTAATATTCAGAAATCTGTTCCATTTAAAAAAATGATATCCTTTCAAATTTTTTTAAATTTCTTTTTTCAATTACAGTTTACATTTAACATTATTTTGTATTCGTTTCAGTTGTACAGCTTAGTGGTTAGACAATCATATACTTTACAAAGTATTCCCAAAGATATTTCCAGTACCCACCTGACACCATACATAGTTATTACAGCATCATTGATTATATTTTCTATGCTGTACTTTGCATCCCTGTGTTTATTTTGTATACACCAATAATGAACTATCAGAAAGGGAAACTAAGAAAACAATCCTATTTAAAATTGCATAAAAAAAAAATAGCTAAGAGTAAATTTAATCAAGGTGGTAAAAGATCTGCACTGAGAAAATTATAAGACATTAAAGAAAGAATTCAAAGAAGATACTAAGAAGTTAAAGCATATATCATGCTCATGGATAGGAAGAATTAACATCAGTCAAATGTCCATACTACCCAAAGCAATCTGTAGATTCAATGCAATTCTTATAAAAATACTGATGATGTATTTCACAGAACTGGAACAAATAACCCAAAAATTTGTATGGAACCACACATGACCCCAAATAGAGACCTTGAAAAGGAAGACCAAAATGGAAGGTACCACACTACTTGATGTCAAACTACACTCAAGTCTATAGTAATAAAAAGCATGGTAGTGCCATAAAAACATTAATATAAATTGATTGATCTGAACAGAGAGCACAGAAATAAATCCATGTTTATATGGTCAATTAATATTTGATAAAAGCAGCAAGAACATTCAATGGGGCAAAGAGAGTATATTCAATAAATGTTCTGGGAAAACTGGACAGATAGATGCAAAAAATGAAAGTAGATCAGTTTTTTACACCATACACAAGAATAAACTCAAAATGTATTAATACTTAAATGTAAGACTGAAAACCATAAAACTCCTAGAAGAAACATAGGCAGTAAAATCTAGGACATTTTTATTAGCAATATTTTTTCTGACATATTTTCTCAGGGAAGGGAAACAAAAGTAAAACAAATGGGACTACATTGAACTAAAAAAGTTTTGCAAAGCAAGGGAAAACATCAACAAAACAAAAAGACATCCTACCAAATGGGAGAAGGTATCCATCAATGATACATCTGATAAAGAGTTAATATCCAAAATGTATAAAGAACTCAAACAACTCAATACCAGAAAAGCACATCAACCCAATTAAAAGGCTGGCAAAAGATCTGAATAGACACTTTTTGAAAGAATACATACAGATGTGCAATAGACATATGAAATGTTACTCAACATCAATAACTGTTGAGATATGCAAATTAAAAGCACAATGAGATACTACCTCACGCCTGTAAGATGGTTATCAATAAGTCAACAAGTGTTAATGAGGTTGTGGAAAAAAGGGATCCTTATTGACTGTTGTCAGGAATGCAGATTGGTACAATCACTATGAAGACTAGTGTGGAGTTTCCTCAGAAAATTAAAAATTGAATTGCTTTATAACCCAGTGATTCCATTTCTGTGAATATATCCAAATAAACCCAAAACACTAATTCTAAAGAATATATTCACCCCCAGGTTCATTGCAGCACTATTTACAATAGTGAAGATATGGAAGCAACCCAAATGTGCATTAATAGATGAATGGATTAAAAAACATTGTGGTACATATACCCAATGAAATACTACTCAACCATAAAAAGAATGAAATCTTTCCACTTGTGATGGCATGAATGGACTCAGAGGTATTATGCTAAGTGAAATATATCAGAGAAAGACAAATACCATATGATTTCACTTATATGTGGAATTTAAAGAACAAAATAAATAAATAAAATAGAAATGGATTTATAGATATAGAGAACAGACTGATAGTTGAGAGAGGGAAAGGTGGTTGGGGGATGGGGTGAAAAGTTTAAAGGATTAAGAAGTACAAATTGGTAGCTATAGAATAGTCACAGAAATGTAAATTACAGCATAGAGACTATAGTCAATAATATAGTAATAACTATGTATGGGGCCAGGTGGGTATATGAAATATCAAGGGGACTACTCTATAAAGTACATGATTGTCTAACCAGTATGTTATAGATCTGACACTAATACAGAACAGTATTAAATGTAAACTGTAATTGAAAAAAAAGTCAAAAGAAATCTTCATCAAGATATGAGTGGATAAAAAGTGGTGCACAAAGTTCCACAATGACAGCAAAGTAGGTGGAAGCTACACTCATCTCCTCCCAGGACAAAACTGGAATTACAGCTGAAATGTAGAGCAATCAACCTGAATAACCAACTGAAGACTAGCTGAGGAGAAGTCTGATAACTAAGGATTTACAGAAGAAGCCACATTGAGACTGGAAGTGCTGAAATGCCAAAAGGGCTGGCCCAGCTCCCACACAGGCAACTGAGATTCTGAAGGGATATCTTAGTTGTAGGGGGTTCCCTGGGGGAAGCATGGAGACTCAACCCCAAGCCAGGTACCTGAGCCCAGCACACCGGTGCTGGGAAGAGGAGTCCACATAACATCTGGCTATGAAAATCAGCAAGGATTCTGTCCGCCAGGAAGAAACGGCAGTCTGCCAGAGACACAGGGACTCTTTTAAAAGGTGAACAATCAAAATTTCATTCACAGTCACTCACCTTGGGCTCTGTCGGAGGGAGTGTGGACCAGACTAGAGTTGTGAAAAACAAAGAGAGAAAGGCAGACAAAATGGGGAGACAAAGAAATGCCTGAAATGAAAGAACAAGAGGAATCTACCTAAAAACAGCTAAATGAAAAAGGAAGCAAGGATTTTTCCAGATATAGATTTCAAAACAATGCTCATAAAGATGCACAAGGAACTTAGGGAAAGAATGGATAAAATCAATGAGAACTTAAACAAAGAGATAATAGCACAAAAAAGGATACAGAACTCTTAAAGAAGAACCAGTCAGAAGTGAAGAATACAATATCTGAAATGAAGAATGCACTAGAAGGAATAAAACGTAGGTTGGATGAAGCAAAGGATCAAGTCAGCAATTTGGAAGACAAGGTAGAATAAAACACCCAATCACAGCAGTAAAAGATAATTTTTTAAAAGATAATTTTAAAAAATGAGGCTAGTTTAAGGGACCCTTTGTACAACATGTAATGTAACAGCATTCACATCATAGGAGTGGCAGAAGGAGAAGAGAGATAACAAGTAATTGAGAACCTATTTGAAGAAATAATGACTTAAACTTCCTTAAACTGGTGAAGAAAAAAGACACACAAGTCCAGGAATCACAGAGAGTCTCAAAAAGATGAACCTGAAGAAGCCCACACCAAGACAAATAATTATTAAAATGGCAAAGATAAAAGACAAAGAGAGAATTTTAAAAGCAGCAAGAGAAAGAGAGTTAGTTACCTTCAAGGGAGCTCCCATAAGACTGTCAGCTGATTTCTCAACAGAAACATTTCAGGCCAGAAGGGATTGGCATGAAATATTCAAAATGATGAAAAGCAAGGACCTACAACCAAGTCTATGTTACCCAGCAAGGCTATCATTTAATATTGAAGGACAAATAAAGAGCTTCACAGGGAAGAAAAAGCTTAAATAGCTCCTTAACAACAAAACAGTATTATAAGAAACATTAAAGGGTCTTTTTTAAGAAAAAGAAGAAAGAGAGGAACATAGTCAAAAGAATAAAGTGGCAATAAATACATATCTATCAATAACCACTTTAAATGTAAATGGCTTAAATGCTCCAATAAAAAGACACAGGTTAGCTAAATGGATAAAAACAAACAAACAAACAAAAAAACACACAAAAAACCAAGACCCATATATATGTGTTGACAAGAAACTGATGTCAGAACAAAAAATATTCACAGCTCAGCCTGGGTGGCTTGGCTATTTGGAGCATCATCCAGTACAACAAAAAAAGTTGTGGGTTTGATTCCCAGGCAGGACAAATATCTAGGTTGTGAGTTTGATCCCTGGTCAGGGTGTGTACAAGAGGCATCCTGATCAGTGTTTCTCTGTCACATTGATATTTCTCTCTCTCTCTCCTCTCTTATTCTCTCTCTCAAATCAATAAGCATATCCTCAGGTAAGAATTTTTAAAAAGAAAAAAGATAGATACACACAGACTAAAAGTAAAGGGATGGGAAAAGATATTTCATGCAAATGGAAATTTTAAAAAAGTAGAGTAGCAATACTTATATCTGACAAAATAGACCATAAAACCAAGGCCTTAATAAGAGACAAAGGAAGACACTACATAATGATAAAAGTGGCAATCCAACAAGAAGATATAACCCTTGCAAACATTTATGTACCCAACATAAGAGCACATAAATATATAAAGTAAATCTTGGTGGACATAAAGGGAGATTTTGACAGTAATACAGTCATAGCAGAGAATTTTAACACCCTATTGACATCAATGTATGGAACTTCCAGATAGAAAATCAACAAGGAAAAGGCAGGCTTAAATGATACACTAGATCAGGTGGATTTAATTTATATTTTCAGAGCATTCCACCATAAAGCAGTAGAATATATATTCTTTTCCATTGCACATAAAAAATTCTCTAGGATGGATCACATGTTAGGACACAAAACAAGTCTTAATAAGCTCAAGAAAATGGAAATAATTTCAAGCATCTTCTCTAAGCACAATGGTTTAAAACTAGAAATCAATTGCAAGAAAAGAACTGAAAAACACACAAACACATGGGAGCTAAATAACATATTACTAAACAATAAATAGGTCAACAAAGAGATCAAGGAAGAAATGAAAAGTTAACTTGATACAAATGAAAATGAACATGCAACAACCCGGAACCTAAAGGCCACAGTAAAAAAAGCCCTAAGAGGGAAATTCATAACAATACAGGCCTACTTTAAGAGGCGAGAATAATCTCAAATAAACAATCTAAATTTGCACCTAAAACAACTAAAAAAAAAGAACAGGCAGAAGGAGGTAAATAGTAAAGATTAGAGTGAAAACAAATGAAATTGAGACCAAAAAAAAAATACAAAAGTTCAATGAGACCAATAACTGATTCTTTAAAATGATAAAAAAGACTGATAAGCCTTTACCCAGACTCTTCAAGAGAAAAACAGAGAAGACCCAATAAAATAAAATGAAAAATGAAACAGGTGAAGTAACAACTGACTCCACAGAAATATAAATGATGGTAAGAAAATATTACAAACTATGTGCCAATAAATTGGCCAATCTGGATGAAATGTATAAATTTCTAGAAAGATACAATCTTCCAAAACTCTATCAGGAAGAATCAAAGAATCTGAATAGACAGATTACAACTAGTGAAATTGAAGCAGCAATAAAAAAAATCCCAACAAAAAAAAGTCCTGAACCAGATGTCTTCACACTTGAATTTTACCAAACATTCAGAGAAGGACTAACACCTTTTCATCTCAAGGTATTACAAAAAATTCAAAAGGAGGAACATTTTATGAGACCATCATTATTCTAATTAAAAAAACAAAAAAAAAGATACTACAAAGAAAAAATTATATAAGCAAATATCCCTGATGAACATAGATGCTAAAATCCTCCACAAAATATTAGCCAACAGGATCCAGCAATATATTAAAAAGATCATATACAATAATCAAGTGGGATTTATTCCTATGATGCAGAGTTGGTACTATATACACAAATCAATTAATGTGATACAGCACATAAACAAAATGGAGGATAAAAATCACATGATTATATCAATAGATGCAATAAAAGCATTTGATAAAATCCAGTGCCCATTGTTAGGGTGATTTGCCAAGGGAGAGACATACGAGGCTGTTGGAGAGTTAAAAACAGATCTTGAACCCTTTGGGACAGTATGGATGGACCTGGAGAAAATTATGCTAAGTGAAATAAGCCAGGCAGAGAGAGACAAACATCACATGATCTCGCTTATATGTGGAATCTAAAGAACTTAATAAACTGATGACCAGAATAGATTCAATGACATGGAAGCATAGATCAGACTGAGGAATGTCAGAAGGATGGAGGAGGGCGGGTGGGTGGAGGGGGAGAGAGTAACCAAAGAATTTATATGCATATATGCACAATCCAAGGACACAGACAATGGTGGGGAGAGGAACTGGGGAGGGAGGTGGAATGGGGTGGAATGGGTCATTGGGGAGAAAAAGGGACATCTGTAATATTTTAAACAAAAATAAAATTAAAAAATGAATTTTAGAAAAAACAGATTTATTGAAAACCACCTGTGTGCAGGTGAGGTTAAGCTCAATGGGCAGTCACCATCCCCAAAGAGGTAGAGACTGTTTTTTAAAGGGTTTAGTCTGACGGGAGGGTGAGTGGGGAGTGGGGAGTAGGGAGTCAGATAAATAATTCAATCTTATTTGTTCTTTCCACATTCTTTCTGTCATTCCTGTAGTCAGGTACAGGTGTTCTCACTGGTCCTTTGTGGTTTTGCAGGGGCTTGTGGTCACTTTGTGGTTTGTAGGTTGCCAAGTTTCTGCATTCCTGTGTCCATGTTGGTTGCCAAGTTCCTGCTTTCTGTAACTGCTCATACCAGGATAGGAGATTTGGACTTTGGTTGCCAGGGTCCAAATGGTTACCCATTTATGATAAAAACTCAGAAAGTTGGGAATAGAGGGAACATACCTCAATATAATAAGGGCCATATATGACAAATCCACAGACAACATCATACTCAAAGGACAAAAACTAAAAGTGTTTCCGTTAAGATCAGGAACAAGACAGGTATGTCTACTTTCACAACTATCATTCAAATTAGTACTGGAAGTCTTAGCCACAGCAATCAGTCAAGAAGAAGAAATAGAAGAAACCCAAATTGGAAAGGAGGAAGTAAAACCGTCATTATTTGCAGATGGCATAATACTGTACATAGAGAAACCTAAAGAATTCACCAAGAAACTCCTAGAACTAATCAATGAATTCAACAAAGTAGCAGGATACAAAATAAATATCCAGAAATTAGTTGCATTTCTATACACCCAAAATGAACTATCAGAAAGGGAAACAAAGAAATCAATCCCATTTACAATTGTATCAAAAAATAAAATGCCTTGCCAGGCCAGTGTGGCTCAGCGGTTGAACATTGACTTATGATTCAGGAGATTGTGGTTTGATTCCTGGTTAGTGCACATGCCCAGATTGTGGGCTTGGTCCTCAGTAGAAGGCGTGCAGGAAGCAGCAATCAATGACTCATCATTAATGTTTCTATCTCTCTCTCTCCCTCTCTCTTCCTCTCTCTGAAATCAATAAAGATATATTTAAAAAAAATAAATAAAATACCTAGGAATAAATTTAACCAAATATTTAAAAGACCTATGCTTAGAAAATTATAGGACACCCAAGAAAGAAATTGAAGAAGATACAAATAAGTGGAAGCATATACCATGTTCATGGTTAGAAAGAAGTAGCATAATTAAAATGTCCATATTACCCAAAACAATCTATAGATTCAACATGTTTCGAATCAAGGTACAAATTGTGGCCCTGGCAGGTGTGGCTTGGTTGGCTGGAGCATCGTCCCATACACCAAAATGTGGCTCGTTCTTTCCCGGTCAGGGCACATCCCCAGGTTGCTGGTTTGATCCTCTGTTGGGGCACATAGAGGAGGGAAATGATAGATGTTTCTCTCTCTCTTTCTCTCTCATTTTTTTAAGAGAATATTTAAAATATAGCAATGGCATATTTCACAGAAGTAGAACAAATATGCCAAAATTTTATATGGAACTACGAAAGGCCCCAAACAGCCTCAGCATCTTGAGAAATATGAACAAAATTGGGTGAATCAGGCTACCTGATATCAGACTATACTACAAGACCATAGTAACCAAAACAGCATAATACTGGCATAAAAACAGATATATATATAGATCAAGGAACAGAATAGAGAACTCAGAAATAAACCCACAACTTTATGGTCAATTAATATTTGACAAAGGAAGTAAGAACATACAATGGGGTGGAGATAGTCTATTCAATAAATAGTGATGGAAAAATTGGACAGATACATTATGTGCAAACAAAATGTATCTTCCACCATACACAAGAATAAACTAAAAATGGATAAAGACTTTAAATGTTACACTGAAAACTATAAATATCCTAGAAAAAAATATAGGCAGTAAAATCTTGGACATTTCTCATAGCAATATTTTTTCTGCTATATTGCCTTGGACAAGAAAAACAAAAGAAAAAAATAAACAAATGGGACTTCACCAAACTAAAATATTTATGCACAACAAAGGAAACCATCAACAAATTGAAAAGACAACCCACTGAATGGGAGGACATATTCACCAATGATATATCTGATAAGGAGTTAATGTCCAAAATTTATAAAGAACTTATCAAAGTCAACACCAAAAAACAAGCAATACAACTTGACAAATGGGCAAAGGACCTGAATACCGTATAAACTTCTCCAAAGAGGACATACAGATGGCCAATAGACATATGAAAAAAGTGATCAATGTCACTAATCATCAGAGAAATGCCAATTAAAACCACAAAAAAATATCACCTTACACCTGTCAGAATGGCTATCATTAATAAAACTACAGACAACAAGCATTGGTGAGGATGTGGAGAAAAGAGAACCTTGTGCACTTTTGGTGGGAATGCTTACTGGTACAGTCACTTTTGAAAACTGTATGGAGTTTCCTCAAAAAATTAAAAGTGGAACGGTCTTATGACCCTGAGATTCCACTTTTGGGAATATATCAGAAGAATCCCAAAACACTAATTTGTAAGAATGCGTGCACCCCTATGTTCATTGCAGCATTGCTTACAATAGACATAATCTGGAAAAGTCCAAGTACCCATCAGTAGATGAATGGATATAAAAGCTGTGGTACATTTAGACAATGGAATACTTCTTAGCCATAAAAAGAAGGAAATCTTACCTTTTGTTAACAGCCTGGATAAACCTTGAGAGTATTATGCTAAATGAAATAATCCAGTCATAGAAAGACAAGTACCATATGATTTCACTCATATGTGGAATCTAATAAACAAAATAAACTAACCAAATACAAACTCTTAGATAAGAGAAGAGACTGACAGCTGTCTGAGGGGAGAGCGTGGGTGGCTGAGTGAAAAAGTGAAGTGACTGAGAAAAAAATCTCATAGACAGACAACAGTATGGTGATTACCAGAGGAAAAGGGGGTGTGCTGGGAGGTAGGAGAGGTTAAAGGGGGTGATGGAAGAAGATTTGACTTTGGGTGGTGAACACACATTGCAACATATAGATGATGTATTATAAAATTTTACCCCTGAAACCTATATAATTTCATAAACCAATGTCACCCCCATAAATTCAATTTTAAAAGATATGGACAATGGTGGGGGGAGTGACTGGGGAGGGGGAAGGAACGGGGGAGGAACGGGTCATTGGGGAGAATAAGGGACATCTGTAATACTTTAAACAAAAATAAAAATTATAAAATAAAAAAAAAAAAAGGGAAATGATTCATTCTTCCTTGTGGTTCTTGAAATGCTACAGGCTCAATGGCAAGCTGCCTGATTATTGCTGGAGCTTTCTATATTTCATTTCAAATAAAGATAATAAACCACACAAAAATAAATAAATAAAAGATATGGTGAACACATAATGACATATCACCCAGTCAAAAAGAAAAGAATGGAATTTTATTATTTGTAACAACATGGATGGACCTAGAAGGCATTGTGCTGAGTGAAATAAGTAAGACAGCAAAAGACAAATGCCATATGATTTTGATTATATGTGGAACCAAAACTAGAAAGCAAAAACCATAATAAACAAACAAAACAGAAACAAACTCATAGATACAGAGAACATTTTGATGATTTCCAGACTGGAGGGACATTCAAATATATGGGTGAAATAGGGGAATGGATTAAGAAGGACAGAATGGTAGTTACAAAATAGTAATGGGCATGTAAAATGTAGCATAGGGAATATAGTCAATAATGTTGTAATAACTATGTATGCCGTCAAATCACTAGATTTATCAAGGTGATCATTCCATAAGTTATATAAATGTTTAATTAGTATGTTTTACATATGAAACTAATATAATATTGTATGTCAACTATAATTAAAACTTTTTTAAAATTTTTAAAAAAGTCTGTTACTCTTCCTTTAATCTGGACTGGCTTTGTGAGTAGGTTTGACTGTGTAATATAGAAGATATGACATTGTGGGCATTCTAAGCCAGGACTTATGAGGACTGGCAGTTTCTGTTCCATCTCTTTTGGAAGCCAGCTGCCTTTCAAGTCTAACTACTTAAATAACTTTGCTGGGAGGAAACCTAAGCTTGTCCCAAGCAAAAGGAGAGATCACATGGAGCTCAGAGGCTCCAAATCTCCAAATTGATGAACAAAGCCTTTTTGATACTTTTGGTTCAACTCAGATGCTGGCTGAAGGCAGCTGAGTAACTACCAGATGATGCCATGTGAAGCAGAACTACATAGTCAAGGCCCAACTAAATGCCTGATCCCCAGAATCACGAGAAACAATAAATCATTGTTATTTTCAGCTACCAAAAAAGAAAAAGGAAAGAAGAAAGAAAGAAAGAAAGAAAGAAAGAAAGAAAGAAAGAAAGAAAGAAAGAAAGAAAGAAAGAAAGAAAGAAAGAAAGAAAGAAAAAAAGAAAGAAAGAAAGAAAAAAAGGAAGGAGAGAAAGAAATGTGGAGGTAAATTCCAATAGAGATTACTAAAACATTTGAAAGTTGTTCCCTCTGAAGAGGAATTTTGAAGGTTTGGGAATGGATTGGCCAATGGGATTATTACTTATTGCATGTTTTTTAGCATTATTTGACTTTTAAAATCATATTCACTTTCTACTTTGAAAAAATTAAACAAATTCACCTGAGGATTTAAAGTGTAGATTCCTGGGACCATTCCTGGAAATTTTGACTCATTTTGTACAGGGGGAGGAATCTGCTTTTTAAATCAGCATCCCAACTTTGGAAAACATGTCATTGCATCCATTTTTGTTGTTGTTGTTCTTACTACAAATATCTTTTCTAAAGTGATTTTTTTCGTGCTTTAAAATTTTTCTTCTTGTTTTACAGTTCTCATCTCTTCTCTGGCTTCAACCTTCCTGATAGTGTATAAATATGCATATATGTGTAATTTTATTTTAGTTTTTTTACTTTTTAATTTTCTTTTTTTCTTTTTTTTTTTTTTTCGCCTCTCTGCCTGCTGCCTCTTCTTTTTGTGCTAATGCCTGCATTACAAAGTCGGAGCTACTTCTTAGAGCCTCAGTCAAATAAGTAAATGACTTAACCCTAATCGTCTCTGTGGCTCTTTTATTTTTTATTATTAATTAATTAATTAATTAATTTTTATTGTTGAGATCATTACAGATATCCCCCTTTTAACCCCACTGATCCCCTCCACCCCACATCCATCCCACTCCCCGGCCCTCCCCACATCAATGTCTACATCCATGAGCCATGCCCATACACATACAAGTTCCCTGATTAATCTCTCCCCACTCACACGTCCCTCCCCGCCTTTCCTCTGAGATTCCTCAGTTTCTTACAAGCTTTTATGTCTCTGGATCCACTTTGTTCATCAGTTTATTTTGTTTATTATATCCTACATATAAGTGAGATCATTTGGTACTTGTCTTTCTCTGGCTTATTTCACTTAGCATAATACTTTCTAGTTCCCTCCATGCTGTGCCAAAGGCTAAAAGGTCCTTCCTCTTCACAGCCACATAGTACTTCATGGTGTAAATGTGCCACAGCCTTTTTATCCAGTCATCTACTGATGGGCACTTGGGCTGTTTCCAAATCTTAGCTATTGTGAATTGCTCTGCTATGAACATAGGGGTGCATAAGTACTTTGTGATTGATGTTTGGGGTTCCTTAGGATATATTCCTAGAAGTGGGATTACTGGGTTAAATGGCAGGTCAATTTTTAATCGTTTGAGGAAACTCCATATTGCTTTCCATAGTGGCTGCACCAGTTTGCATTCCCACCAGCAGTGTAGTAGGGTGCCTTTTTCTCCACACCCTCACCAGCACTTGTAGTTCGTTGACTTGTTGATGGTAGCCATTCTGACAGGTGTGAAGTGATCCCTCATTGTGGATTTAATTTGTATCTCTCTGATGATTAGAGATGTTGAGCATTTTTTCATATGTCTCTTAGCCATTTGTATGTCCTCTTTGGAGAAGTGTCTATTTAGGTCCATTGCCCATTTTTTAAATTGGATTGTCTTCCTTTTGTTAAGTTGTATAAGTTCCTTATATATTTTGGATATTAACCCTTTATCTGATGTGTCATTGGCAAAAATGTTCTCCCATACAGTGGTCTCCCTTTTCGTTTTGTTGATGATTTCTTTTGCTGTGCAGAAGCTTTTTATTTTGATGCAGTCCCATTTGTTTATTTTCTCCTTAGTTTCTCTTGCCCTAGGAGATTTATCAGCAAACATATTGCTATGAGAGATATCTGAGATTTTACTGCCTATGTTTTCCTCTGGGATTTTCATGGTTTCATGCCTTATATTTAAGTCTTTTATCCATTTTGAATTTACTTTTGTGTATGGTGTAAGTTGGTGGTCTAGTTTCATTGTTTTGCATATATCTGTCCAATTTTTCCAACACCATTTATTGAAAAGACTTTCTTTACTTCATTGTATGTTCTTGCCTCCTTTGTCAAACATTAACTGACCATAGCGGCATGGGTCAATTTCTGGGTTCTCAGTTCTGTTCCACTGATCAATATGTCTGTTCTTGTGCCAGTACCAGGCAGTTTTGATTACAGTGACTTCATAGTATAACTTGATATCTGGTATTGTGATCCCACCAACTTTGTTTTTCTTTCTCAGGATTGCCATGGCTATCCGGGGTGTTTTGGGTTCCATATAAATTTTTGAAATGTTGTTTTCTAGATCTGTGAAATATACTGTTCATATTTTAATAGGGATTGCATTGAATTTATAGATTGCTTTGGGTAATATGGACATTTTAATGATGTTAATTCTTCCAATCCATGAACATGGTTTATTTTTCCATTTGTTTATATCTTCCTCTATTTCTTTTTTCAGTGTCCTGTAGTTTTCTGAGTAAAAGTCTTCTACATCTTTGGTTAAGTTTATTCCTAGGTATCTTATTTTTTTAGTAGCAATGGTAAATGGGATTCCCTGTCAGGACACATGCCCAGGTTGCAGGCTCGATCAATGACTTTCTCATCATTGATGTTTCTAGCTCTCTCTCTCTCTCTCTCCTTCCTTCTCTCTGAAATCAATAAAGATATATTTTTTTTAAAAAAATTTGTATCCTGCTACCTTGCTGAATTCATTTATTAAATCTAGTTGTTTTTTGGTGGATTCTTTAGGATTCTCTATGTACAATATCATGTCATCTGCAAATAATGACAGTTTTCCTTCCTCTTTTCCAATTTTGATGCCTGTTATGTTTTTTTCTTGTCTAATCGCTGTGGCTAGAACTTCCAGTACTATGTTGAATAAGAGGGGTGAAACTGGACACCTCTGTCTTTTTCTTGTTCTTAGGGGAAATGGTTTTAGTTTTTGCCCATTGAGTAAGATGTTGGCTGTAGGTTTGTCATATATTGCCTTCATTATGTTGAGGTATGATCCCTCTATTCCCACTTTCCTGAGAGTTTTTATCAGAAATGGGTGTTGGATGTTATCGAATGCTTTTTCTCCATCTATTGATATGATCATGTGATTTTTATCTTTTAATTTGGTTATGTGATGTATCATATTTATTGATTTTTGAATATTGTACCAGCCTTGCATCCTTGGAACAAATCCCACTTGATTGTGGTGTATGATCTTTTTAATATATTGCTCAATCTGATTTTCTAATATTTTGTTGAGAATTTTAGCATCTATTTTCATCAGGAATATTAGTCTGTAATTCTCTTTCTTTGTAGTGTCTTTATCTGGTTTTGGAATTAGGCTAATTCTGGCCTCATAAAAAGAGTTTGGAAGTGTTCCTTCCTCTTGGATTTTTTGAAATAGTTTGAGGAGGATAAGTGTTAATTCTTCTTTGAATGTTTGGTAAAACTTCCCTGTACTTTCAAAATATTTGTCTTTTAATGTATTTACTTTTCTATCTTTTGCGTGCCTTCTTTTATAATCAAAGCTCATCTGAAAGGTCACATCATCTTCTTTGAATTCACTCTCTTTTTTCCTTTTCCTTTTCCTTTGTATTATTTTTTAACTTTTGAGTTACAGTTGATGTACTATATTAGTTTCAGGTGTATACCATTCATGACAATTATTGCTATTACTTTTTGTTGTTGTTAATCCTCACCAGAGGATATTTTTTCCATTGATTTTTTTTTAGAAAGAGTGGAAGGGAGGGAGGGAGAGGGGGAGAGGGAGGGAAGGTAGAGGAGAGAGAGAGAGAGAGAGAGAGAGAGAAAGAGAGAGAGAGAGAGAGAGAGAGAGAGAGAGATCAGTTTCTTCCCACATTCTCTCTGACTTGGGCAGGATAGGACCTACAACCCGGGTACTGCCCTTGACTGGGAATTGAACCTGGCCAAGGTATTTGGAGGTTATTTTTAGTTGTACAGTAACATTTTTTATTTTTGAGAGCTTACCACCCTCTTAATACAATTTCTCTATCACCATCTCAGTCAACAGGTTCAGATCATTTTCTCTGAATTTAATTGCCTCAGGTTACTTAGACAATCAGGGTTGCCCACTTTAAATTTTTTGTCTTTGTCTTAAATTTAAGAGTTACCTTTTAGTGTAATTCCTGCCTTATGATGCCACAGGATACAGTAATATATAGTGTTTCACTGCTCTTCCAGAACTCTACAACAAAAATTCCCACTCGAGTTTACACGTGGGAGGTTTCCCTCTGATGAATTACTGGAGCCTAACCCCTGACCTACACACTAATTTCAAATAAGAAATGCTGAATGAATTCAAAATGTTCATTTTAAATTGGAAGGAAAATAGCTTAGAATTGAAGAAACTAACATGCACATTTTGAGGAATAAATTTTTATTTAATGAATGTCCTTTAAATTTCTACTATAATAGTCTCATTGATGGTTCCTGGACAACCTGAAAAAAATGTTCTGTGTCTGTCTAACTAAAGCAAAATATTGCTTCTAGTTATTCCTCTTGCTATATTAATATCTTAGGAAATGCTATTCTTCTTTAAAATTTAAGATTCCCATAATGCAGATGAAGCAATAACCACTTAAGAAATCAAGCTGAGAAAATGTACTTCTGATGTCTGAGATATCTGTGCTTATTCAATTTAATCGTTTAATGCTTCATTTATTTTCAGATGAAATATAAAAGAATTTAGATTTTCCTACTGCTAAAACATCACATAATTTCTATTTCATTATTTATTTGCACACATTAAAGCAGTATTATATAATATCCAGGGTACATCAAGTGCACTTATTAACTCTTTCTCAACTTAGATTCTACTTTTGGGGAAAATCATGAATATGAGAACAGAGAAAGATGACCAGGAACAAAGACTAGATCGCCTTTTAAATAAGAAATATAAATTTTTATAATTCTCAAATAACAAAATAATTGAATCAGCATTGTATGTATATATTTAAAAATCATTTAAAACATACTCCAACCAAATATTCTGATCAATTAGTAGATGTCTATTTCTAAGGCATCAGCTGATTTTTTAAATCATTACATTCCTAATATTATGACTCAGTAATACCACTATGACACTTCTTGAATTCAATTTTGATATCAAATTATGGAAGAACTAAGCCTCCGTAATCTGTTGTTATTTTTGTTTTCTAGCTCAGATGGAGAAACTGTTATATTATACACATTTTAATGAGACAGTTATAACATTTTACAAGACATAGATTAATGAAACTTTGTTTCAGTGACTCTGGGAAATGAAAATGGTTGCTAGTGCTAGCCTAGAGACCCAGAATCTACCCATTCATATTTAAGGATTTTCCTTACTGCCAGAGATGAAAGAACTGGACGGACTAATCACCTCAGCATTTCTTCAACTAAGTAAAGTGATTAAATTGCCCATTTGGAGTAATAGCTATGGATGGTAGATATTTTATTCTGTTCCTTAGGGAAAAGTGAATTAACTAAAAAATGTTATATGTAATTCTTGTACTTTTAAAAGTCAAGACAGATTTTTAAAAATAATCACTATTTAACATTAATTACTAGTTCTTCATAAAACTTGGCCATTTACATGGAAGTTATGATTTGTAGTCAATAAGGCTGCATCTGAGTCTTAGGAAGACTGAACTAAAATTCTGCAGTATCTCTGTGTTTTCTACTTTAAACAAGAGATCACTTTCCACTTTGAGTTTGCTATTTACATGACCCTAAAAAAAGATACAAAAGCACTGTTTAATAATTTAAAAAAACTTTCTAACTACTACATGGCTAGATTTTTATAGATATATTTAGCACAAGTTATTTAATACCCTATTTCTGAAAGAATCCTAAAATATTTTGACCAAATGTTAACACATTTTTCCTTCAAGGCAATATTTATGTAGTTATGAATACAAGGAAATCATTTGTGGCAACATCTCAGGAACCTGCACACACAGAAACTTCTCAAGATAACAGCTACAGATGTAAGCACATTCTATAAAAATAGCAACTTTTTATTGAAAACAACTGGTAAGTCAATGAAAAACTATTTTTCAGCATAGAATTTCAATAAGTTTAAGATGTAAAGAAATACATAATTGTATAGTTTACATTTTTATCACAAAGTAAACCGTTATCATGCTAAAAACCTGGAAGAAGTCCACTTTACTTGAAAACAAAAATAATTAATTTACAATCAAACAATGCTGTTGCAGATATATTGTATACTAAAAAATTCTATCAGAATCTTTATTTTCTTGTTTATTTCCATTTTATTTTACTTTAAAATTTTTTTGCAATTTAGTTTTGAAAAGTAAAAGGACTAAATACCCCTACTTGTCACTAGATGGCGGTAACTCTCGGATGAGTCTTAGCAGTAGAGCAGTAAAATGGCAACTTTTGTTTGCTTGCACCAAAGATAAAGATAGTAGTAACCCAGGATTGAGATTTTAGTAGTAGTGGTAGAATGATTGTGTGTTTGTGGGGGAAGAGAGGGTGGAGGTGTGTGTGTGAGCTAATGTTTTTATTTGTGTTGAAAACACTGTTCATGGCTTACAAGAGAAATGAAACTGTTCTAGATCCTTTTTTGCATATGTATGAAATTAAAAACAAAGAAGGAATAAGAAAAAGATCAAAATGACATATGATGAAACACCGAACATTTTCATTTTTGTATATTGTCCTTATCTATGGGAACATGGTATTTGTATTCCAAACTGAATGATTTACAAACCATTGTTAATGATAATAGTAGCACTAATTTTATATAAGAGTGTGTCTCATCTTCTACTTGACCTTTTCCTTCTTTTCGGACACTTTGGGCTCAAAAGATATTTATTTGGCTTTATTTTTTAAGTAAAAAGTTTAGGTAAATTATTTTTAAATGCATGACATTCATTTTGAAGTGAATTTTTGAGACTCCTTGTGATAAGTGATATCAACAGGAATTTATACTTTGTATGAAGAGCCCTTCAGGGCAATAGCAATATGCATGATTTGCTATAGTAAAAGCCTCATACTGAGAGATTCTAGTGAGTAACATGATGAACAGCAGTTTATGCTTAGAACAAAACTTTTCAGAAGACAGTATCCAAACAGCATAAAAACATCAGTTTACATTAAAGGGCATTTGGTTCTATTATCAACCATCAGTTATTGGTGAAAATTTTTCTTTTAAAGCACTCAAATTTCCTACTCCAGGCCTAAAATTACACTGAGATCTGACATCCAGACAGGTGGAAACAGTTGCATAGAATGTGGAATGTGACGTTTTTAAAGAAAAGAGAAGTGATCGGATTTCTTACTGAAGAAAATCAAAGGCCGATTAGCTCTCACAGAGCAAGGTGAAACCTGCTGAAGTTTCTGAAAGAAGACAAAGAATTTTCGACAGAACAGAGTTTTGTTTTCTTTTAAGCAACAGTTTTGTACAACGGGTGCTGTGTTTACACCTGCCAGCCTTCACTGTGAACTTAGAGAAAAGGATTGGAGATTCAAGTAAAATAATGTCCCTTTTATTTGTTATCATTGTGAAGTTAGAAGTTAATTTTCTAGAGAAACTGAAGGGCTCATCCCTATTTTTCATCACTCTCACTGATTCACTCACAATCCTATCCTCCAGCCATATTTATCCCCCAACTATTTTCTTCACATCTCTGCCTCAAATGCCTTGCTCTACCCTTCTACACACTCTCACCAAGCTAACTTCAAGTGATCCTTCACTATGGTTCAAGTACCACCTCAACCGGGAAGGCTTCTCTGATCCCCCTTATGTAAAAGTTGTCAAATTATCAAATAAAGGTACAGGAATCAGTTAAGTTGGAATTTCAGATCAGTGATGACCTTTTTTTGTTTGTTTAAGTATGTCCCAAATATTGCATATGCTGTTTTACTTGCTAAATCTGGCAACCCTACCTTAGTTAAAAGCTTCTTAGTCACTTCCAAAATGCAATGTTTCATTGACCTTATCAAATAACTCCAAATGAGAATTTCATCATCATTGTTTGCTTTGTATACTAACAGAATAAATGAGTATGGCTTTTGTGAAAAGACTGATTACAAAATGTTACAAATTGACCTTCAACACAAAATTCTTCATTGTTCTTTTTTGGCCTGAGTATACTATGTTTATATCTGTACTTTGTAACTTCTAAGTGTGGTTGAGGAACAGACTACCATTGCTAATTGATAAACTTTCAATGAAATAGAGCAATGTAACAAAAGGAGAGTTCCTCAATTCATTTCCACAGAAAGAAAGAGTTTAAGTCTGAGTATTGTTATTTAATAGATAGTGGACTAAAATATAGTTATTGTAAGAAGTATAAATACCTTTATTAGATCTCCTTCAAGATACTACCATAGATGCCCATCACTGAAAACATCTCTAGTAACTCCTTTATAAGAGATATCCCGTCTTTAAGACATTAAAAACAGATGTCACCGCATTACTTCATTGCTGATATATGTAATGGAAGTGACACATTAATTAATTTAATGCAGTATAAATGTACTATGTATCATGGCTGACAATAAAATTATGAAAACATTCAATTATAATCAGTGGTAATTCATTATTTATTGATTTTACATTATGCACACATTAATACAGTGCACTTAATTACACAGAAGAGAGGATCCTCTTTCTGTTGATATGCAGACATTTGAATTCATTAGTTTTATTTAAAAAACAAAAAAATTAAGTTTGAGTAATAGGAGTTGATCTAAACTGCAATAAGAATGCAGTTGGGATATTAATAGCAAACTGATTGTAAGTCTCCTTTTAAAGAATGCCTAAAAAATATGAGCTTTTGAACAAGATTACATTAATTTTAATATGCTGGTCAATTATATATCTTGAAGATAGCCAATGTTTACTCACTTTCTAGAACTGCACAGCTTTCAGTACTGAAACACATACCATGCATAATGCCTAGAGAATGTCTTGTGCATAATTGGTATGCAACAAATATTTGCTGTCTAAATGCTGGTCTTGAAGAAAAAAAATTAAAAAATTTATAGTAGAAATATATTCTATAGGTTTCCAGAAAAGGTAGTGTCACTTTTGCCTGTGGCAGTCAAGGAAGACTTTAGGACAGACTAAATGTTTGGAAGATAGATTTTCATAAACTGAGATATAATATTTTAGGCAGAGGAATGGCATACACAAAGGTTTGGAGGCATAGAAGAGAAATGCAAGTTTAGAGGATATTGATTATACCAGTTTGGGTTGTAGGAGAGTAGTGAGAACAAAATACAATGATTCACTGGGGCAAGACTGGGAAGTAGGATGGAGTAAGCTGGGTGTCTGTCTAGAAGATAAGAGTTCATAGTGGAAACAAGTTCCATTACTTAGCATCACTACCCTAGACTATTGTTCTTACATTCCCAAAGGCCCAAAAGCAGTCCCTTGGCTTAGTATCTAGCTCAACCTAGTATATTATAAATAAATACATTTTTAAGAACAAACCATTCCATTTGGTGTAGGTCATTGGAAATGTCAGGAGGCTTATTTTTTCCTTACATTGTAAGGCTATTTCTCCTACCTTTAAGGTTTCCATTAAATTGAGTTTGATTTCAACACCATTAGCAAAGCCAAAACCATAGTGACACTGCTCCCAATATCATTACCTGAATTCCATACTACAAGCCATAGTTTTCTTTTTAGTTCTGAGAGGAAATTATTTTCATAATCATTTTTAGAAAAAGAAAATGGATGGCTCTGAAAGTAAGCAAAGAAGAAATCAGCATTCTAGTTGCCAAAAGAGGGGAAGAGAATTATAGCCTCTATTTCCTATATTTTTTCCACTACTTTTGGGGGTGTAACACTCACTTAATTGTAAAGATGTATTGCTCAGGTTTTCATTATTTGAACAATCTTTCTGGAGGTGGATTTCCTGTTAGTTTTTCCACATCTCTTATAATCTATATAAATTATTGTCCACAGAAACATAGAAAATGTATGAGTCTATAGAAAATTCTAATGGATACTGTAATGTATATACCTTAGGCTCTCCTTGGCTCTCCACTCCACTGTCAATGTTATCAGTTCTACTTCAGAGCCAGGGCAAGTTAAGGCATTAAACAATATTCCATGTGCTACATTTAAATTGAGTTTTTTTATTGTCCAGGCATATGTGTGGCTTGTTTGTTTTTACAAATAGATTTATACACTTTATGGAGATTACTACAATATTAGAACTGGGTTGAAGAGAAGCAAGATAATAGGTAAAAGCTCTCTTTGACAAATATGCCTCCTATCTCCCTTGTCAGCATCTTGAGAGTCTTGAGGTTGGGTTAAGTATGTCTGTGAGAAGAAACGGTGGAAATAGGAGCTGGTGAAAACTAATGTGTGAGTAGCTTCATAGACAAAATTGATCATTCTATTATTGATATGAAATCAGCACAATTTTAGTATCCAGACAATATGGAGGGATACAGCACCAGGTAAGGTTTCTTGTTTATTTTCATGCATAGGGCCCATTAAAACTAAGTAGTTGAATGATAAAAGGACAAGATGAAGCCCAGTCAACAACCAAATGAAGACTATATATATATATCTTTTTAATATAATGTATTCCTGGAAGATATTATTTAAATTCTTTACCATAAGTTAAAATCAAGCAATTTTATAGTTTTCCTTGAATACATATGTAGTACTACCATCATCTCTTCTGACGTCAATGGAAATCACTGATAATCAGTTAAAGTAGACAAGAAGTGTCACAGGTAGGTTCTTTTCCAACCATGAGGACAAGGTTCCTCAAAATCTCTTTAATAAGAGAAGTCATGCTTGAAAAACTTATAATTTTAGATATCCAGATTTAGAAAGATTAACCCCACAAGTGCTCCTAAAAACCCTTATAAATAGATTTTAAATGTAATAAACAGAGATGATGACTCTGGCACATTAAGAGACAGAGTTACAAGGGCTTTTTCACATTGTAAATCACCAATACTTTGCTCATTAGAAACTGCTCCAGATTCCCTTCTTTCTCCTGTCCTCTCTTGTGATTTCAAGGAGAGACTTGTCAGCTTGTTTCACTTCAATGCTGTTTGTATGTACATTAGTGGATGGTAATGGTATTACTCTTTGTCCACTATACAAATGCTCAAGGCCTTCCAGGTGTTATGACTCAGTGTAGCTTTTTCAAGCTGCAGATTCCAGAGAAGCATAGACCCCTGGAAGTTCTAGATGAAAACAAAATCTTTATGGGATTTTTTAAATGACCCCATTTAGTTGACTTAGTGTGTTTCAGTTGTTCTACCCACAAAATGTGCTATCAGATACTCTTGCTTGTATCTCAATTCCCTCCTTCCTCAGATACCTGAATACAATTCTAAGGCTTGGGTTACTTTCCATCTGCTTTTTGAATCTTCTCTAGCTTGCACTGCAGAAATGTATACAGTTGTCTCTGTCCCTAGGTAACTACATGGAGATTGGTTCCAGGACTCCTTCAGATACCAAAATCCTTGGATTCCCTTAGATAAAATGGCTTAGTATTTGTGTACAGCTTACATACATCTTCCCATATAATTTAAATCATTTCTAGTTACTTATAATTCCTAGTTACTTAAAATACAATATAAATGCTATGTAAATAGTTGTTTTACTGTATTGGGAATAATGGGAAGAAAAAAAGTATGTACCTATTCAGTACAGACACAACCACTGTAGGCCTCACTACATAGTACATGTCAGCAACAATGTAACTTTTTTCTGAATATGTTTGCTCAGCAGTTGGTTGGATCTGTGGATACCTAATCTGTGGATGCAGAACCTTTGGATACAGAAGGCTTACTGCACTTTGAGTTTGTCTCTTAAGCTCTTTCTATTGTCTCCGAGTTTCCCTTTTCTATTACCACTAGTCCTCATCCCTGTTTCCCCAACTTTTTAAATTATTCCCAGTTAGGAGAGTCAAATATGTATATACTGAAACTGAAATTTTGAAAAAAAAGTTAAAAGATAAATAATTGTCAACAGTAATAGCACTTGCTCTGTGACAGGCAGTACTCTAAACACTTTGCATATGTTGCATATATTAACTCTTGCAATCTCACAAAAACTTATGAGGAAGTACGATGATGATGATGATGATGATGATGATGATGATTTTACAGATCAAGAAGCTGAGGCATGGCAAGGTTATATAATTTGCCCAACATCACCAAGCTTACTAAATTGTGGAGCCAGAATTTGGACTCAGCCATTCTGGCTGCATATTCCACTCCCTTACCCACTCTACTAGACTGCCTTCTCAGAGAGGAATAACTGAGTTTTGGCCTGAACAGACCTTATGGTTGTAAAGGAATTACTGTATGGTTGAGTCTTAATTAGGCAGCAGTCAATTAATGAAGCAGTGAACTGTAAAGTAACAAGTACAAGTACTCTTTCTGTGGCAATGGGATGTCTTGTGTTTATGTTCATTTTCATAAAGTATTCATCTTCATTGGTTGAATATAGGCAAGACTTGGAAATGTCAAAAGTTTCTCAATAGTTTGGAATATGAAGAGATATTTTATGCCATTTTCTCTCACCTCAGAACTTAGGGGTTTTAAATTTAAACTTTGAAAGTTCTTTTATTAACATTTCAAAGAAACTTAAAACTGCAATTTATGGTTTGTACCACCATGTGGAGAATGGCTTAAAATACGAGACAATAGCCTTGTTTGTCTAAGGTTCAGATGAGATATTTTTCCTAATACTGCAACCCTTCCCTTACTTCTTAAAATATTTTCCTGTCTTGTTTATTAAAGATGCAACTTATATTTAAAACATCTGAACTTTAAATTATATTTTAAATTTAGTGTAGAGTAATATATTTTTTTTTTTAAGAAGAAGTCTAAGAATAGTGCAATGGTTAAGATTTGAGTTTCTAGAATCATATCTGAATTTTATTTCCAGCTCAACCAGTTCAGGTTCCTGTGACCTTTGGACAAGTTAATAATTGTAAGCCTGGGTTTCCTCACTTGAGAAATAGGCATAATAATAGACTCTACTTCGCAGAGTTGTCACAAAGATTAAATAAGATAATGCACAGAAATTTTTTAACACAGTGTTTTCATAAAGTAAGCATCTAATAAATGTTAGTAACTTTATTATGAAAATTTTACATTTTTACACAACTCACTGTTTAACACAGTGTTTTCATAAAGTAAGCATCTAATAAATGTTAGTAACTTTATTATGAAAATTTTACATTTTTACACACTCACTGTGTGTGTGTGTGTGTGTGTGTGTGTGTGTGTGTGTGTATAATGTTACTGGGAGTTGATTGTCAACTTTTAGATTGGCTTGGTGATGCAGTGCCTAAAGCTGCTTATCTATATGAATTCAGCCAAACATGGTTCAGTCATTTTTGTCTGGATTGTTCCAGCAAAACCCAGGGAAGGCCTTAACTATGTTTTTAATAACACAGCACTTAGAGTTCTTGCTTTCTTTATTAAAACAATTATCTTTATTGTTGAAAGTATTACAGATGTCTCCCTTTTTTCCTCATTGACTCCCTTTACCCCACACCTTGTTTTCTTATTCTTTACAGAAGAAAAATAACAATGACGAAAGGCAGTAATTGCCTAGTGTTCTGAGGCTGCTGGGAGTATAAACACACTCCTGTTTATATTTTCCTCACGTCAGAGAAACATACTTATTTGTCTCCTGTCCAAGGTGAAGAGGGGTATCTTCTCTCTTTTCTCTCAAGTCAGTGCTGGTTATTTTGCATATTTTGTAAATTTCCTCATTAGCTCTATATAGTTTTAATAACTCTCAACAATGATTTGAAATAGTTATCTCAATGACATGGTCACTCAGCTAAGGTATCCTTACATAAAACAAAACATGTAGAATAAAAATATTTAATAAGGTTTCAAAAAGATTTAAATTTTTATTACAATTTTGTAATATATTCATTACAAATGTATAACCAATGAATTCCTTAGTGTTCATAGAAGCAAATATAACACAATATACATTTATCACACTTAAAAGAAACTTTTGGGTTAAAATTAATGCTTTGATAAATAAAAATGGAAATAATTCTTAAGTAATCAGAGAAGCCAGTCATCACTAAAAAGATCCAAAAACTACAAATAAGCAGAATTATCATTCTTCTTCTTTTTTTAGTCCTCAGCCAAGGACATGCTTATTAACTCAGAGAGAGGAAGGGAGAGAGAGAGAGGAACATCAATCTGTTACTTCTGGCTTGAGCCCCAACTGAAGACTGAACAGCAACTTAGATATGTGTCCTGAGCAGGAATTGAACCCTCTAACTTTTTGTACAGGAGATGACACTACAACCAACCGAGCAACACTGGTCAGGGCAAAATCATCATTCTTTAACAAAAAAATCTTTAATGTATATCAATCCCTTAAAGTCTGCTTCAGATTTGGTAATATTGAACATTTATATATCTTAATAGCTTATAGATGACTATCATATATCCATTCATTTAATATACATGTGTGGGAACCTTCAATGTGCCAGGCACCATAGTTGGTACTTGAAATAGCATATTGATTAAGATACAGGTGATCTATAACCTCACTGAATTTATTCTAAGAGAGGATCAAAGACCTTAAGATACCAAAGACTGTAACACAAGGCAACTGCATTAAGAGAGGCACAAAGTGCTATGAAAGTTCAGAAGAGAAAGAACCAATTCCTGGCTGGGAAAAAGAGAATGAGGGAAATCTCTGTGGAAGTAAATTGCAGTATAGTCTTAGGATGGTTAGAATTTGGATGGGTGGAGATGACTAGGTGTACTGCAACATATTCTATGTGGAAAGAATGACAGAAGCATTAGCATCAGTGTGGAAAGATATAAGAAGTTTGAAAGTAGTGGAAAGTAAATACTCATTTGTTAGTACATAGGCAATAGGTCAGACTATTGCAGGAAGGGATGAAAGGTAAATCAAAGAAGGAGTAAAATGTCACTCTAAAGAGTTTGGAATTTATCTCCAAGCCAGAGGAGTAGTAATACAAATATTTTTGAACAGTAGAGTGAAACTTTAGAAAAAAATAACCTGACATACTAGCTAGATTGGAGAAAGAATTACCTTAAAGTAGAGAGATTAAGATGTAATTTTTGTAATAGTACAAACAGTGAATAACGGACACAGCTAAGGTGGCAACACTGAGAATGGAAAAGAATGAAAGGTAGAGATATTTCTGAGACAGAATTCACACAATTTCCTAATTGTTTGGGGGTATGATGGATACAGATAAATCAAAGGTGTCTCCCAAGTTTCTATTTCAGGTGACTAGCTACATGAAGAAAGAATTATGACATATTAGAAATGAAATAACAGAGAACAGATTTGAAGGGAGTAAGATGATCAGTTTTGGGCATGCTGAGTTTGAGGTGACCATGCGACATGCAAGTGAAAATGGTTAATTCTCCAAGTTAGTTTTAAGAAAGTTAGAAATAATATTTGGGGTAATCTGTTAAGTGGTTGTTGTTGAAGCTGTAGAAAGTTGATGAAATTGCCACAAGTAAGAGTATAGAAATTAAGAATTTTAACATTTCAGGTTCAATAGCAAGGATGTGAAAAGGAAAAAGACTGTAAGAAAGAGGAGAAACATAGTTAGAGTGTCATGAAATTCAAGGGACAGGTGTTCAAGAATGATGCTAGTAGTGTAAAAAGCTGCGGAACAGCAAAGGATGAGGATTTAGAAAAAGTCTTTGGATTTGGCATTTAAGAGATCAATGATTACCTCTCTGTTAAAGTAGTTCCAGCCAAGTGTTGAGCTTTGAAATCCAATTACAAAAAGTCCAGGCACCAAAGATTGGTAAGGAAAAAGAGAAACAATTGTAGATTTTCAAAGTGTGTGAAAGGTTGGTAACTGGTTCTGAAAAATTCACCCACATCAGAATCACCAGGGCTTGTTAAAATGCAGATTGCTGGGCCTCCGTCCTAGAATTTCCAGTTCAGTAATTCTTGGGCTAGGACCACACAATTTGTATTTCTATCACGTGCTCAGGTAATGGTGATGATACTGGTGGTTCATACTCTGAGAGCTACTGGTCAGGGTTGAAGAAAGTTTTTATTTGTCTTAAGGATTCCTAGCCTTGAACATTTTCAATAATAAAAGAAGAAAGAGCAAGTAGAGAGAGAGAGATTTGAGATGCCAAAGAGAGTGGTAGGAATTAAACTGTTAGATTACTTCCTTGGAGGTGAGGTCAAAAGTATCAATGAAGGGAAGTAGGAGAAGATGATAAAAGACATGGAAAAGGTTTTTTAGGAGGACAGAAGTGAAATTGAGGGAGCTCCTGTTGAATAACTTTGTGGTAAAATCAGAAAAGTGGGAGGAAGTAGCTGATGAGAGTGAAGGGCAGGGTGACTTGCAAAGAGTAGAAAAGGGTTAGAGTAGTTGTTGCAGGGAATTCAATGGGAGTGAAGGAAATGAATGAAAGGATACTAAATAGCAGTGGGAGTCCAGCTGAAGTTAGAATGGCTTGAATTTGAACAGTTAAAAGCCCAAGATATAAAAGGAAAGAAAGACATAGATAGAATTTAAAGTCCACACATCTTCTTTTCCCCTAGAACTGTGCAGATTGGGGTATGATATCTTTAAGAGTTGGCACGTGCTTATATTTTATGAGGTGTTTTGAGAGTTTCTTTTTTACATTTTAGTTATTAAAAGTTCATTGTTCATTTAAGCATCTGATTTTCACTGTTACTCCTTGGATTTTGACAGTTTCCTTCTCGCTCCAGTGGTCTCCCTTAACACTGAATCGAATGCAAAAGAGAATTTATTTTGTAGAAGGTCATTTTGTACAGTTCTTTAAACAAACAAACAAAAAACACATACACATCATATATTCTGTTGAGTGTGGTATACCTATAGGCATTAGCCAGTTAAATTCTTGATTATATGAATGCTTTCATTTCACATTTATTGCCTTGCCCAATTAATTTCCTTTTATTGTTTACCTAAGAACTTATGTGCATATGTGCATATATGCATAACTCATGGACACAGACAATAGTATGGTGAAAGCCTAGGGGGGCGGGGGCAGGGTGGAGGGGGTCAATGGGAAAAAAAGGAGAACATCTGTAATACTTTCAACAATAATGATAAATTGAAAAAAGAAAATGAACCTAAGAGCTACTGATTAGAGGCCATATTAGAGGCCGCGACCTCAGTTGGCTTCCGGTTTCAAATAATTCTATTAATTACCTTGGGTTTTGCTAGAATGCCCATTCTGAAAACTAGTTCCTTCAAATGGTTCTGGATATTTTGTAATTCCACGTAAGATTGCCAATGTATTTATTTATTTTTAATTAGAAAAGTACTTGCATTTAACTGACAATGTCAAAAAGTGGAATGTTTTGCTTAAAGTCACAAATGAGCACACTCTCCCTCTAAATTGAGTATGAATTAGGAGAAAATGTCAATTGCTAATTAAATCCCAAAAGATTACAGTATTTCAGTATACCAGAAGCTACGCTTAGGCCCCAAACCATTCTGCTGAAATAGTGGCATCTAGAATATCTTGTTCTGATGAGACATGATATCTACTTGTACTATTTTGTTCTTATTTCCTGGGGTACTCTGCTCTTGCCTGGAAATAATTCACAAACCTTGAGTATTTTCTAAGTTTTAGTGCAGTTCCTCTCTCCATGGAAAGTCATCTCCCAAGGGTATTCTATTTACTGCAGCCTTTATTTTTTTTATATTGCTTCATGCAATTCCAACTTACAGGGTGTTGATACACAAAGCTTCCTCTGGCTTTGTAGTAACCCAGCCTTATTTAGAAATATGTTTGACTCATGGAAGATATAAAAGTTAGAAGGGATATAGACAAATTCTTCATGTGTAATCTTATTGTCTCAATCACAAAGCACAGATAATAAATAGTAAGAGTAGAAATAACGGGTAATATAAATAGCATAATCAAAATATCGAGAAAACCTAAGGAGACAATGCCTGGCTTCTTAGATCTAAATGACTACATCTTTAAATTACAAGTATACCTTAAGACAACCACCAAGTTTATTTTCTAGAAGACTGCAAGTGGGAGAGAATTCAAGTAATGAAACCAAGGGTTTTTTGTGTGTTGAATGCATGGGCTTTAACCCTTTAATGATAAAAAGCTAATTTTAGTCTCTAGTATTTCTACTAGAATTTGAACCTTAATCTCTGGTAATAATTAAAATATTACTACATATCTGGTAGATCATGTTAAATATATAAGACATTTAGTCCGAGCCTTTTCTAAAGTTGTCAAAGTACATATTTTTTTAATAGTACAAATAATGATTGCAGCTGGAAATATTCTACCTTTTCTTTTTATATTTCAGAATTTCTTAAATCTGAAATATCAGAACATCTGTGTAATGTCCTATTGCTGAAAACTCCAAATCACTCTTCAAATGAAAAGGATTTAATGTGAGCACAACAATATAATGTTTTTAAATGCAATTACAGTAATTTCAAGAAAAAAAAAACCACCCCAAAACCTTTCCTTTAAAGTCAAGCTTATTCACCTGGAAATTACAATCACAGTAAATTATCAGAGGTAAGTTACTTCAACACACAGCCTAATATCTATTACTGTCAAAACACCTGTTGAACACCATTTGGGATTTATCTTTTAAAAAAACTGGTAAATACAAACATTTCTGCCAGAGCTTTTCTATTCTCTTTTGAAAACCTCTACTTTGTGTTGAAGCTTTTCCCGCCTCTGCTATCTCTTCTCAATTGTCCCTTTTTTGCTACTTCTTATTATCTTCCCACAATAGTAGCAAACTAGCAAAAACCATTTAATAGCTTTCAAAAGATTTTTTTTTTTTTTGTGGCTGTCTGTATGCACTGCAGCCTATTATGTTAGAGTCACTTACCATTCTATTCCAAAAGCAACTATCATTACCATTTCTTAACATTTGACTCTACACAACTAAAAATTGAAACAGTATGAAGGGACTCAAAGAGTAGTTCTTACTATTTAGTTAATGAAATGACAAAAGGAGTAAATATGTTGGCGAGAGGCAGAAAAATCCAATTTGAACATTTATGTCTTATTAAGGGATAAAAATAGCCCACTTACTCCTCCTTTTTGATACTGCTAAGTACAAGAAGAACTGAATAAAATTTAGTAATTTTTCTAAAATTATTTACATTCCGGAAGGATATTGGAGAAGTTGCTTTAGCTGTATAATTGGTAACGTTTTGTAAGGAAATGAAGCATGGATTTCACTTTCTGAGTAACAGCCTCTAGAGGAGAGGAGCGCAGGAAAGGAAATAACTTCATTTCAGAGAATCAAAGTTCGGCAAGGAATCTTAAAACAAACTTGCTACAGTGATCTAACCACCATATGCCATGTGGAAAAGACCATGCGTTTTCCCTGGAATGTACCTTACCTAGACATTTTGCTTATTGTCATCTCTTGTAGTGCTTTTAGGCACTTGACAAGTGAGAAGAATCTTGAGCTCAGGACGGGAATCTCTAATCACCATCAAAGCCCATAGATAAGGGAAGAAAATGCAATATCAAAGAGTGCAAATTCTTTCTCCCTCTTTTCTCATATTCTGTAATGACTGTCTTGCGTTATAAGGGAAATTTTCCTGTCAATTTTGGTCCCGGCAGGGCATACTGAAATTAAGGGACGGTGACACAGAAAGCCAAGTCTGTTGCAGGACAGTGGCGGGAGTGCTGTACATTGGGGTGTCTTTCACCCACAAACCAAGTCTCTCTGCCTGCTTTCCAAAGTGTTCACACACTCACTGCGCCAGCTGAATGTCCGTGCGTAGGACTCAGTTAGCAACGTGCAACCCTGATTAGCGCGATCTTGGACGCTGGTTCCTCTGTGCGCTGGGTATGGGAGAATTTAACACCAAGAGCTCTAGGTGGGCTAAAGAAGGGCTGAACTGATTACTTCTGAAGTCACTGGAGTCTTTCTTCTGGAAGCTGAATGAAATCATCTCTTACCTCCTTCGTTTGGGAATTAGCCGTAAATGGAATTAGAGTTTTCACTTCCCTTTCCTCGATTGAACAGGGGTGCAGGGCTGTGGGGAGGCACGTTCTAAAGTGCCGCTTTGTGTTCCCACGTCAGAACACTAGTGGGGAGCAGAGGGGAGGGGTTCGTAGCCTAGGCCACTTTGAGAGTTTTACGTAATAATTGCATTCTCTTGTTAAACTGGCAGGCAATAAGCGGAGGCACCACACCGCCCCCTTCTAAGGCTCCATCCCCATTGACCCACCAACCCTCAAGGGCCTCAGGTAGCTAGGAGGCGGGGCAGGAAGTCTCCACCTCCTCGCGGGCTGCAGCCATTTGGAGCGCTCGGAAGCCAAGGGGCTGCAGCACATTGGCTGGAGGACTCTGCCAGTCTCAGGAGGGGGTGTGGTGGAGGTGGGGTCTCGGGCCAAGGCGGGTAGGGGTTGCTCACTGCACTTTGGGTGGTGGGTGAGTTTGAGCGTGGGAGTGAGCCCAGCTACTGTATACTTGCTAACAGTTCTGAGCCAGCGATAGCGCGCCTGAGAGAGAACTAGAGTGAAGGAGGGAGTGCGAGGGGACCTTGAGGAGACTGAGAGAGAAAGCGAGGGCCAGAGGACCTACGATTTGAAACTGAATGACCATGGCTGTCTCCGCACCTCCGGTGATCTCTGCAACTTCCAGTGGCGCCGGCGTCCCGGGGAGCCTATTTCGGGCCGAACCCATGTATTCGACTCCTGGAGAGCCTCCCCGGCTCACCCCCAATATGATCAACAGTTTCATGGCCAATAACCACAGTGGCAGTGCAGGAAGTGGCGGGGTCGGTAGTTGCAGCGGAGGCAGCGGCAACACCAACACCAACGAGTGCAGGATGGTCGACATGCACGGGGTAAAGGTGGCTTCGTTTCTAATGGACGGCCAGGAACTGATTTGCCTGCCGCAAGTCTTTGATCTCTTCCTCAAACACCTTGTGGGAGGGTTGCACACAGTGTACACCAAGCTGAAGAGATTGGACATATCCCCCGTGGTGTGTACAGTCGAGCAGGTCCGGATCCTCCGCGGGCTGGGGGCCATCCAGCCCGGGGTGAACCGCTGTAAACTCATCACCAGGAAAGACTTCGAAACTTTGTTCACGGATTGCACCAATGCCAGGTGAGATGCCCTTTTCTCTGCTGGCTCTTCCCCTTTTCCCCTTTTCTGCATGTCTCACCACCTTCATCCAACTTTGTCTGTAGAGAGTATTAACTAGCTTCCCTCTACTCTTCACGCTCTAAGTCTTTGGGGAAAGAGGACTAGAAGGACTCTAATTAATTGCCCGTCCCTTCTAGTCTGAGCACAGTGATAGTATTGGGTCTAAGAAAGTCGAGCACAAACTTTAGTTTGCGGTCCTCTACTGAAACTTTTCAGCCTTTCAGCTATACCTTGAATGGTTTTTTTACTGCTTGTGGTTATTTGTTAATTTCTCTATTTGGTTTTCTTTCCTCCTCTTTTGTGGCCATACGGGTCGGAGAAGTTTTATCCTGAACAGGGGTACCAAGGGCTTTCTGGGATAGAGGGCTGGCTGAGCTGTACACTGAGCTTCTAAGCTGGCAATCCAAAACACAGCATTTGGGGGATGCAGAGGGTCGAAAGTCTAGAATCCATCCCAGAGGGTGATTCGTTTCCCATCCTGTGTGTTCGTTGTGAGAGTACCTGGGGTGTGTAGTGGTGGTGGTGGTGGTGGTGCTGGTGCTGGTGGTGGTGGTGGTGGTGGTGTGTGTGTGTGTGTGTGTGTGTGTGTGAGAGAGAGAGAGAGAGAGAGAGAGAGAGAGACAGAGACAGAGACAGAGACAGAGACAGAGACAGAGAGACAGAGAGATAACGTATGCTCATGCCAGCTACGCAAACCTCCCCATACACGGTAAAGGAATGTCGATGGATCCTATTTAAAACAAAACAAAACAAAACAAAACAAAACAACAAAACAAAACAAACAAACAAACCAACACATCCGACAAATGCCACTTTCCTGACCATCACTTTTGGTTCTTCTGTAAAGGTCACGAAAAGCTGGGGCTGTGACAGGGTTGGGGGGTGGGGTAGAAATTGTCAGGTTTTCTAGGGAGGATGCTTTCTGCGCTTCTCCCCCAGGCAAGCAGTTGGAAAGATCCCATTCCCCCAAAGAGAGGATTCCTTAAATGATGCTGGCCAGCCTCTCTGGCTATAAATGTCCGTCCTTCCAATCACAGCTTAGAAGTACATTATACAACAAAAGTCTATTTCTATATGTTCCTAAAACTGTATTCAATGTTTCAGAGTTAAAACAAAGAAAGTAAACTATTCAAGATTACTTGACTTGTTAAAGACCCATGATTTAGTCGTTTTAGTGTTTATTTCATCTCCAGTCTGCTAATATCTGTTAGGAAAGTACATATTTGGCAGATGTGATTAACATACAAACCAGTAAATCACCATCACCAGGTTAAAGGAGCAAAAGGTTTTGTGGTAAAACAGCACTACTGTTGATTATTTTGCAGAAAACTTCTGCAGAGGTAGACTTTCTTATGACACAACTTTAAATGATAAGATCTCTGGGTTTATAAACTAAAACTACTTCCATTGTCACATCTGTTGGAAAATCCAAATTGCTATGTATAGTTGAAGCACATTGACACCTTGCACACAAACTGTTGCTGACTGCTCCAATAAGATAATGCTACAAAACTTACAAGAGAACCTTTTGGTTTTGTTTTTCTTTTTCCTTTGAACTGTATTCTTCCGTGTTCTGGCAATTAAGTGGAAACCTGTTCATATGAGAACTCCTTTCTGATTCATATCTGGGGCTTCCAAGGCTGGTTTATTAGATCGGATTTTCTTAAGGAAGATAGGGGGCCTTAAAACACAAAGGATAACTGCTCCCTCAGTAAAATAAGTAATTATAGGTTGTAAGAGTAGAAAGGAAATTTTATTTTGACTACAAAGCATTTTACTAATACACAAATTCAGAGGGTTACCAAGGACTTCACATATGGGCCTTCTGATTCATTTGTTGCCATTTGAAAAGACTAGCATTTAAACAATTGCAGATTTGAAAACACATCTTCCAGCTCTCTCTCTCCCTATCTCTCTTTACCCCTTCCCCTCTCTCCTCCTTTTTTCTTTTCCCCTTCTTTCTCTCTTACAAACACCCATATTTAAAGTGGAACAATCATTACACATAGAAAATTCTTCTTTACTTAATAATTAATCTTCACATCCTTGAGCAAAATCTATGATTTTCATTAAAAAATAAATGGATTAGTATTTTAATGTGATTTTTACACTTTCTTCTGTAAATAGAAACTTTAATTAATTTTTATTAGAGCTACTTAGAAAAGTGATAAATTAATCTGTATTCAATGGCAGGTGTTCATATACTACTTTGGGGCTTTGTTATATGATGTGTTTTTGGTTATTTTAATTCATTTAAGTTTTATTTACTCCTTATCACAGCATTTACAATACTAACTTTTTTGGCTTAAATTGCTTTTGTGTATATGCATAAAGGTGATAGAGAAATATTAAAAATGTAAGAAGGAATATATCTGAGGTATGATGCATATGCCTCTTATTGCATTTTTTCTTTATGAGTATTTTATTTATTACATGCATTTTATATAATTGTGTTATAAGTGTTGTAATATGTAATTGTAAAAATTTATGAAATATATTCTATGAATGCAGTCCATGAATGAAGATGAGGAAAACTAGAAACACAGCTATATTGCAATTTCTAGAGAGTTTTTTGAAAAACCCCACAATTTCTGAAAAAATCTAATTAATGGTAAAGTAACACTACCAAATTTTATTGATGCAAAAGGCTCTCGTAACCATGTTGTTAAAAATACAAAATATGATAATGCTTATAATGGATGCTTTATGACTTTAGGTAACATTATTTACAGAAATGTGTACCTCAAATTATTCCCAACATCTGAGTGATTTAATGAAACTGTGAAATTAGTATTTAGATCAACATTATTTCTAAGACTTTTCTATTCAACAAAAAGAAAAGAAATGTGAGGGATGTAAAAAAATATGGCCCAAGCAAAACAAAATAGGGTAGATGAGACATGAAGCCAGTAAGAGAAGAGAGATGTGGGGTATGAGTAGAATGATGCCAAGAGAGTGAGTGAAAGGTGGATCAGAAGAGCTTATGGAGATGCCCAAAGAAGATGAGTAATTTGATATACCAATGGAAACTTGGCTAAAGAGGATTGTCATTCAGGACTCATAACTTCTTAGCACTTCTAGGTAAAAGGTGGGAAAAATACAAGGAAAAATTGCATGTTCAGTGAGTGGAAACTCTTACATATTATTCTTATTTGAAAAAAGAAATTCATCTTTACCTTCTGATGGATACATTTTCATAATGTATTTGAAGGTCTATTTGTAATGGTTTCATTCAAAATTTTCTTTTGATGTATAATAAACATTTCTTCCCCTCTCTGTCAGATAACTGGGGAAGAGTACAAGTCCTGACTTTTAAGATATTTTAATTTGAAATGCATCCTACACTATTCCAAAACACATAAAAGTGGACAGTTTTCAATTTGATAATTTCCAAGGACTTTAAATTGGCATTAAGTGGCATTTTGATTTGGCTCAGGGCACATTTTATTAATGTCCACTGAAGAAAATCAAACGAATAAAATACACACATGATTGTTTCTTTGAGAGTACTAAAAGTCACAAGAACTTTATCAGTGATTTATAGTAACTATTTTGTAATTAGATAATTATAAAAATATTCAAAGTTCCGGAAAGAATTTGGAAAATAACACCTACTTCAAGCACTAGAGAAGAGTAAGACTAAAACTATTGACTATTCATTGTTCTATTAAATAAGACAACCTTTACATCATTGCAATTCCAAAGGGCTATACAGTAGTTTTCCTTGATGTCCTTTAATTTTAGAAACTAATTGCAAAGAGATTATTTTGAGGATTATTAAGAAAATGATGATAAAAAGACCCAAAACAAGTTGGAAAAGGTGTTATTTTGTCTTAGATCTTTGTTTTTGCAGATAAAGCACTGATTATTTTTCATTTCTTGTATAAGAGAACTTGGAGTTTTTAATATGAGAGAGAGCAGGCAGATTCAGAAAGCAAATATCTAAAAATCTCACTCTTAAGCAATGGATTTTCCTTACTAAATTCTTCTTCAAAGTTTAATGTAATAGTAAAATATTAAATTAAAAATTGGTATTCAGTAAAAAAATCAGCCAACACATTTTAGTGTTATCTCTTCTTTTTTCTTTTTATCTATTTTTATAAAAGTATCATTGTCAGATTTCATGATCAGCATTTAATTTCATTTGAGGAACAATTGATTAAATGTTATTTGGTCATTTACATATAGTTAAATGGATGCTTGAAGTAACAAGAATGTATGATAAGAAAACATTTTAACTCATTTGGAGACATGATTCAACATATATTCAAATGAATAAAATTCAGTTTTTTAAATTAAAGTTTTAAATGGCCTAATTGTGGTTTATTGTTATTTTGACTGTGTAAACGGAACATAAGTGGGCTTCCATGGTAGAAAAACTTTATGTGAATTATAAAGACTTTTAAAACTACTTTCAAATACTAGAAATAAGATTACTGTAACTATTCAGTGAGTTTAGTTTTGCATTCACACTTGATAAGTATATTTCATAATGCACACAGAATAACATAATTTACTTTGAAAAAATTTTTTTTTCATTCATAGTAAAGTTAAGCAAAATCAAATTTTAAAGAACTGGCAACACTTACCTGGGCTAATATTTTGTATTGTTGAAAGTATTACAGATTTTCCCCCATTGACCTCCTCTCCCCTACTCCCACCCCCTCCTCAGACTTCCCTGAACAATTGTCTGTCCAAAGGCTATGCATACATGCATATAAGTTGATTGGTTAATCTCTTCCCACCCCTGCTTCCCTCTGAAATACATCAGTCTGTTGCATGATTCAATGTCTCAGAATCATTTTTGTTCACCAATTTATTTTGTTCATTAGATGTTTGACTTATATTTTTATTTTCAGAAATGATAAAATCTGGGTAATAAATACTGACATTTTATTTCATAGGGTAATGAGCGGCAGTCATTTGTCTACTAAAAGCAGTCACATAGTCAACAATGCTGTGTCTTTTATTAGAAGAGTGATGTCAAGATTATAATTAAAGCAATCTAGTCATTTGTCAGTGCACAGAACTTTCACATGTACATCTATTTTAAATGTACATTTCTGAATAACCAACAATTTTTGTATTTGTCTAAATACTTTAGCTGGATTTTATATTTGTCCCAAATGCTCATTTATTAGGTGATGGATATTACATTAAAGAAATGATACATGATATGATGGAGAATATCTTGGATATTTATGCATGATATTTCCCTCCATGTATAGTACATGAATGCCAATAAAAAAATTAGTGATAGTCTTCAGACATTAATGTTTTATATGGTTTCACACAGGAAATCCCTAATACCTGTGGAAAACATCAAGTCTGAATTATTTCATGCTTTCTTAAGGAACCTTTTTGGCTTAATGAAATCCTTAGATGTTTTAAAATCCTTCTAGCAGACAAATATAATTGTGAGAAACCCTAATCATAATATGTTATATTTCAGTTTGTAATCTAGATCTCCAGTGGCACTTTATCTGGTGCATTTAAAGATACAAATCATCTAGGTTTATCCACTCGATGTATTTTAAATATGTATTAAAACTGCCTTAATTGACCAAAACTGTAAATACTCTGTTTTCGAAGAAAGGACATCAAGCTTTTCCCCAAAAGAAAAACAATTTGGTACTAATGATATTCTTGTTGCATATTCAAAAGGTCTTTGGTAGCATTCCCCCCCCCTTTTTCTTCCCTTTCACCATCTCAACCTGCAAAACTCTTCACTGTCACTTCAGATCACACAATTCTAGAAAGATAAAACAACATTTAAACACATTTGCTTTGGAAGGGAAATTGAGCATTTGCACCCAATAAGCCTGATTGTGGAACTGCATGCAAATTGTGTTTTGATTTATCTCTTTTACACTTTTTTCCATTTGAATTGATCTTGCATTAATTTCACCAAGCGGCTCTGTGAGGCTGCAGATGTTGCCCTGTGTTTAATAAATCAATGAGACAGATCTGAATGAATCACTTCAGATGGATTCTCTGCTCGGTTTGATGTCTAGATGTTATTCTTAGCTTGTTATCATGACAGATGCATTAATGTTCCCATACACTGCCAGCAATGTCAAAGAGATTGAAGCTTTTAAAGTGGCGGCATCTTTTTCTCCATTTTCTACTAGAACATCTAAATTATGTTTTTTATTTAGAAATCAGAGAAAAATATCAAACCCATCATAAATTTATTCATGGGAAATATTCTTAATTTTCATGCTATATTAACTATTCCAAAATGGTGGAAATCAATATAGTAAATCCTAAATATAGTGTAGTTGCTTCATAGTGCCTATACATTAATATTTAATCATAGTAGGAAAAAGAATAAGTAATATATGATTGGGACACATTGAAAGTATCACTATAAATAGAATAATGCTGTATCCAAATTGATTACAGAAGGGTGTTAGTTTTTAAATCCTTACTAATAAGCTTCTTGTTGGCTTAATGCAGCTGCAATATACTCTTACCAAGGGATTTAGAACTTCTTTAGGATTTAATATTTCTCTTTAGGAGGAAAGGGACAGCCTGTCCATTGTGTATTCATCATTTCTTCACTTTGTAATGCTGAAAATCTTGGAAAAGTTTATCTAATTTTAGTATATTTTAGTTATTTATATCCTGGGTAATTATTGGTAAATTATAAGTAATTTAGTAAGAATGAATGCTTTTATAATTTAATTTCTTAGACTATAGAAAAACTTATACCTACCAAAAGGAACTTTGTGATAACTAGTGAAATCTATTACCTAACTGCATTAAATATCATAAGTACCATACTTCATTTCATCCATGGTTTCAGTACATTAGTTTGAGAACTGAAACGATTCTCTCAATTGTGAAATATTTTGAATTTAATATTGTAGGTGGTATAACTTTTAAACTCTGATATTTGAAAGCACAAATTTTAAAAAAGAGATTCAATTTTTCTTTTGTTCAACCTTCTGAGGGATATGTATGTTTAAATACCAGCTTTTAGAGGTAGTTGCTCTTTGTAAGCCTTTACAATATTCTTTCATCATAATTTTATTGTTATATTTATTAGAATAGGAAAACAAGAAACACTATTAACAGATACTGTTGAAGTCTCAAATTCTTCTGGAAATTTTTTTATCTGTAATGTTAGGCTAATTTTGGAAGCTTAGGGTACATACTATGATCTACAGTATAGTTTAAAGGCAAGTTTATAATGAAGTTCGATAAAGTTATGGAGAAGTTAATTTTTTTTCACATATAGCCTTCTTTACAGCTAAATTTATATACTAGAATTGGTGAAATTATTATATTGAGAAAGTGACTATAAGATGTAATACACATTGGTTTTATGCAAAATTGAATTTAATATAACTAAAGAGCAAATTGATATATTTATCACTACCTTATATAATGATATTCTTAAAAGAGAACAGAATTTGTTACATAAATCAAAACCTCAGATTTATAATAACAACTTCTAAGGAGGAATTTTTAACTTCTAATGTTCTAATTTATGTTCTAATATTGTGAATAAGCAAGAATTAATAAAATAAGCCTACTACCATAAAATTATCTCAGTTATTTAGATTTATACTATTAAATATCAGCACTAACCCTGTTGACAGTTGACTTTTGGTCACCATTCAAATAGTAAATGAATGTTTATCCAAAATGAGTTGGTAAGAAAGGGGTTTTCCTTCCTGTATAGCCTGTGAATAGAAACACAAATCTTAAGTTTAATGATTTACTGTTTTCCTGGATAATATCAAGACCCATCCAATTGCAACACAAATTTGTATGAATTATCCTCCCCACTTATTTAAATAAGTTTTTTGAGTGTAACTAATTTTGAAATGTAAAATTAACTTTCATCTAAGACTACTGAAGTTGAAACTACTCATATGTATGTACTATTTTGACCCATTACAATTATTTAGTTTATTAGAGTAAACTGTGGTGAAAACTTTGTAATTACATTACTGGAAAATATATAGTACAGGAAAGTTTAAAAAAATAATGAACCATGGTATTTTTATTGCTATATAACCTTTTCATTTTTAAACAAGTTGACTCTTTAATAGTGTGTAATGTAGTGTGTATATTAAGGTATAAAACATTCAACTGCAATTGTGTCCAATGATCTTGTCAGGTTGCTGGCAACTACTAGCTGGTAACAGCATTTAGACTACATTTAGGCTATCTTCTATTTATATGATGGGTTAAAAAGAAAAAAGTAATATTGATCTGTCTCTGGATTAAAGTTTGAAATGGGCAACAGCCTGAACACAAAAGCCTTTTTTTTTTTTTTTTTTTTTTTTTTATGATTTCTCAGCCTGCCATTGATCTCCTAGTTTTATTGCATTCATTATTTATTAAAAGAATTTGCAAGCTAAACATAACGTTAAGCTAGTTTGCACACAGGGACTACACTTAGGAAATTGAATGGAAATTGCATTAGAGATGAACATCTGTGCTATTTTTCCACTCATGTGTTTATGGGTTTGTATGAAAGGTGTATTGGATTAACAGTTATAACCATTATAGCTTACAGCAATATGCTAGATTCCGAGCTTTCAGTTATTTGGAAGAAGTCTGTCTCTTACTTGTTTGTCTAAAAAGTATTATAATATCATCACAAGCAATATTTATATAAAATTATTTTTACTATTATATTTGTTAATTCATTATCTACATGATGTATTGATTGTGAGATACCCTGCTCTACTGAAGTAAAAACATTAAAAAAAAACTCATGCTTAGTTATCATATAAGATCATACTGTCTCTTAATGGCTTTAGTACTAAGGTATATAGGTGCAATTTACACAGTACCTATTTTAAGAATGTTGAGTTTAATGCCATTTTAAGGTACACCAAATCCACAGAATGATATAAAAACTTTAATGTGACCATTCGTAAAATGTTATTAGATATGTATGCTAGTCCTTGATCCTTCTGAAAAGATAATGAACACACAGACACTGAAGACTTGCTCTATATAATACTATGGGCAGTAAGGTGGGGAGCTTTATGATATATTTTGCCTCTTGAATTCAATCCAAGAAAGTTAAATTACAAAGACTCAAAAGGACCTAACCAAAAACAATTCTCCAAAGGGCATAAGTTAGACTCCAGTGAGTGTTTTTTTTTGTGTGTTTTTTGTTTTTTTGTTTTGCACTATTGCCTTTAATCTGTAGATATTTGGAAAACTCATTTTATCCACTTAGTTATTGAAATTTAAATAAAATAAAATAAGAATCTTTTAATAATCATTTTGATCTCATGATTAGATCTGTTGTGTGTGTGTGTGTGTGTGTGTGTTTGTAGAGTGTGTGCTATGTGATGCCAGGCCATAGTCTAGGTGCTGTGAATAGAGTGAACAAAAGTCTGTTCTGTCATGCAGGTTACATTCTAGAACCATGCTGTCTTTAACTTACTGTATATAAACCATACATCCCCCTTATACTATTTGTTAAATTATGTAATATTTGAGATTACAATTTTTTTGGCATATTCATTGTTGAATAATCCTTACATTTCCTTTCTCATATCTGCTTCATGTGTTATATCAGTAAACACTGGATATTTTTTTGTCTTTAGAAATATACCAGAAAGATTCAACTAAACATAGCCAGTTATTGCCCTGGTCAGTGTGGCTCAGTTAGTTGGGCATCATCCCATGCACTGAAAAGTTACCAATTCAATTCCTGGCCAGGTCAGATGCTGGGGTTGTGGGCTTGATCCTCTCTGGGGGGCATGCAGGAGGTAACCAAACAGTGTTTTACTCTCACATGGATGTTTTTCTCTCTCTCCCTTCCTCTCTCTCTAAAAATCAGTAAAAAATCTTTAAAAAATAGTCAAGTTATTGGGATATAAAAGAATATTTTAGTTTTATACATGTAGAGAATTACTCATGTTATAAATAAAATACACATCAAGAAGATATTGGAATAAAACAGGTATTTGCACTTAATAATAGCTGTAGTTAATTGATTTCAGCATCTTTTCTGTGACATGTTTGTGGCAAGGGATATGAGTCCTTAAAAATTTATAAAATTAGTCATTCTATAATACATAGTAAAATGTGCAACTGTGGATTTAAAAAACGTGTTTTTTTATTTTTTATTTTTATGAAAAGTTTGCTTTCATTTGTGTTAGAGTTTTAAATAGGTCTTCAAGCTTGGAGTTTGATTTGCTTTGCATATAGTCCTATACAATATTCTATGGCAAAAATTAAAACACAGATGAGAGTCACTTGTTTTTATTTGTTCAAAATACATTGATCCTTACATGTATTATACTGAAACACAAATAACTTTTGGAAAACAAGATTATTTGCAGACATGTATAATTAAATGTTTAATGTTAATGTTAAGCTAGCTGCTTTGAAAATAGCCTGTGATCTGTTAAACTTCTAAATTTATTTTGTAAAAAAATTTATGGGTACCCTCTAGGTTTTTATTTGAGGAAGACAAAAGGAAAGTTCATTCATAGAAAAAAATTACTGCATAGTACATTTCATACATAGTACACAAGTTTCAGGCCTCATTTTATAATCTAATTAAAATACCCAGTTTGAATTATATATGTGTGTATATGTGTGTGTGTGTGTATATGTGTGTGTGTATATATCTATATATATTTGTCACTTCATTTCAACAAATATCTAATAAGTACTTACTATAAGCCTGTACAAGGCTACTTATCAAGGGTAAAGTAGTGATCTTAATAACTATACAAATTTTTATTTTTCTCATCTCCAGATTACCTAGGTAGTTGTTAACATGCTTAACTCTCATTTTAACATGCTTAACTCTCAGCTAACCTACAATAGTGCAATGAATAGCAAGTGATGTGTACAATTCAAAATCGTGGAAAATTAAAATAACATTAATTAGGCTTTGCAGTGCATTATAAAATGTTTATGGCATACTTATCTGTCTAAATATATCTTGCTTATTCTACTAAGAAATTGTGTTTACATTTTATGAGTATTCACTGGTCGAAAGGACAGATAGCCCAGAAACATGCTAAGGTTAAATGCTTCATGTAGAAAATATCTGAAGTGGACAAAGCACAAGCAGGCATTGAGCTTATACAACATAGCTAATAGCAGTTCAATGGATGATGTTAGTTAGTGATTAACTAAATTAAGATTTTTCTTGAATTTATTTTTATGTTGTCTATGGAAAGATTTATGTACTTAATGGATAAAGTACTCATTACAGCTGTTAGCAGAACAAAACCTAGCAAATTGCATGAGAGCAGTTGTTGACTTCATCACTTTCCTGTGCTTAGGACCCCTAAATAACCATCTTTCATAAGTTAAACATTTGTTGATACCAGAGGAATCATGGCTTTTGCATCAAAACACATTGATGAGTTTAGCATGGAATCAGATTTTTGTGAAGTATTTCTACTCTATAATGTTTATAATTAATGGATTTCTAACTTTCAGTTTAAAAAATGAAACATTATATTCTTGAGCTAATCATGTCCTGCAAGAGTGGCCATTTTGATGATGGGAACATGTTGTACATTGTGACTTCTGAAATGGGTAATAACTGCTCCAGAGATTAATTGATAAAAATACATTTGGTATAGCTACTTTCTTATATTTGCATTTGTCTTGGATTGGTCCTTGTCATATTAGAAAACTGACAGGTTTTTCTTATTTAAGGACATGTTCTTTTTCTTGAGGATTATGTTTACATAATCCCCATTCTTCAAGAGTCTGAAGTTTTTTTATTCTTTACAGTTTAGTCCCACTGAATTGAATTCTGCTCTTCTGTGTATCTTTTTTCTCAAGAGGTTTCTCAATTTTTAAATGTATATACATCCCAAGAAATATCTCTTTTTAGATCTTTTCTGTATTAGTGGGAAAAATGTAAAAGTATTTTTTCCATACAGATTCATGTTCCATCAAAAAAGGGGCAGTGGAGCTCAATAATTTACTTTTTTGTCCAATTAAAAGGCTCTTTTAAACAAATCACTATTTTTTATTGTTGACAATATTTTTATTTTAAAGACAAAAATATTATAATTTGGGTCACATTAGCATTATGTAGCTACATTTGGGCATGGACAAAGGAATAGAGCTAAATAAGGGTGGAGAAAACTTGAGAAAATATTTCTCATGGAAATATTGAATGGACCAGAAACTAGCTGAGAGATGACATGTAGGCAGTATCCTGTGGGCTGATGAAGGGCTTTCCACAGAGCTCTTGAATGAATTATTTACTTTAATTGCATTCATTTTATTTTGGTGGTTAGTTTAAGCAGATTAATTAACAGGAACAGAAAGCATAAAAATATTAGCTGTAAATAAAAATAAAAACACTAAAGGCAAAATGTAGAAATGTTGTTTCATTTGAGATGAGCTGGTAGCACTTGAAACCATAATAGCACATTTGAATTTGTGTTGTCAGGAAAATAATATTCCTTTATTACAATAGTAAATGTTAACTTTAATTTCTAAAATATTTTATATGGTGTCCATTTACATTTCTTCTGTAAGTTTCCTTACTATTATTGGTCTGTTAGCCTGTTTCTAGTTTGCCATAACACATTTTTGAAACACATGTTGAGTATGAATTTTTTAAAAAGGGTTACATTTTGCCTTTGGCTATGTGTGTGAAGTTTTTATTGTATTCAATAATAACTAAGTTTGCAATTTACAGAGTAATTTGAACCACTGCCTTCAAGATTATTTAATGAACATTAAAATTTGAATTAAAGAACATCAAAGTGGCATTTTTGTCATTTTTGTACTTAATAAGTACAGTAAAGTTTAAATATTTCCTTCATGCCTTCTACCTGAAAATATATCTGGAAGTTTAAAATAAACTAGGTATAATAACTTTGCATGTATATACTGGTTTATATTTATATAGTGCTTCCACATATATTAACTAATTTAATCTGATACTTAGAATAGTATGTTTTTAATTTTTTAAAAAAAGAATATTTTAATTTTGTTGTAAAATTTCTAAATTTCTATAAACAGATGGCTGATCACTTGACAACATGGTTCTTCTGAGGATCACTTATGCAGAAATTCACAGGTTGCAATGCTTATTTGTACACTATCTCACAGCAAGTCTAAGAGGCAGGTCACCTGATCAGGAATTTTAAGTGAGAGAATTGAAAGGCAGACAAGTAAAATGAATTACTTCAGGTCATAAAATCTAGTAGAGGCAAAACCAGTTCTTGAATCTAAACCTTCTTGGGTACACTATGCTCTCTATGCTGTCTCTGAAGTAGTAAGTCTTGATAGCTAGATGAGCAAACAAATTTAGTTAGGTAGTGGATTGTTCCAGGTATTCAGGATAGTATGGAAAACCTAGTGTTGGGGAATAGAGATAAATAAACTTTAAGGAGAGAGAAGAACTACACAGGAGCTTCCCTAGAATATCTTCAGGGTACATGCCCTAATAAGAAATATTGTTTTTTAATGGTGATGTATTCAGAAATACAGTAACTAAACTGCCTTAGTGGAGACTCGGTTCCATGTGCATGTACAGAGAGGTTTGGGGAACCAACCAAAATTTAACATTTTGAATGGAAAAGTGAAAGGAATAATAACTGAAGAAAGTGTGTAGAGATAGAAATAGTTCATCAAAGGGTGATAGTGGAAGAATTTATGAAACTGGGACCTAGTTATTAAAAAATATGAATTGTCTCCTGTGTCCAAAATGCTATGCTAGGATCTGTAGGTACCTTAAGAAAGCTTAAATCTCACTGTAAAGACAAAGAGACAAAGCATGAACACATAAAAAATTACCAGTCATTCATTTATTCATCAAATAGTTATTAGATGTCTAGTCTGTGTCAGGAACTCTTTTAGGTGCTTGGGATACATCTGTTAAAAATAAACAGACAAAGATCTCTGCTGTTGAAAAGGAGGTTATATTCTAGAGTATGGTAATATTGAAGGAGGAAGACAATAAACAATATATATAATAAAGAAGTCATATTGTATGTTAGAAGGTGGTAAATGCTGTGGGGAAAAATAGAGTAAGTAGGTCAAGGTAAGGATATGAGGGAATTGTAGTTGGTTGCCATTTTAAATAGAATGAGTATTAAAGGCCTTACTGAGAATTTGAGCTTTGCTCACAGACTTGAAAAGGAGGAGATAGCCAAGCCAACTCTGGGGAGTGTTTCAGGCAGAGGAAATAATTTGACCAAAAGCCCTAAAGCAGGAACATGCCTAGCAGATTTGTGCAACAGTAAGAACGCTAGTGTGCCTGGAGTGGACTGCGTGAGGGGACGAGTAATAAGAATGAAATCATAATGGTAATACTGGGGGGTTATATAGGGCCTTTTAGAACATTTTGAGGACTTTGAGTTTTACTCTGAATTAAATGTGGAGTCACTGCAGAGTTTTGAACAAGGCTATAACAGGATTTGACTTAGGGTTCTTGTTTTTAAATTGATTTTGGAGGGAGGGGGAGAGGGAGAGATGTGAGAGAGGTAGTTCCATCAACTGCCTCCCATACATACACCAACCAGGGGATTGAACCTGTAGCTTAGGTATGTGCTCCGACCTACTGGGAATCAAACTCATGGCCTTCCAGTGCACTGAACAACACTCCAACCAACTGAACAACATTGGCCGGGATTTGACTTAGGTATTTAAAGTATCACCCTGGTTGCTAAGATGAGAATAGCCTTCAAGTGGGGCAAGGGTAGAAGCAGTTAGGATGCCTTCTATTGCAGCAAACTGGGAGAGAGATGGTGGTGGCTTAGACTATAGTGGTAGGAGTAGAGGTGGTAAGAATTGGTCAGATTTTGTATAGGTTTTGATGACAAAACCAATAGGAATTCCTGATGGATTAGGCACTGAGTGTGAGAGAAAGAAAAGAGTAATACACAACTCCAAGATTTTTGTATGAGCAACTGGGAGGATGAATTTTCCATCATTTCAGAAGGGGAGAGGATGAAGGTGGAACAGGTTTGGGGAGAAAGTTTAGGAGTTCTGTTTTATACGTATTAGTTTTTAGGTATCTTTTAGCCCTTTCAGCAGAAATGTAGAGTAGTCATTGTATATACAAGTCAGGCGTTTTGGAGAGACTTCTGGACAGGAGATAGAAATTTTGGATAGGGGTGACTGCAAATATAAAAAAGGAGAGTTTTAAGGACTGAGTCCTGGTTCACACTAACATAAAGAAATTAGGGAGAAGAGGAGGAATCAGAAAAATTCTGAGAAGGAATATTCAACAATGTAGGAGGAAAACCAAGAGAGAATAGTGTTCTGAAAGCTAAGCAAAGAAAAAGTATCAAAAAGAAGAGGGTGATGAACTATATAAAATGCTGCCAATAAGCCAAAAACACAAGGACTCAGAATTAGCCATTGGATGTGGCAACTGAAGTCACTGATGACCTTGACAAGAGCAGTTTTGGTGGAAGAATAGGAATGAAAAGTTTAAGTGGCATGTGTTTAAGAGAGGAAAGGAATTGGAGACAGCATATAGATGACACTTTTCAGGGACTTGCTGCAAAGATAGCAAACAGTGAGATAGGAAGGAGTAGCTTGAGAGCAGGGGGAAATGGATTATGAGGTTATTATGCTTTATTAAGATGGAAGAAATAACAGCATGTGAAATAGTCCACTAAATGTGTGTGTTTTTTTAATTGATGTTGTAGGAAAGAGAGAGAAGTATTCCTGAATAGGAGAGAGTGGATAGGGTCCAGTGCAACAAGTAGAGGTATCAGGCAGGAATAAGTTAATAGATGGGAAACCTGAGTATGAGGGTGGAGATTATGGTTGATCTGGTATCAGGACTCCATGGAAGTCCTCTTGTGGCTTTCAATTTTCCAGCAAAGTTGGAAACAAGTCCGATGGGAATGAGGATTGGAAAAGAGATGTTGGAGGTTTGAAGAGAAAAAGAAAGTGTAAAATAGCCATCTAGATGAGTAGAAGAGTAAACTATTTTTAAAAGTTTAGTATGATTGCTAAATGATTACTAATGGGTAACATTAAGTACCCATTGAGGTTTATGATAATAAATTCAAAATGATGAGTGGTTGTGTATTTCAATTCCATCATGTAGAGCTGTATTGGTACTGGTGCAAAGTATTCAAATATTTGGATTTAATGAGAATCAAGATTTTCCTAAGTGGTATTAATATAACAAAGACATAAGGGCAAGAAAGTTGAGGGGTTTATGCAAAAAGTGATTACAATAAATGACAGTGTGTTTTAAACTGGTAAGGAAAAAAAGAGGACATCAAAGAAGTGAGAGACAGTGAAATGATGGTAGTATCAATGAATTGAAGGTTCCAAGAAGAGGTCGAAGGAGTAAACCAGAAGTACTAGTGGTTAGAGAGTAGGATGCACAAAATTAAGAGTATGGAAGAGTTGCAGTTATTGTTAATTACAAGGTTTAGGGTATGACCATGAGCATGAGTGGCTGAAATTAAGAGGACAAGATCTTTGGAGGAGAGGAGGTCAAGAAACTAAAGACCAAGGTGTTGGTCTATCATCTACGCATACATTGTCTTTTGAAATTGCTAAGGATTAAGAGAGGAGTCTTAATGCATCTTATATCAAATTTTGTAGTACACACTGTAATACTGTCAGAGTTTCCTTTGTTAAAAAACTGTTTTTAACAGTTTCTAAAAATGTTAAAGTTATTGAAATTAAGAACTCAGGGAACTCAACTTGACCAAAGATATTGTTTAAAAAGTAATCCAGAGAGCACTCTTCTTATTGCTAGATGGGATACTGCCTGATTCATGAATTGCTTAATAAAGCCAATTAGATCTTCAAATTAAAAAAAAAAAATCCATTTATTATATTATGAAAGTGTGAATATTTACTATAACAAGCTCTGTTTTGCCATAGGCATGCTGTGCTTGAGTTAAGTTGTCTTGATGTATATGGTGAAAAATAAAATTTTCTAAGTAACTGAAATAATGTTTAGTTTATTTAATCTGTTAACATTATTTTACAGTAGATGATGTGCTTCACTTTATTATGAACTGATCTTATACCAGGAACATTATCAGTCTCAGGATGTGTGTTTGTTGCTCTTATTAGTATGTCATATACCCATGAAAAATAAATTAAGTTCCTATTTTCATTTCGGCACTTTGGTATTTTATAGACAGAGTAGTACAAATGTGTTAGGTACAGTGCAGAACAAAGAAATCATGGTTTTTACCTATAGATGGTTCATAATGTGTTCATGAACCATCAGTTGGGAGAAACCCAATTGATATATATATATATATTTAACACTTGCTTTTCTGATCCATGCATTATTAACCTCACATGGCAGCTACTTAAGCAGCTCCTGCTGTAGTCATCACTTCTAGCTATTCTTTGACTGCTCTTGGGATTTCTGTGACATTGGCAGTTTGGTAATGAAGAAATAGTTAAAGCTTTAAATAGGTTCTCATGTAAAATCATTGCAGAGCAAAGCTAAGAAGCTGGTGGTCTTGACCTTAAGTCCTTGTTAATTGCCTAGGAAATGAAATTTTCTGGTGGGTCTTTCCCAGTCATTTGCCTGGCATCTTATTTGAATGGTTGGGAAGAAGGATTTGGTCAGCATTTGAAAACGCCCATTAGATTCAGTCACTTATTCTGACTGAGCTTTAATTTCTGCAGCTGGAGAATAGCAAGGGAAGCCAGATGTAGTAACATCTGCTATTAAGACTCCTGTATAGGGGGGAAAAAACAGTTCCATTGTTAAAATTTGATTTTAGCTCTGTTGGGTTTGTTTTAAAAAATCTTGTTTTTCTAATTAGAACTCTAAGGAATTGAAACTAATTTTATATCACCTCTATTTTTAATATATCTCCTCTTCTTGACTATTTTGTTCATCTCAGTGTTTAGAATGGGGTCTGGCACCCAGTAGAAATTCAATAAATACTTTCAGAATGCTCAATAATAATAAAAAAATTTTTTAAAATCTTGTTTTTCTTCTTTATATAGCACTGAAAAGAGACATATGCATACACCAGACATGGGGTTATCTCAATCAGGATAGGCTGCCCACTGTCAAAAGTGTTGTAGAAAGACTATTTTAGGCACTATGACCCTAGAATCTAACACACAAAAGTAAAATAAAGGAATAAGTATTTTTCATCTTCCCTGATATTTTAAATTTGATGAGATTAGAAAGTTAAATGAAGTTTTTATTCAAGCACGAATAATTGGCAGGTTTGTTAAATTCGAATGGAAGTGCACCCATGTAATGGAAACTGCTAAGGAAACTGATATCAGAAAATGTTGAGAACCCTTCCGAGGAAGAATTTCCTCTACTCAAACCAGCTTCTGAGTTAACCAACTTCAGGAACAGTCTGATATGTTGTTTTATCACTTTTCTAAAGATCTAACTGAAGTCTTACATCCTCAGTGAGGACTTACCTCATCACGTACAGTGGCCTCTTGATTCTCTGAACATTTATTTGCAGATAACTTTCTTCCTATCTTTCCTTCTTTCTTTCTTTCTTTCTTTCTTTCTTTCTTTCTTTCTTTCTTTCTTTCTTTCTTTCTTTCTCTCTCTCTCTCTCTCTCTCTCTCTCTCTCTCTCTCTCTCTCTCTTTCTTCTTTCTTTCTTTCTTTCTTTCTTTCTTTCTTTCTTTCTTTCTTTCTTTCTTTCTTTCTTTCTTTCTTTCTTTCTTTCTTTCTTTCTTTCTTTCTCTCTCTCTCTCTTCCTTCCTTCCTTCCTTCCTTCCTTCCTTCCTTCCTTCCTTCCTTCCCTTCCTTCCTTCCTTCCTTCCTTCCTTCCTTCCTTCCTTCTCTCTCTCTTTATTTCTTTCCTTCTTCTTCCTTCCTCCCTCCCTCTCTTCCTCCCTCCCTCTCTTCCTCCCTCCCTCTCTTCCTCCCTCCCTCTCTTCCTCCTTCCCTCTCTTCCTCCCTCCCTCTCTTCCTCCCTCCCATCCTCCCTCCCTTCCTTCCTTCCTTCCTTCCTTCCTTCCTTCCTTCCTTCCTTCCTTCCTTCCTCCCTCCCTCCCTCCCTCCCTCCCTCCCTCCCTCCCTCCCTCCCTTCCTTCCTTCCTTCCTTCCTTCCTTCCTTCCTTCCTTCTTTCCTTCCTTCCTTCCTTCCTTCCTTCCTTCCTTCCTTCCTTCCTTCCTTCCTTCCTTCCTTCCTCCTCTTCCTTCTTCTCCCTCCTCCTCTTCTCCCTTTCCTCCTTCTCCCTCTCCTACCCCCTTACTCCTCCATCTCCTTTTCCCTTCCCACTCCTCCTCGCCCTCTTCCATTTTCTTTCTTATTAAACTGTTACCTTTTAAACTGTGTTTTATCACACCCTCAAAACAGCTTCCGAATTAACCAACTTCAGAAACAGGCTGATGTGTTGTTTTATCACTCATGGTGCCTAATATAGTATGTGAATGTAAGTACTCAAAGTGTTTTGTTTCTTGGTTTGGCAGTATAACTATGATTTATTATAATTTGATGTATTTACTTTGGGAAATGTTGATATTTTAAGTAAATTTATTCTTATACGTAAGTGGTGTATTGTTCTGTTTTGATCGACAGCTCTTCTTGAACAACAGAAGCCTAAGGAATTACTATTCTGTTTCAGATAGCCACATTTGTCCTGATTCCAAAGATTTCTAGATATATGACCATCCAAGTCTCAGTTTTTTTCATCTAAAAATGGGAATAATATTAGTTATGTAACTCATGGAATTGTTAAAGAAGTTTGAGATCATGTACATAATGTGCTTACCACATAATAGAAGCTCAGTAAATGTTAGCTTTTATCACTCCTAAAAGTGATATCACACTAATATGTGTGAACACACATATATGCATACATTCAGAACACAAGAGAGAAAATTACAGAATAAAATAAGCCAGTTTTCAGAATTTTTTAAAAATATATTTTTATTGATTTCAGAGAGAGGAAGGGAGAGGGAGAGAAATAGAAATATCAATGATGAGAGTCATTGATTGGCTGCCTCTTGCAAGCCCCCTGCTGGGGATCGAGCCAGGAACCTGGACATGAGCACTGACCTGGAATCAAACCTCAATCTCCTGGATAATAGGTTGATGCTCAACCACTGAACCACACCGGCTGGGCCAGAATTTTTTATAACCAGTACTAAATTAATTGATTGACTACGAGTGACACTGTATGCACTTTATTTTCTAGGAAATTCCTGTACGTTGATTTTCTAGGTTGATATGGCATCTGGTAGGTCATTTATTACTAGTTTTATTTTGGTGAAAAATTCAGCCTTGTGTGTCATTTAGAGTTTGTGACACATGTGCCCTCCCAAGGCTTAATGAGTTGTCTGCAGATGGGCTGTTATTTATTACAGTCATGTAGAATAAAATTGATTGTCTTCTAAAATTAATTTTTCATTTGCCTCCAGCCTTCCTTTAATAGAGGACACACAGTTGCCTGTTTGCAGAAATACGGTTTAATCACATTAATATCTCAGCCCCCCAGGCTGAAGAAGATAATTGTACAAACGAACAGCAAAATCTGTATCTTTAACTTCTTTTTATGATTAAATTATGTAAATGACTTATCTCCTGCCCTTCCAAGCACTAATCATCTAATTAGGAATGATGTGTTAAAGGGATAGTTTTGAATCAGGAGAGAGACAAATTCAGGAAGCAGAAAATGGGACCTGACAATGAAACCACTGAAGGTGCAATAATGTTTACTAGATGCATCTATGTATTTGCGACAAAAAGAGATGGGATGGCTCACATATACTATCCATAGACCTGACATGTGTCATGTTTTGGCAGGAAATATAATTTTTAATCTCTAAGGATATAGTTTTCTTTCCTTTTTTAAAAATTACATTTATTGAATTTATTGGGGTGACATTGATTCACAAAACCATACAGGTTTCAAGTGTACAACTCAACAAAACATCGTCTGCACAGTGCATTGTGCATCCATCACCCAAAGCAAAGTCTCTTTCCATTTCCATTTCCCCCACTTTGCCCCTCTTCCACCTACCCACACCCCCTTACCTCTGGCTATCAACACACTGTTGTCTGTGTGTATGTATTTCCTATATGTGTTTTTGCTTCACCTTCTTTCATCCAGCCCCTGAACCCCCCTTCCCTCTGACAGCTATCAGTCTGTTCCAGGTATCCATGCCTCTGTTTCTATTTTTTTCTTCAGTTTATTTTGTTAATTAGATTCCACATATAAGTGAGATCTTTTTCTGACTGTATTATTTCACTTAGCATAATTTCCAGGTCCATCCATGTTAATTCAAAAGGTAAGATTTCCCCTTTTTTAACAGCCGAGTTGTATTCCATTGTGTAAATGTACCATAGCTTTGTTATCCACTCATCTACTGATAGGCACTTGGGCTGTTTCCAGATCTTGGCTATTATAAATAATGCTGCAATGAACAGAGGGGTGCAAATATTCTTTCAAATTAGTGTTTCAGGTTTCTTCAGATATATTCCCAGAAGTGAGATCACTGGGTCATAAGGCAGTTCCAGTTTTAATTTTTTGAAGAAACTCCATACTGTTTTTCACAGTGGCTGCAACAGTCTGCATTCCCATCAACATGCATAAGGATTCCCTTTTCTCCACATCTTTGACAGCACTTGTTGCTTCTTAATTTATTAATGAGAGTAATTCTGACAGGTGTGAGGTGATATCACAATGTCATTTTAATTTGCATTTCTCTGATGATTAGTGATGTTGAGCATTTTTTCGTATGTCTGTTGACCATCTGTATGTCCTCTTTGGAGAAGTGTCTATTCAGGTCCTTTGCCCATTTTTTAACTGGGTTTTTTGTCTTGATGTTGAGTAGTATAAATTCTTTATATATTTTGGAAATTAACCAGTTTTCAGATGTATCATTGGCAAATATGTTCTCGCATTCAGTGAATTCCCTTTTCATTTTGCTGATAGATTCTCTTACTGTGCAAAAGCTTATTAGTTTGATGTAGTCCCATTTGTTTATTTTTCCCTTTGTTTTCCTTGCCTCAGGAGATATATCAGCAAACATACTGCTACAAGAAATATCTGAAATTTTTCTGCCTTATGTTTTCTTCTAAGATTTTTATGGTTTCACAACTTACATTTAAATCTTTAATCCATTTTGAGTTTATTCTTTTGTATGGTGTAAGTTGGTGGTCTAGTTTAATTTTTTTTCCTGTATCTGTCCAATTTTCCCAACACCATTTATTGAAGAAACTGTCTTTACTCTGTTGTATGGTCTTGCCTTCTTTGTCAAATATTAATTTACTATAAAGGCATGGGTCAACTTCTGGGCTCTCTATTCTGTTCCATTGATCTATATGCCTGTTCTTGTGCCAGTACCATGATGTGTTTTTTTCCACTCTAATAACCAAAATAATGTTCAATTTTATTATAAGCAGTAATTACAGTACATGCAATGAGGGATTATGCTCAATTCATTTGCAGATTCACTTTCATGCTGTTTTGATTTCTGTGGCTTTGTTTGATATCAAGTATTGTGATACCTCCAACTTTGTTTTTCTTACTCAAGATTGCTGAGGCTATTTGGGGTCTTTTGTGATTCCATATAAATTTTTGGAATATTTGTTCTAGTTCTGTGAAATATGCCATTGATATTTTAATAGGAATTGCATAGAATTTGTAGATTGCTTTGGATGGTATGGCCATTATAATGATGTTAATTTTTTCTATCCATGAACATGGTATATGCTTCCACTTATTTGTATCTTTGTCCTTTTCTTTCTTCAGTATCTTATAATTTTCCAAGTACAGATTTTTGACCTCCTTGGTTAAATTTATTTCTAGGCACCTTATTTTATAGATTAATTTCAAATTCTTAGTAAAGCAAGTGTTAAATTTCCTGTATTCTTTTTTTCAATAACAGTGATTAGACATTTATATACCTCATGAAGTGATCACCCTGATAAGTCTAGTAAGCATCTGACATCATACATAATTATTACAATATTATTGACTATGTTACCTATATTGTATTTTACATCCCTGTGACTATTTTTATAAATGAAAACTTGTACTTCTTTTTCTATTGCATTTATTGAGGTGACCTTGGTAAATAAAATTATACAAGTTTCAGATATACAATTCTATAATACATCATCTGTATATCGTATTGTGTGTTCACCATCCCAAGTCAAGTCTCCTTCCATCACCATTTATCCCCCCTTGACCTTCTTCTACCTCCTCCCACCCCTTTAACCTCTGGCAATCATTCTTGAACACTAAAGGGATCTAGGGTTTTTATTATCTCACCCAATGAAAAAATTGGCTTACTCTTAATCCATGGAGGATAATCCACAGCAAAGGATGGGGCTGTACCTTGATCATGAATATACACTAGGTTTTCCAGACTATCACTTTAACAAAAGTAGTTCCCTCTTCTTAAAAAAATTAAAGTCAGGATATATGAACCCAGAAAAAAAATAGTCCTACTGGGGAATTCAGGCTTAAATTTTAAGCAGTATTCCAAATATGTATTTGCAAAATCTTACCTTGGTTTTGTGTTTCTCTTTCCAGACATTGATTGTGAATAGTTCCTAGCACAATACTCCTACTTAGTTATCACTATAATTATTTTATGCAATATAGATATAGTTTCTTTATCAATAATACTTATTATGTTACAATTAATAACTCTAATAATAAGCTTTATTAATATTCCATAGCAACCATGTTAAACTTTATGCACTGATATAGTTGTTATAATAATTTAAAGCAAAATGTAATAAATCAACCATAAAAATAAAATAATTCTACTGTATTTTTATTTATTTATTTATTTATTTATTTATTTATTTATTTATTTATTTAAAATATACCATTATTGATTTCAGAGAGAGAAAGGGAGAGGGAGAGAGAGAGTTGAAACATCAATGATGAGAGAGTCACCATTGATCGGCTGCCTCCTGAATGCCCCCAACTGGGAATTGAGCCTGCAACCTGGGCATGTACCCTGACCAGGAATTTAACCTCTATCTCCTGGATCCTAAGTCAATGCTCAACCACTGAGCCACATCCAGCGAGGCTGTAGATATTTTAGAGTCTCTTAAAATTCTTTCTTATAGGTACATTTGTGGGAGTGAGGAATCATAAAGTTTATGTCCTTTGTTTTTTATTGATTTGAGTTCTGTGCTTTAACTGGGTATTACAGTGATATTTTCTTTAAATAGTATAAACCATTTCCTAATGTACTTGAGAAAAAAATCTTAAGAAATGTATCCTCACTAGAACATGAACAAAAATTTGTGGATTATACCATATTAATTTTCTCAAGTTCTTGAGACCAGTGTTTTCATTCTGTTACTATTTCTCATTGAGCTTACTCTCCTGCATGTGATGGTTCAGTTCACTGTGAAGACCCGCTAATCACCAGCAGCTACTGTTGTCTGTTGGAGTGTGTCAGGTCCTTACTGTGTTGATGCCAACTGGATATAGGCATTTATTTAACATCTTTGCTTGTTAAGAGTAGGCATCAAACTATAGTTTATCTGCTTTTATTGGGAAAATGTTTAAGCTATTTATTTGGACAATTGAAGCCAATGAGTCTAACTTATTGGACTTTCCAAGGCTGACTTTTTTTGAACTTTGTTCTGGAGATTTGACATGCATTCTTGTGGAGGACAACCATTTATAGGTTTTTACAGTGAACAGACCATTGCCTCCAGGATTGCACCAAATTCCAAAGGTACAAGTAAGGCTGTGGAAGTGAAGGGTGGGTCCTTTAGAACTTATTCCATTGTCATCCCATGAAGCTTTATTTCTCTTTTCCCTTTAGAAACCAACAGGATTATTATATTCCCTTTCCCCAAAATGTTACACATTATGATATCATATGATAAAAAACAATAAACTGTATATGCCCTGTTCATACCGTCTTTTTTTTTTTTTTTTGGAAATTGGGTTAATTTTCAGTTATTACTGTGGTTTCCCAACAAGTTTAAAGAAGTTGAACAGACTTCCTTTGGGTTTTAAAGTTGCTGAAGAAGAATGGTTTGAATATTTGGGAACAGTAGTAATAGTTTTTATAATCCTTGGATTCTAGTAAGTTTTTCACAACACTTCATTTGTACATGACAATAGAACAGTAATATTTAAACTAATTTTTATTTTGTTTTAATAAAATAAATATTTTATAATTAATCATTTTATTATTTACACAAATTAGCAAGAGATCTGCTCTAGTTTATTGAAAGAATTCCCACATCTCCACTTACTCAGTTACAACATCAAGTGCTACCTACACCGCCTGGGCTCTTAAAACACCTCTACAGAATTGTAGGGTTATTAGGTACAGATTTTAAAACATAGTATGGATCAAGAAAGTGCTTTTTATGTATTATCAAGAAAGTTGGAAAATAATTTGAATCAATAACTCCACTATTCTTCTTCATTTTAGGGCTAGAATAAGGGATCCATAACGGAGTCTGATTATCCACCAAATGGGAGATTAGGTACTCTTTACACAGGCAGCTTATCTTCTCTGAGAATTGAAAAACAACAACAAAAAAACTCAGAGAAGTTAATTATCTGCTGTTGCATTATAGTCAGAATTATGGCAACACTTTCTTAATATTCCAAACTATACAGCTGGGCTTATAATATGCCTCAGAAAGACTCAGAAACATAGGAAGTATGGAACATTAATCGGCTACTGTTTTATTTCCCCTTTTGCCCAATAATTGGGAATGGTGAGTGATCTTTTGAAAAACTTGATTACCATACATATGGCAATGATTTTTTTTTTTAATTCCTCACCTGAGAATATTCTTAAGCTAATCATGTCCTGCAAGGGTGGCCATTTTGGCAAATGGCAAGGACAAAGAGAAAATATTAAGGGCTGCAAGAGAGAGACAAGCAGTGACCTACAAGGGAACCCCCATAAGGCTGACAGCTGATTTCTCAACAGAGACTCTTCAGGCCAGAAAGGAGTGGCATAACGTTCTGCAAGTAATGAAAAGCAAGAACATGCAACCAAGATTGCTTTATCCAGCAAGGCTATCATTTAAATTTGAAGGTGAAATAAAAAGCTTCCCAGACAAAAAAAGGCTAAAGGAGTTCAGTTCCACTAAACCAGCATTGCAAGAAATGCTAAAAGGACTGCTTTAAGAAAAAGAAAGAATAATGAGAGAATGGTACATCAGCATAAAGGGGAAAAATGGCATTAAATAAGTTGATATCAATAGTAACCTTAAATGTAAATGGAATAAATTGTCCAATCAAAGGACAAAGGGTAGCTGAATGGATAAGAAAACAGGACCCAAATATATACTGTCTACAAGAGACCCACCTGAGAGCAAAAGACTCACACAGGCTAAAAGTGAAGGAATGGAGTAAAATATTCCATACAAATGAAAAGGAAAGGAAAGCTGGCATAGCAATTCTTATTTCTGACAAAACAGACTTCAAAATAAAGACCATAACAAGAGACAAAGATAGTCACTACATATTACTAAAGGGATCAATCCAAGAGGAGGAAATGATCCTTATAAACATTTATGCACCCAATATAGGAGGAACTAAATATATAAAAAATTTCTTGGGGGACTTTAAAGGGGAGATTGACAGCAACACAATCATAGTGGGGGACTTTAACGCCCCACTGTCAGCACTGGACAGATCATCAAGACAAAAAATCAACAGGGAAACACAGACCTTAAATGAATCACTAGGCCTAATGGATTTAATTGACATTTACAGAACATTTCACTCCAAAGCAGAAGAATACACATTCTTCTCAAGTGCACATGGAACATTCTCAAAAATAAACCACATGTTAGGGCACAAGGTAAGTTTCTACAAATATAAGAAGATTGAAATCATATCAAGCATTTTCTCAGATCACAATGCCATGAAACTAGAAATCAACCACTATAAAAAAACTCAAAAATATTCAAGCACATGGAGGCTAAATAGCATGTTATTAAACAATGAATGGGTTACCAAGGAGATCAAGGAAGAAATCAAACACTTCATGCAAAGCAACAAAAATGAACAGACAACAACCCAAAACCTATGGGACACAGCGAAAGCAGTCCTGAGAGGAAAATTCATAGCATCACAAGCCTATCTCAAGAAATAAGAAAAAGATCTAATGAACAATCTGACACAACAACTAAAAGAACTAGAATGAGAACAGCAAGAAAAGCCCCGAGGAAGTAGAAGGAAGGAAATAATAAAAATCAGAGCACAGATTAATGACATAGAGACTAAAAAAAACAATACAAAAAAACACTGAAACCAAGAGCTGGTTCTTTGAAAAGGTAAATAAAATTGATGCACCTTTAGCCAGACTCATTAAGAAACAAAGAGAGAGGACCCAAATAAATAAAATCAGAAATGAAAGAGGCGATATAACAACTGACCCAACAGAAATACAAAGGATTGTAAGAAAATATTATGAGCAATTATATGCCAACAAATTGGACAACCTGGATGAAATAAACATTTTTTTAGAACCATAGAACCTCCCAAAGCTGAATAACAACTAATGAAATTGAAGCAGTAATCAAAAAACTCCCAACAAACAAAAGTCTTGAACCAGATGGATTTACAGGCGAGTTTTACCAAGCATTCACAGAAGAATTAACAGCTATTCTATTCAAACTATTCCCGAAAATTCAAAAGGAGGGAAAACTCCTAAACTTTTTTTATGAGGACAGCATCATCCTAATCCCAAAACCAGATAAAGACACTACAAAGAAAGAAAATTACAGGACAATATCCCTGATGAACATAGATACTAAAATCCTCACTAAAGCACTAGCAAACCGGATCCAGCAATACATTAAAAAGATCATACACCATGACCAAGTGAGATTTATTTCGGGGATGCAAGGCTGGTACAACATCCACAAATCAATAAATGTGATACATCACATAAACAAAATGAAGGACAAAAATCATATGATCATATCAATAGATGCAGAAAAAGCATTCGACAAAATCCAACACCCATTTCTGAAAAAAACTCTCAGCAAAGTGGGAATAGAGAGATCATACCTCAACATAATAAAGGCCATATATAAGAGACCTACAGCCAACATCATACTCAATGGGCAAAAACTAAAACCATTTCCATTAAAAACCAGAACAAGACAGGGATGTCCACTTTCACCACTATTATTCAACATAGTACTGGAAGTCCTCGCCATAGCCATCAGACAGGAAGAAAACATAAATGGTATCCAAATTGGAAAGGAGGAAGGAAAACTGTCATTATTTGCAGATGACATGATACTGTACATAGAAAACCCTAAAGCCTCCATCAAAGTACTACTAGATTTGATAAACGAATTTGGCAAGGTGGCTGGATACAAAATCAACATCCAGAAATCAATGGCATTCTTATATACCAACAATGAACTTTCAGAGAGAGAAATTAAAAACGCAATACATTTATAATTGGAACAAAAAATAAGATACCTAGGAATAAACTTAGCCAAGGATGTAAAAGACCTGTACTCAGAAAACTATGTGACACTGAAAAAAGAAATAGAGGAAGATTTAAACAAGTGGAAGAAGATACCATGCTCATTGACTGGAAGAATTAATATCATTAAAATGTCCATACTACCCAAAGCAATTTATAAATTTAATGCAATTCCTATTAAAATACCAACAGCATATTTCACAGACCTAGAACAAACATTTCAAAACTTTATATGGAACCAAAAAAGACCCCGAATAGCTGCAGCCATCTTGAGAAAAAAGAACAGAGTGGGAGGGATCACATTACCAGATGTCAAACTGTATTACAAAGCCACTGTAATCAAAACAGCCTGGTATTGGTACAACAACAGGCATATAGATCAATGGAACAGAACAGAGACCCCAGAAATAGACCCACACCATTATGGTCAGTTAATATTTGACAAAGGAGGCAAGAGGATCCAATGGAGTAAGCACAGTCTCTTCAATAAGCAGTGCTGGGAAAATTTGACAGATACATGCAAAAGAATGAAACTAGACCACTAACTTTCACCATACACAAAAATAAACTCAAAATGGATAAAAGACTTAAATTTAAGTCACGAAACCATAAAAATCCTGGAAGAAAACATAGGCAGTAAAGTCACAAACATCCCATGTAGTGGACTTTTCACTGACACATCTCTTAGGGCAAGAGAAACAAAAGAAAAAATAAACATATGGGACTACATCAAACTAAAAAGCTTCTGCACAGCAAAAGAAAACATCCTCAAAATACAAAGGAACCCCATGGTCTGGGAAAACATATTTGCCAAGGATGAATCTGATAAGGGGCTAATTTCCAAAGTGTACAAAGAACTCATATTACTCAGCAAGAGGAAGACAAACAACCCAATTAAGAAATGGGCAAAGGACTTAAATAGACACTTCTCCAAAGAGGACATACGGATGGCCAAGAGACACATGAGAAAATGCTCCACGTCACTAATCATCAGAGAGATGCAAATTAAAACCACAATGAGGTATCACTTCAAACCTGTCAGAATGGCTGCCATCAACAAATCAACAAATGACATGTGCTGGCGAAGGTGTGGAGAAAGGGGAACCCTAGTACACTGCTGGTGGAAATGCAGACTGGTGTAGCCACTATGGAAAACAGTATGGAGCTTTCTCAAAAAATTAAAAATGGAGCTGCCTTTTGACCCAGTGATTCCAGTCCTAGGAATGTATCCTAAGAGTCCTGAAATATTAATCAGAAAGGATATATGTACCCCGATGTTCATAGCAGCACAGTTTACAATAGCTAAGATCTGGAAACAGCCCAAGTGCCCATCAGTAGATGAGTGGATAAAAAAGCTGTGGGACATTTACACCATGGAATACTACGCAGTTATAAAGAAGAATAATCTGGTACCCTTTGGGACAGTATGGATGGACCTGGAGAATATTATGCTAAGTGAAATAAGCCAGGCAGCGAAAGACAAACATCACATGATCTCGCTTATACGTGGAATCTAAAGAACTTAATAAACTGGTGAACAGAATAGAATCAATGACATGGAAGCATAGATGAGACTGATGAATGTCAGAGGGATGGAGGAGGGCCGGTGGGTGGAGGGGGAGAGAGTAACCAAAGAATTTATATGCATATATACACAACCCAAGGACATGGACAATGGTGGGGAGAGGGACTGGGGAGGGGGAAGGAACGGGGGGTGGAATGGGTCATTGGGGAGAAAAAGGGACATCTGTAATATTTTAAAGAAAAATAAAATTAAAAAAAAAAAAGAGTGGCCATTTTGGTGATGGGAACATGTTGTACATTGTGATTTCTGAAATGGGTAGTAACTGCTCCAGAGATTAATTGATAAAAGTACATTTGGTATAGCTACTTTCTTATATTTGCATTTGTCTTGGATTGGTCCTTGTCATATTGGAAAACTGACAGGTTTTTTCTATTTAAGGACATGTTCTTTTTCTTGAGGTTGTATGATGTTTACATAATCCTCCTTCTTCAAGAGTCTAAAGTTTTTTTATTCTTTGCAGTTTAGTCCCACTGAATTGAATTCTGCTCTTCTGTGTATCTTTTTTCTCAAGAGGTTTCCCAGTTTTTAAATGTATATACATCCCAAGAAATACCTCCTTTTAGATCTTTTCTGTATTAGTAGGAAAAATGTAAAAGTATTTTTTCCATACAGATTCATGTTCCATCAAAAAAGGGGCAGAAGGTGGGGAGGAGAGAGAGAGAAAGAGAGACAGAGAGAAACATGGATGTGAGAGAGACACATCGTTTGGTTGCCTCTTGCAGGGGCTCCAATGGGGTGGGGCAGGGGATGGAGACTGCAACTGAGATATGTGCCCTTGGTCAGAATCAAACCCAGAACCCTTCAGTCCATGGGCTGACACTCTAACCACTGAGCCAAACCAGCTAAAGCTGTATGGCAACTTTTTATAAGTGAAATGTTAGTAAATGATCTGGTAGGAAAGAATATATGACTCTAATGAACCCTACATGTAAGAGGCAACCTTCTCAGCTTCCTAAGAATATAGGGAAGCACAATCTAATGAACAAAATAAACAAACAAAATAGAAACAGAAGCATAGACACATAGAAAACTGACAGTTGTTAGAGAGGAAGGGGATTGAGGGGCTGAATGAAAAAAAGATGAAGGGATTAAGCAAAAAACATCCATATATATGTAACTCATAGTCCACAGACAACAGTATAGTGATAGCCAGAGGGAAAGGGGGGTGAGGTTAGGTGGAAGTGGGCAAAAGGGGGATAAATGGGGATGAAAAAAGACTACTTTGGGTGATGAGAGCAAGATGCAGTGTGCAGATGATTTTTTTTAAGTTGTACACTTGAAACATGCATGGTTTTGTTAACCAATGTCACTCCAATAAATTCAATAAAAAATAGTTTTTTTTCAGTGCTCCTCTCGTTAATGTGACTTTTTCTTTTCTCCAACCCTTTTTTTTCTGTGTAATGATAGGGAATCTTAATGAGACGGGACAGGGTCTAACCCCAGGCTGTAATTTCTAGGTAATTAGCTTAAGAGGCTGAGGCAGGGGAAGAACAAACATGTCTTTTGGTTTGCTAAAGGGCCTGATTCCTTCCCCAATGCATGCTTAACCTCTGGCATGCTCAGTTCTCTAGAATATTGCCCTTAGTTGATACTAGTTTGGTAGTAGTGATTAATTTCTGTCCTTTTTTGTAGGGGCTTTTGAAGTTTGCTCATTTTCCTAGTTCTAAGAAATTATCCAGAGTGACATTTATTAAATACATAGCATTATATCACCAGTTTTCATTCATATTCTACATTTAGTGGTTACTAAACACATTTTGAATAACTTTCTAACTTCTCATAACAATTTTTAGTTAAAAAGCCTGATTTATTAAATGGCATCAAATACCATGCGTGCATCTATACATAAACATAGACATAGCTGCTACAGTATAATTAAATGAATATTCATAGATTAAAGTTTCTAGGAAAAAAGATCCCTGTTATTTTTTAGCAGGTTTAAAGTTATAATAATATCCAATTATTGAGCATCACGTATGAGCTAGATACTGTGGCTGGAACTTTCCATTCATTAATCAACTTAATCCTCACAATCATCTTATGAGTTTGCTATTGCTAGTCTCTTTTTACAGTTGAGAAAACTGAACCTAAGGAAAATTAAAGAGCTAGTCAATGCAGAGCCAGACATTCTCTGACACCAAGTCCATACTCTTTTGATTGTATAATGCTGCACTAACTAAAACAATACATTATTTAAATGTTTATAAGTTAAGGCACCAACTGAATCAAACTTGAGGAAAGGATATTTGAGATAAAGACACAAAAGTGAAATTATCTTTTTTTGTTTGCTAAAATAAAAAACACATCTTGATCATTGATATATACTAGTGCATTTTAGAGGGATAATATTATTGAAAAATGCTAGTTTTCTTCAGATATACTTCCATCAAGCTCTGATTATAAATGGGTTAGAGATTGTCATGTGTATAATGAATGTCTATTTATTTCTATACTTCACTTATTCATTAAACTTAATAAATGCTCCAATAATGAAGAATATATTTCAGGGGAAAATAGAATCATTGAACTTACCATTGTTTTGTTTCTCTTGTCTACTGCCTTTAAATGATAAAATGGTGTTTTGAAGACAGGTAGTAACAATCCTCTAACATAATTCAGGCTGTTGAATATTAAGTAGAATGTTTATAGGGAGCTATAAACTGGAAAAGTCTTACATCTCTACTGCACAGGATTTAATTATGCAATTTACTGTGACTTCAAGGACAATGAGAAACCCATTTCTTACAATAATGCAAAAGAAGCATATTGGTGAAAGGAGTAATGAGAATCCATAGAAAGAATGGTCCAAATGCCAGGCAGGGGTATAGAATATGTAAGTCATTTAACATTTTCCTAATAATGGTGGTGATCCAAATTGTGGGGCATAGATGGACTTTCTTTTTAATACATATATTTTCATCACACCTTTGTCAAGTTGGTACTACCTCATTTTTGGAATGAAAGAACCAAGTCTCAGAAGGATTAGGTGTCTTATCAAAGCCAACCTGACAATGGTGGAAAAGAAATGGCAATGTACTTTGAATCTTCTGGTCACTGGGCAATATTTTCTATAATATCACTTTCATTGTCATATAACTCAATTTACTTAGGGATCTTGGAATAGCATATTAAAAGTATTAATGAAGTATTATGGATATATAAGATGACAGTAAAATTTAATGAGAAGCATTCAGAAAATCAAGAGAAGGTTGAGACTCAGAAGAGCAGCAATGGAAAATTAAGAAAGATAATCCAGAGCAAGCATGTGTCATTAGAGACCGAAGCTAAAATTATCCACACACTCGTATTCCCAATTCCTATGTATGGATGTGAAAGTTGGACAGTGAAGAAAGCTGATAGGAAAAAAAAAAAAGATTCATTTGAAATATGGTGTCTGAAGAGAGCTCTATGAATACCCTAGACCACCAGAAAGCCTTAATTCAGACAAATTAAACCTGAAATATCACTGGAGGCACAATTACAAAACTGAAGCTGTCCTACTTCAGGCCCATCATGAAAAGGCAGGGTTCTTTGGAAAAGACAATAGTGCTGGGAAAAATAGAAGGCAACAGGAAAAAAGGAGGGTCAAATATAAGATGGATTACTCCATAAAAGAAGCCATAGTCCTGGCCAGGTGGCTCAATTGGTTGGAGCATTCTCCTGTGCACCAATAGGTTGCTGGTTTGATTCCAGGTCAGGGCACATACTTAGATTGCAGTTCAGTTTCAGGTCAGGGCACATATGGGAGGCAACCAATCAATGTTTCTCTCTCACATCAATGTCTTTCTCTCCACTTTCCTCTCTCTCTCAAATCAATAAAAACATATCCTTGGGTGAAGATTAAGAAAAACAAGAAGCCATAGACATGAGTCTACAGGAGCTGAACAGGGATGTTGAGGACAGGACACTGTGGACATCACTCATTCATAAGGTCGCCAGGAGTTGGAGTCAAATCAATGGCACATAACACATACATTTCATGAACAGAGTGAGAAGTTTGACTGGATATTGTGAAAACATGGTCAGAGGTGTCAACTACCAGGAAATTATAATTGATGCCATTAGAGGAAAATTTCTCCTCAATTTTTAGCATGGCATAAACAACTATTAGATTGTTTTAAAAAAGCTTAGCTATGGTCCCAACTGTCAAATCTTACCATATAAAGGAGCAACTGAAAGATATTTTAGCTGACATGTAATTCTTATTCAATAGTAACTAATAAGGTAGCTTGATATCTGATTTAGATGGTTTTTATGAAAAAATCTTTTACAAGACTCTCATAATTTGAGACTAGAAAGGTCCCAGAATGTATCTAAGTCTGAAATTACACTATGAGAAACAAGGAAACTCTAGGACATAGAATCTCAAAAGGGTGGTAATAGGGTTAGAGGAAAGATATATCAAAGAGATGGAATAAACTAAATAACATTGGGCTCCTAGGCTTGATTTATTGTCATATACTTGTACTGTGGTTTGCAAAAATTAGTGACCTCTCTTTCAGTGACTGCTAATAAGGAAATGCTATGCCAGTAGTGAAAGAGGCTACTTTAGTGTTTAGATAGTCAGTTTAACCCAAGAGAAAGGAAGCTTATAAAATTTTATGTAGCTTGGTACATTTTAGGTATTTTTATCTGTACAATTGATAAAAATAAAAGGTACCCTCAATAATAACTCCAGACCAACCACTATCTGCTGAGAGTGTAACTGGCATGAATTGTCAAGTGCATTCTCTTGTCTCTGGTCTGCTATATAATTGCTGTAAGTCAATGACTAAGGGAAGATAGTGATTGAAACAGAGTGAATAATAGTTGGGGAGAGTTGTATTGCCCTGTACTCACAGCTTTCAGTTTTGTTGCAAGTAAGGAGCTGATTTTTGATAGTGCTTATGTTAGAGTATTTATGTGTGGCTACACCTCTGATCTTACCAGATGAGGTATTTCCCGTCAGTTTCTATCTCCTTAAGATATGTTCTGTCCTGTGGTAGGTTGAATAACGGCTCCCCAAAGATGTCCACATTGTAATCCCTGGAACCTGTGAATGTTATCTTATGTGGTAAAGGGATTTTGCTGATTTGATTAAGGTTAAGGACCTTAAAATGATATTATCCTGAATTATCTGAGTGGACCTGATGTAATCACAAGGGGCCTTATAAAGCCAAAGTAGGAAGGTCAGAGCCAGTAGTAGGGAATACAACAGTGGAAGCAAGAAGTTGGAGTGATGTAAGGAAAGAGCCATGAGCCAAGGAATGCAAGTAGCCTTTAGAAACGGAAAAAAAGGCAAGGAAATGGATTCTTCCCTGAAGGAATCAGACTTGCTGATACTTTGAATGTAGACTTCCAGAACCATAAGAGAAGATTTTTGTGCTGTTTTAACCACTAAATTTGTGACAATTTATTATAGCGGCAATAAGAAACTAACACATGCCTTAAGCTCTGTTGTCTCTCCCACATTATTTATCACATGGCTGAGTACATGTTTGACAGGGAAATTTTTTTTTTTTTTTTGCTTGGATATCTTACCAGAAACAACTAGGAAAAGATGAACTAGAAATGACTCAGAGAATCTTTATATGACCATTGAACAGTTGTTGAAAAGGATTTGGAAAATCTTCAACATTTCTGTAAAATGCTGGAATTGGTCCCAAGAAGATTAAAAATCAATGTAGTTAAAATCTATGCACAATACAGTAAAAACTAAAACCATTTCATTAAAAACCAAAACAAGACAGGGATGTCCACTTTCACCACTCTTATTCAACATAGTACTGGAAGTCCTCGCCATAGCTATCAGACAGGAAGAAAACATAAATGGTATCCAAATTGGAAAGGAGGAAGGAAAACTGTCATTATTTGCAGATGACATGATATTGTACATAGAAAACCCTAAGACTCCATCAAAGTACTACTAGATTTGATAAATGAATTTGGCAAGGTAGCTGGATTCAAAATCAACATCCAGAAATCAATGGCATTCTTATACACCAACAATGATCTTTCAGAGAGAGAAACTAAAAAAGCAATACCATTTACAATTGCAACTAAAAAAATAAGATACCTAAGAATAAACTTAGCCAAGGATGTAAAAGACCTGTACTCAGAAAACTATGTGACACTGAAAAAAGAAATAGAGGAAGATTTAAACAAGTGGAAGAAGATACCATGCTCATGGATTGGAAGAATTAATATCATTAAAATGTCCATACTACCCAAAGCAATTTATAAATTTAATGCAATTCCTATTAAAATACCAACAGCATATTTCACAGACCTAGAACAAACATTTCAAAAATTTATATGGAACCAAAAAAGACCCCGAATAGCTGCAGCCATCTTGAGAAAAAAGAACAGAGTGGGAGGGATCACATTACCAGATGTCAAACTGTATTACAAAGCCACTGTAATCAAAACAGCCTGGTATTGGTACAACAACAGGCATATAGATCAATGGAACAGAACAGAGACCCCAGAAATAGACCCACACCATTATGGTCAGTTAATATTTGACAAAGGAGGCAAGAGGATCCAATGGAGTAAGCACAGTCTCTTCAATAAGCAGTGCTGGGAAAATTTGACAGATACATGCAAAAGAATGAAACTAGACCACTAACTTTCACCATACACAAAAATAAACTCAAAATGGATAAAAGACTTAAATTTAAGTCACGAAACCATAAAAATCCTGGAAGAAAACATAGGCAGTAAAGTCACAGACATCCCACATAGTGGACTTTTCACTGATACATCTCTTAGGGCAAGAGAAACAAAAGAAAAAATAAACATATGGGACTACATCAAACTAAAAAGCTTCTGCACAGCGAAAGAAAACATCCTCAAAATACAAAGGAACCCCATGGTCTGGGAAAACATATTTGCCAAGGATGAATCTGATAAGGGGCTAATTTCCAAAGTGTACAAAGAACTCATATTACTCAGCAAGAGGAAGACAAACAACCCAATTAAGAAATGGGCAAAGGACTTAAATAGACACTTCTCCAAAGAGGACATACGGATGGCCAAGAGACACATGAGAAAATGCTCCACGTCACTAATCATCAGAGAGATGCAAATTAAAACCACAATGAGGTATCACTTCAAACCTGTCAGAATGACTGCCATCAACAAATCAACAAATGACATGTGCTGGCGAAGGTGTGGAGAAAGGGGAACCCTAGTACACTGCTGGTGGGAATGCAGACTGGTGCAACCACTATGGAAAACAGTATGGAGCTTTCTCAAAAAATTAAAAATGGAGCTGCCTTTTGACCCAGTGATTCCACTCCTAGGAATGTATCCTAAGAATCCTGAAACATTAATCATAAAGGATATGTGTACCCCGATGTTCATAGCAGCAGTTTACAATAGTTAAGATCTGGAAACAGCCCAAGTGCCCATCAGTAGATGAGTGGATAAAAAAGCTGTGGGACATTTACACCATGGAATACTACGCAGCTATAAAGAAGAAGAATCTGGTACCCTTTGGGACAGTATGGATGGACCTGGAGAATATTATGCTAAGTGAAATAAGCCAGGCAGCGAAAGACAAACATCACATGATCTCGCTTATACGTGGAATCTAAAGAACTTAATAAACTGGTGAACAGAATAGATTCAATGACATGGAAGCATAGGTGAGACTGACGAATGTCAGAGGGATGGAGGAGGGCCAGTGGGTGGAGGGGGAGAGAGTAACCAAAGAATTTATATGCATATATACACAACCCAAGGACATGGACAATGGTAGGGAGAGCGACTGGGGAGGGGGAAAGGAAGGGGTGTAACGGGTCATTGGGGAGAAAAAGGGACATCTGTGATATTTTAAACAAAAAAAAAAATTTAAAAAAATCTATGCACAATACCATAAGTCTCCATAGTTGTACACAAATTTAGAAAGTTTAAGAAGTTAGATGTCATTTGAAATTTTGACCTTTTTATCATTTAGCTCTAGCAGAAATATCTGAGTTCAGTAGGCCATTCACATTGCTATTTTTATCACTGGAATTAAAACCTAGTTATATTAAGTAGGAAGAAAGATAATTTAGGGTGCTTGAGGGACTTTGGCTGCATTTACCTTCATTAACCATGACAATGACCAAATGTCCTTTATTTAACTGCTTATTAAGACTCCATCATATTGATAGGTTCAAATAATGATCAAGAGCACCTCACAAACAGGCATGTTTAAAATAACAATAGCCTGTGCCTCTCTGGCATGGCTCAGGGGTTGAGCATCAACCTAGGATCCTGGAGATCTCGGTTTGATTCCAGGTCAAGGCACATGCCCAGTGATTGAGCATCGATCTATAAACCAGGAAGTCACAGTTCAATTCTTGGTCAGGGCACATACCCAGGTTGAGGGCTCAAACTCCAGTGGGGGACATGCAAGAGGCAGCCGATCAATGACTCTCATCATTGATGTTTCTCTCTATCCTTCTCCCTTCCTCTCTCTGAAATCAATAAAGATATATATATATATATTTAAAAATATTGTCTAGGTTATAGCTGGATAAAGAATACACAAAATATTAAAATAAAATTACCATTTTTTCTTACCCATATTTAAATGCCTTTATCACATTGAGACATCATAAAATGAAATTGATCATTTTTTCATTACCAATCACTTTTTCTATTTTTTTCATCTTGTAAATACTGTCACCTAATCTCCTATACTGTCAATCTTATAATATATATTTTTTAAATTTCACTTTCTTTGTCTTTCATATTCAAAGTACCAAGTCCTCCTCATTCTTTTTCTCAGTATATCTGAGACCATCTTCTCTCTAGACTTTTATGCAGATCTCTTATTTCATTCTTATCATAATGTTATTGGAAGTGGGGTTTTGGGGTCTTGCTGGAATACGGTTTTCTGGAGGCCCCCATGGGAGATATTGTAGAAAGCTTTATTTCTGTGGAATCAAACCCCCAAGTTTCCAAGGTCCCGTTTTCCTCCCTCCTTCAAGGCAGAAATATAGCAGTGGCTTCAGCAGAGCTAGATTCAGAGCCAGTGTCCAGAATTTCTGTTCCATGTTGGAACACATCTAATCCAGCATCAGGTTAGGTTAGTTTGTGTTCCCAGATTCAGTCCATTAGTCCATTGCATGTGGGATCTTCATGGCCACATGGCCATGGAGAGAACATGGGCAAATGCAAGAAAGCAAGAACAAGAGAGCCTCATGAACCAAGAACCAAGAGAGATAACGCCTTTGTTTGGGGGTTTATGTATTCCCAAATTTTTGCAGGCTTGAAATGGCCCTGCCTGAGGAGTGTGAAATTGCAGCTTCCTGGTGAAGCTGCCCCAATGACATGCCTATAATGTCTGGCCTCCCTTTTGTTCTTTTCTTATTATTAACTAGTTAATTTTAACAGTATCAATAATACCATAAACTCCTATATTAACTCCTATTTTTTCATCCACTGCATATTTGTGTGACCAAATTCATTACTCATTATTCTCCATGATGGAGGCTCTTCTGCAGATATTTTAATCTGCTTCAATTTTCCTCACTTAGGACACTCATTTCTGAAAGCCCTTCCCATTCTTTTCCACTAATACATGTCTCTTCCCCTTTCAAAACTACTTAAAAACTTATGTTTTAAAACAATCTCTCTTAATTAGTCTTACTCAGTTTTAATTCCTCTTTATTTTTACTGTGGGTTCCAACATTTACTGGTTCCCTGACCTGTGCTTTGTAGGTGAGGCAATGTTGGCCCATACTCACTATGACACACTTATTGCTAGGTGCTCGCTTTGCCTCTGTCCATGTCTCCGATGTGTGTAGTATCTGTTCAGTGTACTTCAGTGCAATATCAGATTTAAACACAAGCACATTTTCATAGAACAATGGTCAAAACGATCATTTCATCTTCCCAATATTATGAATAGTGTTGAAATGAACAATTGTTTTTGGGAAAAGCAAACACAAAAGAACAACAAACAAACAACCTTAGCTAAAGAAAAGAGCACTTTGTGCATTTAATTGCTGCTTTCTAGATTATTATCTTCTTGAAATCAGTAACAAGACTTGTGTTTTAACTTTTTTACAAAAAAGTACTTTATAAATTGGAAGTGTTCAATAATATTGAGTTCAATTGAAACATAATAATGGATATTAAAGTTTAAATGAGCTAAATAGTGGCTTCTGTTTTTTACTATTCAATCTGTTTTCAACCAGCTTGACTTTCACAGTGAGCAACTTTGTCCAAATCATGTGATATAGTGAAAAAAAATCAACATTTTTATAAAGTGTGAGTATGTATTTGTGTGTGTTATATAACTTAGCACAGGACCTGTCACACAGTGAATGCTCAGTTAATGCTAATTAACAAGACTAATATTTGAAAAAAATACATGCTTCCATTATGGGATATGAACTAGAGATTTGGTGGATTATTGTTCTCAGTTGTTGTCTTGGTTAACTCCATGTAACATTCTAAAAAAATTTAGTGTTCACTAATATTTTCAGCACTAGGACAGAAGTGGTGGATTCCGTGAAGTAAATGATCTATCTATTCCTGTTTCCTACCTTCAAGGAATCTTACGGGATAAGCAGTACGTGCACACATGGAATAACAAAATAATATAATTTATTGTCAAAATATGCACTATAGACTCTAGCTTCTGCAGAAGTTACTTAAAAAAAATAAGTTTATTTTTTATTTATTTTGGGATGGTGTGGAGAATCATAGCCTCCTTATCTTTACATATTTAAACTATACACTGTGCAAGAATTTGGCTTATCTGTTTTTATGCATTATAGTGCCCTCTGGTGAATGTTCACTCCCACATGTGCATTCTACTCCACTGAGTTTGTTGTAAAGTTATTTATTCTATGACATGTTACTGGAAAATAAATTCTATTTGCTCATTAGTTTCTAAAACATAATGCATGCTGAACCAGAGGAAGACAATATTCTGATTTATAATAAACATTTTAAAATGATTGTAATTAAAGCCCATGTAGATTTCTTTTACTCAGTATGACAAAAATTTGCCTGCCTTTTTTTCTCCATTACCTTCCTATGTGAGAACTAGATTAAACTTCCTGTATTTATTGAGAGTGTTGCCAGCTGCTACTTTTGCATATCTTTTTAATATTTTATTTATTGATTTTAGAGAGAGAGGAATAGAAAGAGAGTGAGAGAGATAGAAACATTGATTTGTTGTTCCACTTATTTATTTGGTTGATGCTTGTATGTGCCCTGACCTGGTATCAAATCTGCAACCTTGGTATATCTGGAAAACACTCTAACCACCAGAGCTGCCCAGTCAGGTCTTACTTTTGCATTTCAAAAAGATAAAGAATTTGTACTAATACTGATACTTTAATAAAATGTAATAAAGTCAAGAATGGTGTTATTCTACAGGGGAAAACATTTGATCCAGAAGCTCAAATATCACAGGTCATAACTGGGTTGCATTAATATTTTCCCTTATTGAAACCATGAATTTTCTTAAACTTTTTTTAAAAACACATATTTGCTTATGGAGATAGAATCTACTTTTTTTCTGCCATAACTGGAAGCTTTCTTGTGTTTAAAGTGGTTTGTAACAAAACAGCAAGCCAGGGCCAATAGCTCTTTTAGACAGATATATTTAAAGAAGATTCAGTATAGATTGTTTATGACCTTAGCTCAATTCTTGACTTTTCTCAAGTAGTAAATTAAACTTCACCACTCCCCCAAGAAGTATGTGCTGTTAGTCACAAGACAACTATTTGCAAGTTCCACCTACCATTTGTGAATGACTGTTGTTTTCTTTAGAGGCATGTGTATGGCATTCGTATAATAAAGATATTCATATATTTTTGCATTTGTAAGTGGAGATAGGTCAAAGAGAATATACTATAAATTCTGTTAATTATTCATAAATAAACTTTGCTATTCACTTCATTGTGATGTGATCTTCCTGCCCCTCTAGTAACCTCTATGTATATTACTTGAACCTGACAGATTGATGGAATTGTTTAAAATTCTGTGTGACATAGAAAGAAACCAGACTGCTCAATTCTGCTTCTTGGACCAAGGGGGACTAATTAGCACTGAATCTTTTTTTTTTTTTAAATAACAAAACCATGGAGGAGTTGGTTAAAATGAATACCCACCAATCTTATGTTGGGGAATTTAGTGCCTCTTGGGAAGAACCCTGAATATCCTTCATGAAGAAACTTAGAAACTCACTAAGAAGTAGTCTCTTTTCACGATATAACAAAGTAGAAAAATTTGACAAATAATCATTTTATGCACTTAACGTTATTTATTTCAGTTGGTTGTTCATCCTAAAACATTTACCCTGTTATTGTGGTTTGTCAAACTACTCTTCAATGGAGTACCTACTAAATATTTAACATGAAAAATTTATAAAATGTAAATGAAAAATTACTGACTAATAAATAAGATATGTAACTTATTTGGTAGTATTCATTCTTACTAGATCAAGTTATACTTTATTTGAGTAGGCTGAGAGAGTAATTCCTTATTTTATTATTATTATTTTTTAATTTTATTTTTGTTTAAAATATTACAGATGTCCCTTTTTCTCCCCAAGGACCTTTCCCTCTCCCCACCATTGTCTGTGTCCTTGGGTTGTGCATATATGCATATAAATTTTTTGGTTACTCTCTCCCCCTTCATGCACCTGCCCTTCTCCATCCTTCTGACATTCATTGGTCTGATCTATGCTTCCATGTCATTGAATCTATTCTGGTCATCAATTTATTAAGTTCTTTAGATTCCACGTATAAGCGAGATCATGTGATGTTTGTCTTTCTCTGCCTGGCTTATTTCACTTAGCATAATATTCACCAGGTCCATCCATACTGTCCCAAAGGGTACCAGATTCTTCTTCTTTACAGCTGCATAGTATTTCATGGTATAAATGTCCCACAGCTTTTTTATCCAGTCATCTACTGATGGGCACTTGGGCTGTTTCCAGATCTTAGCTATTGTAAACTGTGCTATGAACACAGCATAGGGGTGCATATATTCTTTCTGATGAATGTTTCAGGATTCTTAGGATACATTCCTAGGACTGGAATCACTGGGTTAAAAGGCAGCTCCATTTTTAATTTTTTGGGGACCCTCCATAGTGTTTTCCATAGTGGATGCACCAGTCTGCATTCCCACCAGCAGTGTATTAGGGTTCCCCTTTCTCCACAGCATCACCAGCACGTGTCATTTGTTGACTTGTTGATGGTAGCCCTTCTGACAGGTGTGAAGTGATACCTCATTGTGGTTTTAATTTGCATCTCTCTGGTGATTAGCGCCATTGACCATTTTCTCATGTGTCTCTTGGCCATCTGTATGTCCTCCTTGGAGAAGTGTCTATTCAGGTCCTTTGCCCATTTCTTATTTATTTATTTATTTATTTAAATATATCTTTATTGATTTCAGAGAGAGGAAGGGAGAGGGAGAGGGAGAGAGAGAGATAGAAACATCAATGATGAGAGAGTCATTGATCGGCTGCAACCTGAAACCTGGGCATGTGCCTTGACGGGGAATCAAAGCCTGATCGCCTGCATCCTAGGTCCACGCTCAACCGCTGAGCCACTCCCGGCTGGGCCTTTGCCCATTTCTTAATTGAGTTGTTTGTCTTCCTCTTGCTGAGTAATATGAGTTCTCTGTACACTTTGGAAATTAGCCCCTTATCAGATATATCGTTGGCAAATGTTTTCCCAGACCATGGGGTTCCTTTGTATTTTGAGGATGTTTTCTTTTGCTGTGCAGAAGCTTTTTAGTTTGACGTAGTCCCATATGTTTATTTTTTTCTTTTCTTTCTCTTGCCCTAGGAGACGTATCAGTGAAAATTCCACTATGTGGGATATCTGTGACTTTACTGCCTATGTTTAATTCCAGGATTTTTATGGTTTCCTGACTTAAATTTAAGTCTTTTATCCATTTTGAGTTTATTTTTGTGTATGGTGAAAGTTGGTGGTCTAGTTTCATTCTTTTGCATGTATCTGTCCTGTTTCCTAGCACCACTTATTGAAGAGACTGTGCTTACTCCACTGTATACTCTTGCCTCCTTTGTCAAATATTAACTGACCATAATGGCATGGGTCTATTTCTGGGGTCTCTGTTCTGTTCCATTGATCTATATGCCTGTTGTTGTACCAATACCAGGCTGTTTTGATTACAGTGGCTTTGTAATACAGTTTGACATCTGGTAATGTGATCCCTCCCACTCTGTTCTTTTTTCTCAAGATGGCTGCAGCTATTCGGGGTCTTTTTTGGTTCCATATAAATTTTTGAAATGTTTGTTCTAGGTCTGTGAAATATGCTGTTGGTATTTTAATAGGAATTGCATTGAATTTGTAAATTGCTTTAGGTAGTATGAACATTTTAATGATATTTATTTTTCAAATCCAAGAGCATGATATATTCTTCCACTTGTTTAAATCTTCCTCTATTTCTTTTTCAGTGTCCGGTAATGTTCGGAGTACAGGTCTTTTGCATCCTTGGTTAAGTTTATTCCTAGGCATCTTATTTTTTTAGTTGTAGTGGTAAATGTTATTTTTTTTTTGTAGTTTCTCTCTCTAAAAGTTTGTTGTTGGTGTTTAAGAATGCCATCGATTTCCAGATGTTGATTTTGTAACCAGCTACCTTGCCAAATTTGTATATCAAATCTAGGAGTACTTTGATGGAGTCTTTAGGGTTTTCTATGTACAATATCATGTCATCTGCAAATAATGACAGTTTTCCTTCCTCCTTTCCAATTTGGATACCATTTATGTTTTCTTCCTGTCTGATGGCTATGGCAAGGACTTCCAGTACTATGCTGAATAAAAGCGGTGAAAATGGACATCCTTGTCTTGTCCTTGTTTTTAATGGAAATGGTTTTAGTTTTTGCCCATTGAGTATGATGTTGGCTGCAGATTTGTCATATATGGCCTTTATTATGTTGTGGTATGATCTCTCTATTCCCACTTTGCTGAGAGTTTTTATCAGAAATGGGTGCTGGATTTTGTTGAATGGTTTTTCTGCATCAATTGATATGATCATATGATTTTTGTTCTTCATTTTGTTTATGTGATGTATCACATTTATTGATTTGCCGATGTTGTACCAGCCTTGCATCCCCGGAATAAATCCCACTTGGTCATGATGTATGATCTATTTAATGAATTGGTGGATCCGATTTGCTAGTATTTTAGTGAGGATTTTAGCATCTATGTTCATCAGGGATATTGGCCTATAATTTTCTTTCTTTGTAGTGTCTTTATCTGTCTTTGGGATTAGGATGATGCTGACCTCATAAAAAGAGTTTAGGAGTTTTCCCTCCTCTTGAATTTTCTGGAATAGTTTGAATAGAATAGGTGTCAATTCTGTGAATGCTTGGTAAAACTCTCCTGTAAATCCATCTGGTCCAGGACTTTTGTTGTTTGCTGGCAGTTTTTTGATTACTGCTTTAATTTCCTTAGTTGTTATAGGCCTATTCAGGTTTTCTGCCTCTTCTTGATTCAGCTTTGAAAGGTTGTATGCTTCTAAGAATTTTCCATTTCCCTCATGTTGTCCAATTTGTTGGCATATAGTTGCTCATAGTATTTTCTTACAATCCTTTGTATTTCTGTTGGGTCGGTTGTTATATAGCCTCTTTCATTTCTGATTTTGTTTATTTGGGTCCTCTCTCTTTGTTTCTTAGTGAGTCTGGCTAAAGGTGCATCAATGTTATTTACCTTTTCAAAAAATCAGCTCTTGGTTTCATTGACTTTTGTATTGTTTTTTTGTATAGTTTTTTTAGTCTCTATGTCATTAATTTCTGCTCCGATCTTTATTGTTTCCTTCCTTCTACTTTCTCAGGGCTTTTCTTGCTGTTCTCATTCTAGTTCTTTTAGTTGTTGTGTTAGATGGTTCATTAGATCTTTTTCTTGTTTCTTGAGATTGGCCTGTAATGCTATGGAGTTTCCTCTCAGGATTGCTTTCCCTGTGTCTCATAGATTTGGGGTTGCTGTTTGTTCATTTTTGTTACTTTCCATGAAGCGCTTGATTTTTTCCTTGATCTCATTTCTAACCCATTCATTGTTTAATAACGTGCTACTTAGCCTCCATGTGTTTGAATATTTTTGACTTTTTTTATAGTGTTTAATTTCTAGTTTCATGGTATTTTGATTCGAGAAGATGCTTTATATGATTTCAATCTTTTTATATTTATAGAGACTTTCCTTGTGCCCTAACATGTGGTTTATTTTTGAGAATGTTCCATGTGCACTTGAGAAGAATGTGTATTCTGCTGCTTTGGGGTGAAATGTTCTGTAAATGTCAATTAAATCCATTAGGTCTAGTGATTCATCTAAGGTCTGCATTTCCCTGTTGATTTTTTGTCTTGCTAATCTGTCCAATGCTGACAGTGGGGTGTAAAAGTCCCCCACTATGATTGTGTTGCTGTCAATCTCCCCTTTAAAGTCCCCCAAGAAATTTTTTATATATTTAGTTGCCCCTATATTGGGTGCATAATTGTTTATAAGTGTTATTTCCACCTGTCTGATTGATCCCTTTAGTAATATGTAGTGACTATATTTGTCTCTTGTTATGGTCTTTATTTTGAAGTCTGTATTGTCAGAAATAAGAATTGCTACTCCAGCTTTCTTTTCCTTTCCATTTGCATGGAATATTTTACTCCATCCCTTCACTTTTAGCCTGTGTGAGTCTTTTGCTCTCAGGTGGGTCTCTTGTAGACAGCATATATTTGGGTTTTGTTTTCTTATTCGTTCAGCTACCCTATGTCTTTTGATTGGACCATTTATTGCATTTACATTTAAGGTTACTATTGATATCAACTTATTTAATGCCATTTTCCCCTTTATGCTGATGTACCATTCTCTCACTATTCCTTCTTTTTCTTAAAGCAGTCCTTTTAGCATTTCTTGCAATGCTGTTTTGGTGGTACTGAACTCCTTTAGCCTTTTTTTTTTGTCTGGGAAACTCTTTATTTCACCTTCAGTTTTAAATGATAGCCTTGCTGGATAAAGCAATCTTGGTTGCATGTCTTGCTTTTCATTACTTTGAGAACTTTATGCCACTCCTTTCTGGCCTGAGGAGTTTCTGTTGAGAAATCAGCTGTCAACCTTATGGGGGTTCCCTTGTAGGTCACTGCTTGTCTCTCTCTTTCAACTTTTAATATTCTTTATTTGTCCTTGACATTTACCATTTTAATTATGATGTGTCTTGGAGTGTGTCTCTTTGGGTCCCTCTTGTTTGGAACCCTCTTTGCTTCCTGAACTTGTGTGGCTTTCTCCCTCTTCATCTAGTGAAGTTTTCTATAATTATTTTCTCCACCAAGTTGTCTATCCCTTGATTTCTCTCCTCCCCATCTGGCACTCCTATAATGCCAATATTGTTTTGCTTTATTTTGTCCCAAAGCTTCCTTAAACTGTCCTCATGCTTTTTAAGTGTTTTTTCTTTTTGCTGCTCTGATTAAGTGATTTTTTCTACTTTGTCTTCCAAGTCACTTATTCTATCCTCTGTTTCATTGAGCCTGCTTTTAATTTCTTCCAGTGTATTCTTGATATCAGATACAGCATTCTTTATTTCTGTCTGATTTTTGTTTATGTTATGTATCTTTTTTTCATGTTTTCCCTAAAGTCCTCAATCTTATGTTCTATTGCCTTGTTTTTCTATTTAAGTTCCTTGAACATCTTCATCATCAATACTTTGAACTGCATTTCTGATAATTTGCTTAACTCCATCTTATGAAAGACTTCTGTAGATGTTTCCTTTTCTTTTGTTTGGGTGTTGTTTCTGTGTCTTCCCATTTTGGTAGGTCTTAGTGTTTGTATCTATATCTTAGATATATTTGCTGTCTCCCAGTCTTGTGGGGTGGGACTTTGTCTTGTGGGTCCAGTGGAGCCCAGAGGTGTGTTTTCCTCATACTTCTGAGCTCTTTGCTGTAGGCGTGTTCTTCTTGTGGGTTTCCTTTTTGTGATTTCTTTATGTTCTCCTGTTGTGGTTGGGTCTATATTGTCATTGATCAGTCCTTGGGAGGACCTTCCTCTCGGGTTGGCTAAATGTGTCTCAGCCTCAACCTGATTGTTTAAGCTGTTGTATGGGTGCTAGCAAGGCAGGACAATATACAACTAAACTTCTAGAAAGAAGAGGTATCTTACAAAATACCTTGACTGTCACAATGAAAACAACCCATGTGAAAATAGAACTGAGAGAGTGAAAGGAGAACACAGGCACACACACACAAAAAGCTTAAAAAAAAGAAAGAGAGAAAGAAAAGTAACACTTAGAGAGAGAGGTATATATTGTTGTTAATAGCGGTAAAAATTTAGAAAATAATAATAAACTAAAACCTAAAAAATAAAGAAGCTACTGGGAGATAACAGAAGCAGTGAAAAGATTCTGAAAGAAGGGCCAGCAAAAAATTAAGGGACAGAATAGGAATAGGACAATAGTTGAAAATAGGAAAATAAAAATGCAATAAAGAGAATAAGAGAAACTTACAATCGAACAAAAAGACAGGAAGACAGAAGGGAAGATAACAAAAGAATGAAAGAAAAGAAGAAAAAGAAAACAGGAAAAAAAGTTATGCCAATGGATCAAGAGGAGAGAGAGAGAGAGAGATAGCCTAGGCAGCGAGGGAGTCCGGTAAGAGATTTGGGGAAAACTATAGAGGAAAGCAATAAACTTGGTTGTAATGATAAAGTCCCAGTCGTTAAGCAGGGATATCAAGAATGTCTTGATAGCAGAAGCAAGGATAAAACAAAACAAAGCAAATAAACAAAACAAAACTGAAAAAAAGCTAAGCAAAATAAAATTCTTTTATAAAAAAAGAGAAAAAAAATTAGTTTAAAATGTTCTTTAAAAAAAGTTAAAAAAAATTATTATAAAATTTTAAAAAGAAGAAAAAACAAATAATTTTTCTCCCCTTTCTCTTCTTCCTAAGGAAAATAAAGAAAAAAGAAACACACACACACACACAAAACCAAAACAAAACAAAACCAAAAAAAAAAAGACAAAAAAAAAAGACAGTTGATCAGGTGAGTTTCTTCTGGCAGCTTATGTTGTCTGAGGCTCGCTGTTTTGTATGCTGATTTCTGTTCTCCTGGAAGGTCCTTATGTATCAGCCAATGTAAGGAGCCTTCTAGGTTTGGCTCTGGTGTCCTTAGGTAGTTGGTTTGACTGAGGCTCTCTGTGGACCACCTCCTCTTGTCAACTATTTTGCAACCTTGTAGTTGCCTGGTCTTACTCCAGAGTCTTCTGTAGGGTCTTAACGGGGCAGGATGGCTAGTGTAGCTCAGGGTATCACTCCCCTTACTTAGAGGTTTTGCTGTCAGGCACTCACTCTGCAGGAGTTAGTCGCTGCTCCACCACCAGCTCCTCAGTCCCTACCTTGTCGTCTGATTCTAGTTCCCCATGCACTGGCCTGCTGCAGTTTCAGAGTGATTTCAGCCTGTTGCCTTTTCTGTATGGGCCCTTTCATCAGCCTGGGCTCAATGGGTTAGATTAAAAAAAAAAAAACATTCTGGTGAGTCCTTTGCCTGCCCAGAGCCCAGCAGGGGTTTTCAGCATTTCCTCCAGTTTCCAAACAACAGTCCCTGAGAGTCTTATTCTTGTAATGTCCTCCTGTGAGCTGCTCTCCCTTCCCCTCAGGACTGTGCCCTGCGGTGGTGTCTGGTGCCTCAGTGAAGTGGACCTGCTCCTTTCCTGTTGGGGGCAGTACTCCTGGCTTCAGGAGAGGCAAGAGGGCTCTGCCCCTCCCTGCTCAACTTTGGTTGGCTGGTTGCACCAGGCCTGCCCCTCAGACTACTGTGCAGACGCCAATCCCAGCCTCTGCTGGTGTGTCCTCTGGGTGCATGCTGGGAAGGTGGGAGCCAGTTCTGTGATCAAACTCACAAAGGCACAATGCAACACACAAGCAGAGAATCTGCCCTGTGAGGTCCTGCTGCCTGTGTGCCACGGCACCCAGTGGGAGGGGACCCAAAGTCAGCTCCAAGCAGCTTCCCGCACCACTGGTCTCAGCAAAGCTGGGGCAGCTTCACATGCCACCAAGGTGCCCCTCAGGGCTGGTCACAGATCTCAGACTCTGCACCAGGAACTCAAGGTGGGAGGGCTCCTCCCCTCCCCCATGCCACACAGATTCAGTGCTTTCTGGGGCTCATCACACTGCCTTACAGGGAGGTAGAGGGTCCCTCTGGGTGGCCGCTCAGCGCAGTCCTCTGGTCCCTTACCAGTAGGGTGCCACATATTTTGGGACAGTCTTTCCTGTGGTCGGCACCCCGAGCACTAGATTTTGGTCACATCTGCCTTTAGAAGCTTTGTTTCTCTAGGAAGGCGCTGTCCACCATTAGAGGCTTTGTTTCCTTGGAAAGTGCCATCCCCTCCTAGTGAACTCACCACTTCCCTGGGTCCCTCTGCTCTGTGTGCGGGGCGCTCCTTCCCCTCTCATCTCTCTGGGTGTGGGATCCCCACTTTTGGATGCCGGTATGCACTCCTGAGGGGAGGGAGCTTTGCAGCCTCCAAGCCTCTGGGCTGGGAGCCCAGCACAGGCTTCAGGGGGGACTCCCCTTTCCTACACCTCCCTCTCTTACCGGACTCCGTGATGTTTCTTCAGTGCTCCCCACTCGCACTCCGTCCACTCAGGTATGTTTCTCTGTTTTTTTTCAAGCTGGCTATGTAGGATTTTAAGAGTAAATTGAGTCCATGGCTGGGACTGGGGGGCCCTCTGCTGCTTCTCACAGGGCCCCCATCTTCCCTACCTCTAGAGTAATACCTTATTAAATTCAGTCTAAATGCATACAATTTGGACAAGTGATTGCTATGATTTTGACTTCTTCAGGCTAATAATGTTTTTATTGTGAGTTGAATGACTGAGTTTCTAGTTTGTTTTGCTCCCAGTTTATCATTTTTCATTTTTATTGAGGCATAATTGACAAATAAAATTGAATATATTTAAAATGCACAATGTGATGATTTGATGTATATTTACATTGAGAAGTGATTACCACAATCAAGTTAATTAGCATCCATCACCTCACATAGTTAACATTATTTATTTATTTATTCATTTTTATTGAATTTATTGTGACACTGGTTAACAGTAAATGAGTGGGTAATAAAGTTTGGTACATTTACACAGCAGAATACACTTGGTTGTTAAAAATAGAAAATATTATCTTTTTGACAGCATGGATGGATATGGAGAGCATTATGCTAAGTGAAATAATGTTTCTTTGGTTTATTTCACTTACCATAATGTCCTTCAAGTTTATGCCCATTTTTTTTTTTTTTTTTTTTTGCAAATGACAGGTTTCTTTCTTTTTTTAAGAGTAAATAATATTCCAATGTGAGTGTGTGCTTGTCTCTGTGTGTGTGTTCGTGTGTATAGAATCACATTTTCTTTATCCATTCACCTGTCGGTAGACATTAAGGTTGATTCTATATCTTGGCAGTTGTGTTGCAATGAAAATGGGAGTGCAGGTATGTCTGAGAGATACTGAGTTCATTTCCTTCAGATTTATATTGAGAAGTGGAATTGCTAAATAGTATGTGAGTTTTATTTTTTTAAATATGTTTTTATTGATTTTAGAGAGAGAGAGAAAAGGAGAGGGAGAGAGACAGAAACATTGATGAGAAACATTGATTGGCTGCCTCTTGCACTCTCCTTACTGGGGAATGGAGCCTGCAATCAGGGCCTGTACCCTGACACAAAATCAAACCGAAAACCTCTTGGTGCATGAGATGACACTGAAATACTGAGCCACACCAGCTAGGGCATGATAGTTCCATTTTAAATTTTTAAAGGAACCTCTCTATCCTTTTTCATAAATACTGCACCAATTTACATTTTCACCAACAGTGTACAAGCACCTGAATAAACATTTTCCAAAGAAGACATACAAATAATGAAGAGATACATGAAAAGGTGCTCAACATACCTATAACCAGGGAAAAGCAAATCAAAATCAAATGAGATATCACCTCACACTTGTTAGGATGGCTATTATTAAAAAGACCAGAAATAATAACTGTTGATGAGGATGTGGAGAAAGGGGAACCTTGTCCCTCTCTAACTTGTGTGACATAAGGCAGGTCACCTATCATTCCTCAGCCCTGCTTATTTGTAAAAGTGAAATAGTATCTCCAAGGAGGACATACAGAATGCCAATAGACATATGAAAAGATACTCAATGTCTCTAATTGTCAGAGAAATGAAAATTAAAAGCAAAGTGAGATATTACCTCACATCTGTCATAATGGCTATCATCAATGAATCAACAAATGTGGAGAAAAGGTAAAACTCATGCACTTCTGGTGGGAATGCAGATTTGTGCAGCTACTATGGAAAACAGTGTGGAATTTCTTCAAAATTTAAAAATGGAACTACCTTTTGACTCAATGATCCCATTTCTGGAAATAAATCCAAAGAAACCAGAAACACTAATTTGAAAGAATATTTGCATCCATATGTTCATCATAGCATTATTTACAATAGCTGAGATTTGGAAGCGACCCAAGTACCCATCAATAGACACCTGGATAGAAAAGCAGTGGTACATATATGCAATGGAATATTACTTGGCAATACAAAATAAAATTGAAAGAAAAAAATTAATAAAAAATTAAAAAGTCAACCTTGTAAAAAATAAATAAAAGGGGGATAATAACCACCTTATTTACCTCTTTGAGTGACTGGAAAAATGTAAAAAAATGTGATGTAGGTTTGCAAAGCATCACTATACATTTTTATATTTGTTGCATTCCCTCTCTTCACTAAATTATAATCTACTTGAAGACAGAGACTCCATTTTATTGTATTATCTTAATTTTCATTTACTAGGTATTGACTACATGCTAGGCTCTGTTCTAGCTATTTGTAACAAAAAGATTAATAAAACATAGTCCTTATGCTGGAGGAGCATATACTTTATTTTATGGAGGGAGAGAGGAGGGGTTAAAGTGGAAGCAGTAGACAAGTATTCAACCAAATATATTGCTATACAGCTATGTGATAGAGGCATATGAAAAATACAGAAAATGCCATGGCAACAGAAATGGGCAAGTTTTTGATCCTGATTTGGGAGATTTAGATAGTTTCCCAAAGATGGCTTCAGAACTGGTTTCTGAAACATGCATGAGTAGAATTTTTTTCAGGCAGAATTGGAAAGAGAGGCATTCTAAGGAGAAAGAAGTGGCTGGAGAAAGTACAGACCTGTGGAAGTACTTCCCGTGTTCTGGAGAGACTGAGTAATTTGGTGTTATTGAGGTGTAGTGTAGATGCATGGGGAACTGGCTAGAGATATTAGATAAGTTGGGTAGGATTAAGTTTTTAAAAGCTTGGAAAAAATATTCTAAGAAGAAATACTGGAGTGAAGAAAGGAGACTAGAGGGTGGGAAATTATCTAGGAGACTGCTGCCATACTCTGAGAAAGAGATTTTGAGGACTTGGCTGTGGTAGTGGGAATGGAGAAGAGATTTGTTTGAGAATCATCCCAGAGGTAATATTGACAGGATTTGGTGACTGAATGAAAAATTAGAGAGATACTTTTTAGGTAAAGAAAAGTAGCCTTGTCTTGTAACTCAACACCCTGTACAGTGCCTTGTACATAGAAAGGGTCATTAAATTTTTACCTAATGCTATTGATTAAAGTTCTTCAATAGAAAATATTAATATAGCCATCATAAAGATAAGGCTTTATTTTCTTGTTTCTACAGCTGCCATTCCAGTAACTTCTAAGAGTATTAGATTCACTATTAAAATTTTAAAGTTTTTAAGGGAAAGAAAAAAATCTGTTTTTCAAATAAAAGCATAAAGATTGGCTTCCTTGTTATTGAGGACAAGGAAGAATAGGTAGAGATATTCAGAAAGTTGCTATTTGTTGTCATGTGAACAAAACTGGGTTGATGTTTATCTTTTCAGTATACCTGATAAAAGTATTTGCTAGACAGATTTATAGTATTCTTAATTAAAATATTACATTTGGAAAAATTATTTTAGGTAATTCTCAAAAAAGCCCTCTGAAATTGAAAAAAATATATTATTATACTCATATTGTAGCTGAAGACACTTGATACTTGGAAAAGTAAAGCAACTTTTTTAAGGACGACAACTAGTAAATCTTAGTGTCAGGAATCCCCCTCATTCTGATTTCAATTGCTCGGTGAGACCCAGGAATATGTATTTCTATCAAGCTTCTCAAGTTATTTCTTCAGCAGATAGTACTTAAGAATTATACATTTTTAAACCAGACTGGAGTTGGGAAAGGAGAATGGAGTGGGAGAGAGGGGTTATCAAAAAGAGAAGTAGGTGTCTAAATTGTTATAATGAGATTATAGAAGAGGGTGGGAAAGAGTCCAGGAAAGGCAGGAAAATAGTAACATTTCTACACCCTTAATCCCATTCCTGGGTTTATAAACAAGGAGCAATGGTTCTTGTGGTGATGATTGTTTTGCTGCTGCTGTTTTTATTGTTATTAGATATTATTATGAACTTACTGAAACAGATGTGTAGTAAATTCAAGTTACTACTTGAAGGTATATGTCTTGCCTCATCAGGACCTAGTGGTGAAGATATGTTCATGGCTTCCCTGATTGAAAGTCAATAACATATAAGCTCCAAGAAGGTAGGACCTTTTGTTCACTTTTCTGTTCTCCAGAATTTAGAACTGTTTCTGCCACAGACTAGTTACTCCAAAAACCTTTGTTGAATCAGTTTTCTTGTGGAAAAACATGTTCTAAATTTAAACCTTTGCTGTGTTATTGAGCAATGATACTCTTTCTGTAATTTAAGTCTCAGGAGGTTAAGATGTGTAGCATAAATGTAATTGTTTGGCTGCATTGCTGTTTGTAAGACTGTCAGAAGTACTCCCCAGGACTAGGCTGAGCAGTTTCTAAAGGCCTGATCTCAATAATATTTGGGTCTATTGGAAAAAGCAGTATTACTTCAGGTATATTATGTAATTAAATAGATCTTTATGGGCTGGCCTAAGGACATATATTTTGAATGAGTTGTTTCAACTGACTTATAATTTAGGAAAGAGGTAAACCAAAGTCCAGGGTATTATTGTGACATTATCTATTTGTACCTTGGCAATGTTTAATTTATCCTGAAATGTAAAAGCACCAAAATAAATTCAGAAATACTTTTCAGATTAGAGTTAAAGCAATGCATGATAAGAGTGTAGTTTAAGGGAATAATTTACTGCTAGCAGAAGCCAACAATATAATAAAAGGTAATAAGAATTAAAAGTAAATAAAAATAAAGAATAATTTATAATTTCCAAAGCACTTTCACATGCCTTATTTCACTGGATTATTGAAATAACACTTATTTTATAGGTAAGGAAACTGAGGCTCACAGAAAATAAGTGACTTATTCAGAATTCAAGGATACATAGCTAGTAAGAGTTGTATTCCATTTCTATAAATAATATTTTTCCAAGTGTGGCCCCCAGAAAATGAATTTTGAGACTTTTCACAAATTCTGCCAACCCTCCAAATAGGAGGAAGTTAAATAAGTTTCTTAATGGTAGTACTTACAACCTTTAGCCTGTAAAATGCTAATGTGGATCATGTTTATACATATCTAAATGGAACATATAATAGTCAGGTTTTTCTAAATTTTTCTAATTATAGAACACTTGCCTCTTCACAGAGCCTGTCCTGATATTGTTTCTCAGAACTTACTTTGGGGAATGCCGTTTCATGGCCTTTCTCTTAAAGAACTGTCAAAATCAAAAAACATTGTCATGGTAGTTCAAGGTGTAACTTCTCCTAGAGTTATTTGACTTGTATTTTTACAGGAATATTGAAGATCGAAGTCTTCAAAAGGAAAGGTCCAAAAAGAAAATAAAGATCCTTAATGCGAGAGCTTTTAACAACACCAAGATGCTGGGGGAAGCATTTGGGGGCAAGAGGTACATCCTAAATACCCCTCAACTGCCTATTCCATATACAGTACTTGAAAGGAAGCCCTATGCAGCTGACCTTGATAAAGAAACAAGACTTTTGCATAATGATATGACCATATTATTGCATAATTTTTCTTTTCCTTATTAATAAGAAAGACAACCCATAAATGATTTATGCCTTTACTTTGAAAGCAGAAGTATATATTCGAGCCCTTAGATACTTTAAAAAATCATTTTCAAGTGATTTGAAAAGTACTAGGATGGTAACCTTGGGGAATAAAGAATGAGTTTTCTTTTTGTATTTTATGTCATTTAATTTAACAACTCTATTCAATAAATAGGCTTGTCTAATGAATGAAAAAATGCATGAATGAGTAAATGCCAGCTGTGCATAATGCTCCATCTGAACAAGACATTATGGAAATGTTAAAGATAACTAAGATGTGGCTCTTATTCTTCAAGAATTTGTAATGGAATTATAAGCTCTTACTTACCGCCTACTCCAAATCAGTAGCTTTTGTGCTTTACAAAGTGCTTTTACATTTAATCTCTTACTGCATCTTCATAAAATCCTGTGAATTAGGTAGTACAGACTTCTCTGCCATTTTATGGGGAAAGAAAAATGACTTGCCTGGGGTTCTAATGTTAATAAATGATAAAGAACTAGCTCAGAAACATTCATATGTAATGCAAGCTAAACAAAATGGTAACATGGGTGTGGTTCATCAGGGGCAGCTTCCTAACAAGGACTTTCTACACATATAGTATGGAAACATTAAAATGCAAATATATGCATTCCACTTACCAGGAAGTTGTCATAATATAATGGAAAGACACCAGAACTAGACAAGAATCAGAAGACCCAAGTTCAAGTCATGATTCCAGAATTTACAAACATGTAGCCATGACAAAGTCATTTAGCCTTGCTGAATCTCTTTCCTCATTTGTAAAATGGAGATAATAATAACCATCTTGTTTGTCTCATTGGATGTAAACTGTCCTGTTTGCCTCACAGTTTACTCTTAGAGAGTCCCTCCTTGGACCCACCTAAGTGAGTTTTCTACTCTAGAGCACTGTCCACACACTAAAAGGACTTCAGTGGCCTGAAAAGTTAATCATCTTTCACAACATGGGATGTCTGTTCCAATACTTTTGGAGAGAAAACTAGGTACAGTATTGAGTAAACCCTTTATAATTCTTATTATAATAAACTTTTAAACTGATAATATCACTCAATAACATTATAAACAAGTGATTCTCAAACTTTGGAGAACATCATAGTCTGCAAGGGAGTGTGTTAAACATACATTGTCAGATCTCACCCAAAGATTCAGTGGTTTGGGGTAGGAGAATCACTGTTACAAACCCCAAATTAATCATGAAGACATCAAGGAACAAAGATGTAACATAAAATGATTGAGCAAAATGTGAAGATTGGTTAATGACAGATACATGATCCCAGTTCTGGATCTATTAGTTTATGTTCCGGGCCACACTTCTGTCTCTATTGCTAAGAAGAGAGGTAGATTGGATGGTATTCTCATATGTTCTAGAACACAGATCCATTGTATTCTGGTTCCATAGACTCTACAATCCAATCAGTCTTTGTGTAATTCTGTATATCATACTGCTTTGCATCTAGTGCCAGGACCTTTATTAGTGTATGTATTTTATGCATTAATTGTCAATGTTTTTGTTAGTAAATCTGATGTAGCTACAGATTTGACAAGGTGTAAGTTAAAATTTTACCATTAAAATAATATTTTTACCCCTGCCGGGCGTGGCTTGGCAGTTGCGCGTCGACCTAGGATCCAGGCAATCAGGGTTCGATTCCCGGTCAGGGCACATGCCTGGGTTGTGGGCTGCAGCCAATCAATGACTCTCTCATCACTGATGTTTCTGTCTCTCTCTCACTCTCCTCTCCTCTCCCTGAAGTCAATAAAGATATATTTAAAAATATAATAATATTTTTAGTATTATTTTTACTCATTATGATTCTAATAGAAGACAGTAATGAATCAGGAAACCTTAGACCAACAGCAAACTTCTCTTGTTTAAAATAAAACTATTTTTATAAATCTGTAAAAATATTGAGAAAGAATATGACTTTGTTTTTCTCAGTAAAGAGATAAGTAATAGATATTGGTCCTGAAGCTTGACTTAAAATTTTTGTAATGAATTGTGCTCATATGATATGCTTATACAACCTAAAAAGAAAGAAAATTACTTATTCATGTTATAAGTAGCTTTGAGGTACATATTTGGACCTAACTATTTCTTATGCTATAATACTTATTTTAGTTTTATTTTATTCTATTCTATTTTAGTTTTTAATAATTTTCATTTTCAATACATGTTAGAAACCCTGTAACTTACCATATTTGATTTGGGTTAATGAGAAAAACAAACAGAAAAATGAAACATTCTGGCAGGTTAAGCATTTCAGCCTGCTCACCACAGTAGTTCTCAAGTGTGATAATGATATTTTGTTATTCAAAGTTAATATAATTGGTAATTAGAAAAGACTACAGTTCCTAATACAAGGTCCAAAATTATCACCAAATTTTCCTGATCAAAAATAATAACTTTTTGAAATTTAGAACATCTCAGTGGGGTTTTGGGACTAGGGTTATTTTTCTTTGTCTAGCTGCAGATTGTTATTTACAAAACTTCTGGGCAGACAGTGTATTTATAGAGGACTTTGAACTCCTACCAGGAAAAGTGTTATAAAAATATAGCTTTTATTATCATCACACAGACATTATAACTGCTACAATTGGTTGTGTTAAGCGTTGAAGATCAGGGTTCACAGATTACATTGTCAATGTTGTCATAAACTTCCTGTTTGACTGTGAACATCCAACTTCACACATTTTGTTCCTGAATTTATTTTCTATAAAGTGCAGATAATAATATTTAACTACATCATACAGGATGTTATGAAGCTTAACTTTCTTTTTTTGAGATTGTCAAATACAAAGGACCATAACAATTATTAGCACTACTTTGTTCTGACTGGCATATTTGTGGACAGTCTTAGCATTACATGTATAAATAAGTTGGAGAGGTAAAATATCCTTCTCACCAGTATGTAGTTAAAGAATTTTGATGTATCTTTCTCCTATATTCTTTCTTCCCATTCATGGACTTGAAGGAGGGATCTTGAATGCTTCTGACTTCACTCACTAATCAAGTATCTATCGAATACTTACTGTGTGTCAGGAATTGGACTTAGTGCTGGGAGTTCAAAAATGATACTTATCTGTCCCTGCAATTGGAAGGCCTAAAAGTATAGGTCACAAGTTTCTTCCATTGAGAACTGCTGTTACTTCAGATATAGCCTAAAAAAGCAAAATACAGGGCTCAACAAACCATGCCAGTTGAAGCTATTAGTGATTATGTCTACTATTTAATAGGAATGAAGCTCAAGGTCTTGGCTCTTAGATTCCATCATTCATCCATTATCTAACTGTGCAAACTTGGGCACTTCAGTTCAGCTGCTTTTCATTTCAGTTTTCTCATCTGTAATCTCTAAGACATCATTTAGTTCTGAGTTTCTGTAACTTCTGCCTTTCAGCTATTGGTAAGATGGCAGTTTATAAAGATAATGAAGTTTGTTTATTTTGCTTAGCCTCAATAGCCAATGAAGATTAGAAAACAATGCTTGAGATGAAAGGTCCCCAATCAACCCTTGAATAAATAAGACCTTTCTTGTATCTTTACAGGGAAATGATGAGCTTGTTGATCCTATCTAGCCCATCATAAACACAAACTCTCAAGCCAAGTTTGTTGTCTTCTTGGATTACAATGTGCAGTGTTAAGTAAAGGCAGAAATGGGACATTTTATTTTTCAAATAGAGGGCTTTGTATGATTTACTCTTTGTAGTAGGCAGATTTATCTTGCTCAGAATATCCTTATTGTTTGTACTCCTAAGAAAACACATGCAGCCCGGCTGGGAGTGGCTCAGCAGTTGAGCGTCGACCTTGGATCCAGGCGATCGGGATTCGATTCCCTGTCAGGGCACATGCCTGGGTTGTGGGCTCGATCAATGACTCTCTGATCATTGATGTTTCTATCTCTCTCTCTCCCTCTTCTTTCCTCTCTCTGAAATCAATAAAGATATATTTAAAAAAAAAGAAAGAAAGAAAACACATGCATAATTTGTATTTCAGTGGAGATTATACGGGCTTCATAAAAGTTTCTATTTAAAATCTGTTTTTTCCTTTGCTTGACCTAAGTTGCATGAGGCTTAGAGGGGACTCTTTAGGTGATTATTTCAAAATCCAATATATTCTAACTTTGGCCTCCAAGAACGGTAGAATCAAAACACAATAGTGATAAATATAAAATTTTTGCAAAGGAAAAGAGTTTATCTTGCTATTTTAAATCAAAGTTCAGAAGGTGATCTCAGCATTCACAACCTACTATGTGCTTTAGCTTTGTGCTTGTCAAGAAAAGAAAGGAACAGACAAGAAGTTGACAGTGCTGCTTTCAAATAATATTGTGGCATAAAGAAATGTTTAATATATGCCAAGAGTGAGCTCCACTAACATTGTGACATTAATTTAATGTGAGTCTCTTTGATCCCTGCATAATTGCTGCCACAAAAGGTAGTGTAGCTCAGTGAAAAATGGTTTGTGCAGAGCCACTCAAAACTTGTCCAGCTGGAGTAACGCAACTGTTACAATTTCTAGTTTTATTTTTCTTCACAGTAGTGGTTCATTTGTGAAGATTTAAAAAAAAGACTCTTTAAAAATGTCCATTTTGTTCAAAAGTATGATTGCTATCTATATTTCCTTGAATTGCTTATTATATCATGTTCACAAAAGTTTTTTGTATTAAAGTGCATGAACTTTTGCATTTAGGATGTATATAATTTTTCTCTGCAGTGGTATCCTTTTAAGAATAATGATTTAAAAACCTCCTTTTAATCTTGTGATGGTTTCATATATATTTTTAAATCTCAAAAAAGCAAAGGAGTGAATTAGTAGCAGTTTTATTGTTGATATTCTATGGACTTTGGAGCTGCAAACTTCTGTTCAAAATTACTATGGTAGAGAATTAAATTAAAAGAAAATAAAAGAAAGACAAGAAACACATCAGCTCAAAAGTTTTTTGCTGACTTTTAGTTAACAAAGCTCTAAATGGCTACTAGTCTTCCACCTACAATCAAGCGTAATAAACCTTCACAGCAGAAGTCAAATATAGGGGAAAAAAAGTTGGAAGCTCACACTTACACCATAAAACCTTGTTTATTGCAACCATCAGTCTTCTAAGATATGCCCCACAATGGGATTTGGTAAAGCCATTACAAGGTGCCGTATGAGTTCCATTTGCCTACAGTAAATAGAATGTCAGAAGTGTCAGGGGGAAATAAATATTGGGCTGGTTAAAAGGGAGCAGAGATGGCTCAAAGCATCATTGAGAGGATTGATTTATCTGGCATGCTGTAATGACTGCAGATGTGGATCTGTTATTCTAGATGAGCAATGAATTTGATGAGCTGATAACACAGGGCCAGAGAGGCCTGGTTTTAATTACTGATGAGGAATTTATTTGTGAAGCACAGTAATTTACTGAGGGTTTGTTCCGTTATTGACAGGTGACCTTGGGGCTTTTCTCTTCTGATGAATCTAAGAAAAGGAGCCTTTAAAAGAAATAATCAAACAAAAAGTATTTTATCTGTACTTACAACAAAATGAAGTCATTTGAGATAGTTGAGGTGGAAGCCACATTCTTGCTACACATAAAAAGTTTGCTATTCTGGTTATTTGCTGCTCATAAATTACTTTTGATTTTTACTCAAGTGTATCTTTATGTTTTCCTTTTAAGTAAACCTTAATTTTCTAACTAGAGGTTGGCATTTATTAGTGTGCTTCTGTTATTAGTATACACCATTGAGACAGATTTGTATGGAACCCTGGAATGCCTATATATGGCTTCATTAAATGATAGTTAATTTGTGCAATATGGATTGGGAGTTAAAGGGGAGCTTATGATCCTGACATAGTTCTGATGGTGACCTGCATTTTCCTGTTTCTATGAATGACACAAAATATGAAAGAAAGGAAGGTCAAAAGAGCAGTGATCATTTATATTAATTGTACCATCCCCCCCTCAGTAAAGTTACATAATTTGCCTCAAGGTAACTAAATGTCAAATTTTGAATATTTGTAGTGTGATTTGTATGTCTTTTATCTTCGTAAAATAAAGTTGAGTATGGCAATTCAACTATTTTTAAAAATTAAAATGTAGAACTTTTAGGCTTTCATCTAAATTACATATTCAAAACTACAAGCTACAAAGCATCACTTGCCTATTTTATTTATGTCAAGCAGAAGTTTACCAAAGTGATTCTGTAGTGATTGTGTGGTAAATACTAATTTCTGTTGTTAGAATTCTAGTATTTAAAAACACTGAGCCTATCCAGTTTATAGAGACAGTTAATTATTTACAGGCTATTTAAAAAGTCACTAAAGCAGGAAAACAGCGGGACCTCAAAATTTCCTAGAAAAGGCCTGACTTGCATTAAAATGGTATTTATGTCTATAAATCTGTTATTAGTTTGAGAGAAAGTCAAGAGTCAACTAATTTTCTTTTTCAAACTTTATATCTTATTCTATTTCTTTATTATTTTGTGCTTATTTTTGAAGAATTAACAGGTACTGCAATATTTATGAGGATTGTAATATTTTGTACAAAAAAAATACAACCAAGAATGTTGAAAATCTTTGCATATATAAATAGGCTGAGGTTTATAAGTCTTCATTTGTATGAATTTATAGATCAACAACCAATTAAACTATTTTATTTATAATGGATTTTATTAACTAATCTCCTGAATGTTTTGGTTGGGGGAATTTATAGTTAAAGACAAATGTGACTATTTTGGGATGCATTTATTATTTAAATAGCACTCCATATTTTATTGTTATAATGTATACCTAATGTATGTATTCCCCAAACTGATATTTTTTATTTATCAAACCAAGTTGACTTGAATTCTTTTAAGTTGGAGTTTAATAGAGATCAAATAATAATTAAAGCAGGATTTACCTGTCTTTTTGCTTGTTTTGTGCTTTTCTATTTATGGGGAGAATCATTGTTTTTCCTTTTTGTGTTTTTCTGTTGTGGATTTACACTTATAAAGAATATATAGATTTCTATATTATTCCATCAACTAAAAGATTCACTTGTCATCTTGTTAATTTTAGATAGGTTAAGTTCTACTAAACAAATGTCAAGTGTCTGTTTTCAGACAATGGATAAATGCTCTCATGTTAGTAAGATCTGTATTTTGGAAAGCTGTGGTACATTAGTTAAAGAGTCAAATGGTTAAAATTACAATTCTTTTATCACAAACTTTTACCCAGGAAGCACAAAGTCAGTGCCTACTTCAAAGTATGTGACAAACTTCCATACAACAAAGTATGTGACTTACTTCCATGGCTCGTTTACAAACATGCCTTTACATATGCTCTTTAAACTCTTCAATGCAATCTCCTGACAGCATTCTATTAGTCTCCATGGTCAATCTCCAAAGAAAATAGAAGTAAATGGCATAAATTCCATTTACTGTGGTAAGACTGAGGAACCAAAATCAAATACTTTTAGAAAGTTGGTCCAGTTATGGAATGAGCATTATTAAGAGGCTACTGCTAGCAAAAGAATAAAGGTGGAGTAGCACTTGTCTATGAATTGCATCCACAATGTGTTAAACACATCTGAATTTATCTATCCAAACTAGTTATAAACATTTCCCAATAATACTGCTTCAGCTCATAGCATTTTTGAATCACGCATTTTGGAATTATATTCTCATCATATATTTCAGTTTTCTAAATATAGTCAGTGATGGCAGTCGTTATCCTTTAAGATGAATTATTTTTCATTATAACATCATAAAATGTACATATTAGTGAAATACTGAAAAACTCAAGTAGTGTTTTTCTAAGTCTCATTTTCTTTGACCTTTCTGCAACCTTCAAAAAAACTGAAATTCTTTCTTCCTTGCCTTCTGTGACAGTGTCATTTTCTGTGTTTTAATTTTTCCCCTCTTTGGTCACTTTTTGTCATTTGCTGATTCCAGTGTGTCCCCATACTTAATGAATAACAAAATTCTTACTTTGGTTTTCACTGGCTACCTTTATATTCACTATCTTGAAGAGTTCATGACTTAAATGAAGAGGTTACAAAATAAACTGATGAACAAAATAGATACAGAGATATAGAACCATGGAGCAGTCGGACAAATTTCAGAGGGAAGGCAGGGGTGGGGAATGGGGAGGGTAGAGATTAATCAAAGAACTTATATGCATATATGCATGACCTATGGTCACAGACAATAGTGTGGAGAAGGCCTGGGGGTGGGGTGGGGGAGGATGCCAGGTGGAGGGAGTCAATGGAGGGAAAAGGGGGACATATGTAATACTTTCAACAATAAAGATAAATTTAAAAAACCAAAATCAATAGGAACAGTTTATTGTAATAAAAGGAGTAGAACACACACACATACAAAGATTAAATGTAGAAATACTTTTGGGGAAAAAATTATTCTCAAACTCCAGAAACAATAACATCTTTTCTTTCCTGTCTTAAAATCTTAGCTGCCATCAGTCATGCCCTACTTCCTATATCCCCAACTGAACTTCGAATGTGTATCTCTAAATCAGCTTTCATAATTGTCTGTATTAATATTAATTGTATATATTATTCATAATTGTGTATGGCATCTCTATTATTCTATTCAACAAACATGATTCTCATACACATTTTCCTAACTTTTGACCTTCTCCTTCCCTGATTTACATTTCCAGCCAACCTTAACACACAGTAATTATAATGTTGAAATAGCCTCCTGACTTTTTCAGTCCCTTCTTCTTCTGGTTTATTCTTCATATTGTTTTTAAGATAATCATTAAAAAATTGTATGGCATGTTGTTATTCTCCTTAAGAATTTAGTGAATTTCTTAGTGTTTTTTAAATTGCTTTCAGAATTAAATTTGAACTCCTGAGCTGAGCATTCAGTCTTTTCCATTAATTGATTACCTATAAAACCCTATCTGGCTTTCAGAGTTTTCATTCTGACAGCTTCAATGATCACTCATGGGTGTATGGCTCACAAATTAATATCTTCATTTTGACATTTTAAAAGAAGGACAAAACTGGTGAGTCATGTCACTTGGCTTTGCCTCTAGCCAAGTAATATTGGGTAAGTCAGAGATCTGTACAGTGCATGAAGAAGACAGTTAAATGTTGATAGAATTAAAATACCATCTTAAAGTGTTTGCTCTATATATGACCATTTATGTGTAGTAATCTTTATTTCCATGGATGACTATCTATATCACAAATATAATGAAACCTATTAAGTTTTCTATATTAATTTTAGACCTTTTTTGTTTATTATAAAATTATCTTCTTCATGCAAGTGACACACACTGTGCTACTATTTTTCATCCTTATGCACAAAAATGTTTTTCTTTGTTTTGTTTTACCAAATAGAAAACAGTTTATTATCAAAATATTGTTTATTTCATCCTAGCAGAATTGGACATTTGATGACTTCTGAGTATTCCTATTTTTTTTTTTCTGAAATAGTGTTTTTGATTTTCTCTCTTCCTCCTTGCTCTGTTTATAGAGACCCTTAAAAAAACCTTGATGTATATACATGGCATATATTTGAGAGCAGATCTTTATTTATTCTAATTTTATTTTGGAGATACCATTCCTTTTACAGTGTCATAATACAACTTATTGAATTCAGAAATACATATGGGATTTTACTACTTGCCTGTGTAAGGTTCAAAATAACAAAAAATAGCAGGTTTCACAACTTTCATAGAATCATTTGTGTTCACAGAGAGGACTTTGTAGTTGAACTGAATGTTCTTGCATCTATTTAGCTGTTTAGAGTAGAGGAACATACACAGTCATTTAGCACTTATTAAGTCACCAACATTATAAAAAACATGGCTGACATTAAATTATGGGTAAAGCATTTGTGATATTAGGATATGGTTCAAGATTTCGACTGTGAGATAGTTTTCTTTCTCTTTCCCCTCTCTCTGTCTTATTCTTGGTTATATTCCTTCCCAGTGTGCCCATAATTATATTAACTATTTTTTTCTTATTGTAGACATTTCTTTTCATGCCTTTTTTCTCTCCACAGTTTTTTGGAAATAAGACACATAGTTCTCAAAATGGATGTACATTTCTAGAATACCTGGGTCTAAGAAAAAGTAGAGTTAAATATTAGGAATTCTACCATTTAGAAATTCTTGATGCTATATTACCCAGAATGGACTGAAATTTCTTTGGTATCTTCTTTGGGAAGGGTTTGCTAAGCAAAACAATAATGGTAAAATTGAATGTGTATTATTTTTAAAACTATGCAAGGCAATTTTCTTTCTTTTTAAAAATTTTTTAAAAAATGTATCTTTATTCATTTCAGAGAGAGGAAGGGAGAGAGAGAGAGATAGAAACATCAATGATGAAAGAGTCATTGATCAGCTGCCTCCTGCACACCCCTCACTGGGGATCGAGCCCTTAACCTGGGCATGTGCCTTGACTGGGAATTGAACTGCCATCTCCTGTATCATAGGTTGGTCGATGCTCAACTGTTGAGCCACAGCAGCCTGACAGCAATTTTCTTTTCAAAAATATTTTTTATTTATTTGAGAGAGAGGAAAGGGAGGGGGAGAGAGAGAGAGGGAGAGAGAGAGAGTAGGAAACATCCATTTGTTGTTTCACTTATTTATACATTCATTGGTTAATTCTTGTATGTGCCTTGACTAGGGATTGAACCCACAACCTTGTCATATTGGGACAATGCTCTAACAACTGAGATACCCTGAGCTACCAGGTCAAGTGTTCAAGGCAATTTTCAAGTGTCTTAGTGATCTAGTCATATACGAGCAATGGATGTACTACTGTCTTATATTGCAGAATATACATAGACATTATGAAATTGAGGTTCTTTTTGAATAGGTAATAGATGCATGTGTTAAGAAAAATTACAAAAGAGTATGGCATAAAAAGAAAATCTTCCTTCCATTGAGACATACCTGACAGTCACCCAGTTCCCTTTGTTTGAGTTTACATTTGTATGAGGTTGTGCCACTTCAGTTCTGAACACCTACCCCTTGCTAATTAACTGAGTAGCCTGCATTTGTGAGGACGCAGGCACAAGTGCTAGGTTATTGTGTTCTTGATAGCAGGAGAAGGAAATTCTGCTATTTGCAGTAACTGGACAAGAGTAAGGTTAGATTATGACCCAAATTTCTCCAAAAAAGAAGCCAGATTGACATATGTTGGATAGACTCAAAAGTTTTTATTATAATTATTGTAAATGAGTCTTATCTGAGTATTAAAGCAGTACTTCTTGGCAACTTTGTTAGCAGTTCTCAGATATGACTACATGGGTCTGCATTCTATAAATTTAAAAAGAAATTGCTCTATCCAAGGAGTATTTCCTCCATTCTTAAATGAACAAATCTGTATATGTTTATCAAACTCAAAATGAAATATATTAATAACGTCCAGCAATATGATGATTTTATGTGCATTATAATAACCACTTTTAAATGTAACAATTTGTCTTGGAGATATCATTACTTTAAGAAGCATAAATATAAACAAAAGATTTATACTTCTGGAGATAAATTTTTTTGGATACCGGTTTGGTAGTTTTTTATTTGTGTTAAGGGAAATTGGGTTGAATGTTGAATTCAACAAATACTGCTCCAGGGACTTTTATAGAGGGATTTAGAAAAGTTAATATAGTTGAAAAGAGAGAGAGAGTACAAGTGAGCAGCAAAAGTTATAAATATTGAAAAGTAACAGGACTGTAATGACTATACAGGGACTTCTTTATTATTATGCCATTGAAATACAACATTTTACCTATGAATAGTGCAATAATAAATGAAACATAAAAGGAATAGAAGGAATGGGGAAGGTAAGAATGAAATAAACTGGTAGCACAGTAACTAAAATGCCTTATCTTCTATAATATACACCCTATTTGAAAAAAATAGATTTATTTGCAGACCACTGTGCCCCATTCTGCTCTTCTACTCTTAACCTAATAACAAAACAATTATTCATTAGAACTTCTATTCATGAAATTTAAAAATGCCATTTTGGGAAATTAATGTATAAGCTTTAAATTCATTACTAATGATAAAACTACAGAAAATGTCACTTATCACACATAAATATTTAAAATAGTAATGAGACAGTAATAAGTATTTAGGGAATGAAATCTCAATTTATTGACTTTAGAGAATGCTATTCTTTAATTTGAATAGCCTACTAGTATTTCAGGGAATATATCAACACATGAAAAATACATAAAATATTAGTTAAGTCCGGCAATGAAACATGGGACTGGATTTGAGAATGGCAGATAATATCAAAACTACAAAAATAGAGATATTGAGATTGTCAGTACATATAAAACTGATTTAAAAAAGAAATATTAGTGTTTAGAAAAAGAAACAAACTTTATTATTAATAACATTATAGAAGAAATCAGGTAAATGAAGAAGGAACGATCACATAGAAAGCAAAAGAAACAAAATGGTGAGGAATTTTAAACAGATCGAATGCCGGTAAATATAATGTCATGAAAACTTTCAAGTTAAGTATCTATAGGTGAACAGATCCAAAGTTTTTCCACCTGTGGTTCTTGGAATTCCAAGATCATGTAGAGTTGCCTTAGGGCCATTAAGTAGGGTGGCATCTCATGGTTATAAAGGGGCATCGATCAGAGCCCCTTTATGTTGGGCTTCCAGGTAGATTGTTTATATAAAGAATATAGTGATGTATCTCCTCAAACTCTCTCTGCCTGCCTCTGTCTCCCACTCTTGCTCTGGGTGATTGCCCAAGGTCTCACAGTTAGTATGAGAAACCATGAACATCATGCTGTATATTACAGGTAGGATAGTGTGTATATCAAAAATCCAAGAGGACTATATAATTTATTGCACCTGAAAAAAATTTAAACCTTAAAAGTTACTTGATTTTAATTTTTGCTAATTTTATAGAAAAAAAGCTTATTAATAAATATCTGTCCTGTTATATTGCTTTGTATTATCTTTAGTAATTATTATGCAAATGATTTCCTCAAAATAACTGTTAAATTAACTATTAATTTCCCCCCAATTGTTGAAAATATTTATCCACTTACTGATTTTCTAAGATCAGTCATCAATGGCAACTTTTCTTGTCATTAATGGGAATTAGTGAAATTCTACTGTATTGGTTAACTTTTAAGTAATGGTTATAAACATTATCACATTTATTGCATGGCTAATGACTTCTGATTATTTGTATTAAAGTTTGATGTTTGATAGTAAAACTGTAGTGTATAATTACATGAATTCTAAACAAAAATAAACATGATTCTGTGGCTTACAGCTGCAGTTTACTTGTGAAACTTTAAAGTTTGTAAAAGGCCTCCACCATCTATCCCCTTTTATTCCTTTTATGATTTCCAATTAAGATTTGCACATTATATAAGTCCTGAGATTTGAATAAGAACAATTATTTTTATATTATTTGTAGTCCATATAATATAGTTGAAAATTCCATTTTATATAAAAATGTGCTTGAAGGGAAATAATTCCCCAGTTTCACAAAGCCTGAATCCTTATCCCCGGGTTGTAGTTACTGAAAATATGATAAAAGGATATTTAAAGAAATACATACATGGTTGATCTTCTCTAATTTCTTATTTGATATTCTGATAGAACTGGGAAATAGTTTGAATGTCAAATACACATTGATAGAAATAAAATAGCTGATCCATTTTTATATTTATTTCCTTTAGTATGTGATTTTAGTAATAACTGGCACTGTCATGAACTATGTAATATCAGTTTTCTAATGAAACATCTGCATAAACTCAGAATGTGAGGTGATGCATTTAAAATATATGCTCTGGGTTTATGTATTATTTTGTGGGAGGACACTTCATATGAAATAAATTCCTCTGGTAATGATTGCCAAGAAGAGGGTTTATGATCCTTAGGAAATTTTCCATGGAATCATTTTTTATATTATGCTGTTTAAGGAAAAGAGATTATAACCAAACTACTTTTAAATAAAAATATTTGTTAAGTTGAAACATGAATAGTGGAAATGACTATTTTAACACAATATTAAATCATATATAATGGAATTCTTGGACCAAGTTAAGTTATAGAATATCATTACATTAAAATAAAAATTTAAATGAAAATATAGCACTGTAGTGAGTTCTAGTTATTGTTTCATGAGGAAAACTGATTTATGATCACTTCCATCCAATTATTGGTGCATTTATATTCATATTTTAATATAAATATATATTAACATAAATAGTAAACTGGAACAATACTTAGATGCATAAAGTCAGACGTATTTGTCTACCTAGCTTCCATAACAAAACACCACAAACTGGATAGCATCAACAGAAATTACTTTTTTCACAATTCTGAAGGTTAAGGTGTTGGGAAGTTTGGTTTTTCTTGAGATCTCTCTCCTTGTCTCACAGATGTCCACTTTCTCTCTGTGTCCTCTCATGGCCTTTCTTCTCTGTATGCGTACTGCTAAGGAGAGAGATCTCTGGTATCTCTTCCTCTTTTTATATTTACACAAGTTGTATTGGATTAGAATCTCTCCTTTCTGATGTCATTTAACCTTAATTACATTTTTAAAGGTTCTAGTACAAATTGTCACATTAGTGGTTAGATCTTCAATATATGAATTTTAGGGGGCACAATTTAGTTCATAACATCAGGTAAACTCTTCTTCCTATATAAGGAAGAATTTACTGTACATGAAAATTATGCATTAAATTGGGTTAAAATATGAGAGAAATCTGTAGAAATTATTGCTTCATATTGTAACAGGCTGGAGTAATGGGGCTGTTCTTTGTGTTATGAAGCATAAAAGTAAGGATCTGCACATATATTGAGAATATCATACTGGAAGTACATGGTGGGCAAGGTCTAGCTTACCAACAGCAAATGAATAAATGACTTCAGAGCCAATGGTACAAGAAGGGGATCAAGGCAGATATCAGTGAGTAACGAGTAGATCCCTTTGGGAATTGGTTACAAAACAACCATATTGAGGCTAGATGTTGAAGAGACTTCTGGGGCATGGGATCTCTTGTTGGGTGGGAGGGTTTAGGTGGTCAGGAAAAAGGAAAAAACACTAGAACTGATACTGGGAGGGAAAAGCTAACAGTAAAATGGCAGTTGAATATTCTCAAAAGGCTCACTTAATTTCACAAGTTTACCCAAGGGTGCTAAAAGGATGTCTAATTAAGAGAATGCAGCCTTATGAATGGGACACAAAGCAAACTACTTAAGCAAGAGAGCTGGATCAAGGAAAATGGCCACCAACCAAGAGAGCATTGGAAGGGAGAGAAAAGTCTGAGAACACGACATGAAAGACAGGAGGGAAATTACTTTGGTCTTGTATGAAGGCAATCCAATTGATAAGGGCCAAAGTTGTAAATAACAATCAGGAGAAGAAAATGCATCAAAATGCACAATAAAAAAGTGATATGAGTGGAGCAGGAAGAAAAGTTTAATATCTAGGGAAGAGGGTACAAACTTTGTGTTATGATGCAATGTGAACTTACCACAAAAAACACACCAACAAAATACCTATAGCTCCTGTATAAAGCAGGGGATATTCCCCAAGAAAGCATGTTATTAAATGGTCACAGTGTAACTCTTGAGTAAAATAGTAATTCCTTGCTTTGTAAACAATAAGAACTTAATAAATCCTAACTGACATTCAATCATAAGCCTTTGCACTATAGCCATTTATCCTGTCCATAACGAGAAATTGAACTGTAATCATATTGTTGAACTTCATATTTTTCATTTACAATGTAATATCTTTATTAGAAATCTTTGCTTCCTTTTACATCAAACCTCAAAGATAAGTTATCTCTTTTACCTCTAAATTTTGTTTCTGTTGGTGCCTTTTAAAATTTTAGCTTGATACCTTTTTTGTTAAATGGATAATGTTCCAACTATACTCAAAATTTTGGATAATGTTCCAGTTATACTCAAAATTCTGATGCCTATAATTAACCTTACGTGATTATGTATATTATGTAAGTAAATGTACATGATTTTTGTATGTATATAAAGTAAAGGTCATCTTTTTTTTTCTTTCCATCATTTGGTGCCAGATAAAACAAAAAAAACACACACTTTTTCTTATACCAGAAAATAGAGCTGTGAGATGTCTTTGTATTGATGACTTTACTGTCAGCTCATGGATCATTCTGACAACTTCTGTTTCCGCGAGAAGGTCCAAGCAGAAAGGGACATCACAGTTTGTCTCCCTGCCAAAGGGAAAGATAGACCTAAGCTTTAAGGAGAAATAGCCTTTTTCTGTTCATTTGACTGTTAGGGTTGTAGTTATTTATCTTCCACTATGCACACATTCCAAAACATTGAATGCTGGACTAATGTTCCCATTTTCAGATGCTGTCTCTTGAGAAGCATGGGCTTGGTGTATCGCTTTGTAACTTTTATGTGTTAATGACATGGAAAGGTGTTTCTTCATTTATCAGACAGAGTTCTCTTTGAAATTATAGTTTCACAGCTTTCTTTATCAGTCTCTTCTCTGTGTTTGGAATATTGTGTTTGTTTTGTCATGGGGTTATTGATCTGGTCTTTGCCCTTTCCAGGAGGAAGGAACGCGGTCATTTAGAAAGAATATAAGTTTATTGTGTTTTTTTCCCACTTGGGAACTGAAAATGGGCAGAAGTATGTACATTTATCTAGAGATGAGTTCACCTTTAAGAAGTTATTTCAGAACATGTACATTTTTGTGAAATTTTGGTCATCTATTTTTAGAAAAACAAAGAACTTCAAAAGTATCATAGAATTTAACTGATTCTTGTGCTTCTATTTGCTAGTTTTCTCATTATCTATCTCCTGAGAAACATACTCTACACATATGTATTCTGTAACTTATTTAATCACAAACTAGCACCTTCCACACTGAATTATGCAAATACCAATAGATGACCCAAAATTACCCAGAAATTTCAGAATAAGTTCAAAATTATACTTATTTTGCTATTTGAAATGGTTATTAATAACTTAAAAAGAGAGTTGGCTCATGACAAGTATTTGTTTAATTAAAGTTTTTCTTCATATATTAAGGAATAAAATGTTTGTAAGAGGAAATAATTTTCTCAAATGCTGAGAACAACTGAATTTCAACTAGTTCTGCATTATGTTAATCATACCCCTGAAATGATGATTTAATAATATACAATCATTTTTTTGGAGTTTAAAAATAGAAAAAAGCAGCCTTCAATAAAACCTAAAGAGTTCCCTTGTTATTGGCATCACAAATAATGAGCTTTAATCAACAAAGCTGCTTTGTTGTTTTTAATACAACCCCCAGCTCCATTCCCCTCACCTTATACTTGGAGAGTCAGTTCCTGCATGTGGTAGTAGCTAGCCTTCAGTGAGGTTCTAAATGATGGTTAGAACTAACAGTACTGACAGGGAATGGAGATATTCTTTGTTAACAAAGTCAGAGATAACTTGCTCTTCACTTCATATTGAGCTCCAGCCTTAATATTTCTCTAACAAAATTATGAATTTTGCATGCACTCTTTAAAAAAATTCATGGAAACTCTAAAATGAAAGCTAATTTGTATTTTCAAATATGCTGATCACCTGCATCCAGAAGTGAATTTAGATATATCATTCTGGATTTCAGTGCCAACAAATAATTTTATTGAAATTTTGTTTCAATCTAATATTGAACACATTTACTCTCCCCTATTGCCATATTATGAGACTAGTGTTATTTAAAAAAATTTTTGAACTAGTGTATTTTCATGATTCTGGTAGTTAGTGACTTGGGATGATTTTATTTTTTATTCAGACTAGGAGTTCCCTAGTTTAGAATTTACTAATGATATTTACCCCGTTGTTTCTTTTTTGCACAAAGGGGAGTCTTAATTTACAAAATGTGACAAAATTCCTCTCACTGGATATTATTTTGAGGTTTTTGAATCTAAAATTGGTCTATCCTTTGCCTCACAAGTTTTATCCTTTGAAAAACCAAGTCTGGAGCTATAAAGTAGCTTTTTCGTCTTCAAACCTATGAAAAGGAAAGGGGGAGGGAGTGTTGGACTCATCTTGATAACAACAATGAGCCTTTGTGAGGTTTCTTTCCAGGCTAATGGCTGGTGAAATTGTTCTGGGTAGTAAATGAAATGAAATGAATTAAAGAACATGAAGGAGAGCAAGCAGAATGGTTTATTGCTTTTCTTTGAAGACACAATAACTATGCTCTTTTTGTTACTCATATCTATATGGCGGATATTTAAAGCCCTGGTTTTGAATACCATGATGGTTAAGTGAGACTTATAAATCTAGAACTATGGTGCAAAATTCTATGATGCAGGTATGAAAACAGGATGCCCAAAACTCCAGTCCTCAAATTGTTTTAACTGATGAATATTCATAGCTGAAGAAAGGAGCAAGCCTAATTCTTTCCCCTCTCTAAGAAACATCATACTAGAAATGAAAGGACTAATGCTGATTTAAAAAATGCATGCATTGAATATGGATACAAAAAGGCAAAGCCCTGGCAAAGTCAGAACTGGTATTTTATTCAGAACTGTTCGAAAATTTTCCTGAGAACTGTTTAAAGATGAAAGCAGTTTTGAATGTATGGAACAGTCAAGTGATATGTTATTTATAATCCAATTAAGAATTAATCAGCTAGGTGGCTTGGATCTTTCAGTGAACAAAAATTGGGCTTTTAAATGTCTGGGAGCTTGCAGCTATCAATACAAAAGTTTCATGAATTGGTATAATGCAGCTTAAAAAACACTTGGTTTTATGCTGTTGCACAGCTGAAAAAATAAATTGTCATATCAGGTTGGGGTCATACTTGTCTAAAAAAAACTAACAGGAGGATTTCTTTTGTCAACACAGGAGATAATTTGTAAAAGGGAAAACTATACTCTCTGATCTACCCATTCCTTAGGGAAGTGACTAGAGATTCAAGCCTCAGTCTGGAGTTGCATTACGTTTTTTTAAATTTATCTTTATTGTTGAAAGTATTACAGATGATCCTTTTTCCCCTCTATTGATGCCCTCCACTCCGCATCCACCTTACCCCCAGGCCTTCCCGATACCAATGTCTGTGTCCATGAGTTATGCTTATAAACAGATATGTTCTTTGATTAATCTCTCCCCACCTACTCCCCCACTCCCACTTTCCCTCTGAGATCCCTCAGTCTGTTCCATGCTTCTATGTCTCTGAATCTATTTTATTCATCAATTTATTTTGTTTATTACATTCTACATATGATTGAGATCATGTGGTACTTGTCTTTCTCTGACTGGCTTATTTCACTTAGCATAATACTCTCCAATTCCCTCTATGCTGACCCAAAGGATAAGAGATACTTCTTTTTTACAGCTGCATAGTATTCCATGCAGTGTAAATGTGCCACAGCTTTTTTTATTCACTCAGGTACTAATGGGCACTTGGGTTGTTTCCAGATCTTAGCTATTGTAAATTGCGCTGCTATGAACATAGGGGTGCATAAGTTCTTTCTGATTGGCGTCTTGTTTTTTTTCGGATCGGAGTTGCATTACTTTTATACACTTTTCATGTAAGGCTATTTTTGCAAGAGAAAAGTGCTGGTAAAAAAAGTTCAAACTGTGTGTTCACCATCCCAAGTCAAGTCTCCTCCCATCACCATTCATCTTCCCTTTACCCTCTTCTACCTGCCAGGACCACCATTTCCCTCTAGTAATTGCCATACTGTTGTCTGAGTCTATGATGTATTTTTTGTGATGTATTTTCCTTCACCATTTTCACTCAGTTCCCAATGTCCCTCACCTCTGACAGCTGTCGGTCTGTTTTCTGTATCCATCTGTCTGTTTCTATTTTGTTTGTTTATTTTGCTTATTAGATTCCACATTTAAATGAAATCATATGGTATTTGTTTTTCTCTGACTGGCTTATTTCACTTAGGGCAATAATCTCCAGGCTCTTCCATGCTTTTGCAAAAGGTAAGATTTCCTTCTTTTTTAAGAATAAGTGGTTTTCTATTGTGTAAATGTACCACAGGTTTTTTATCCACTCATCTACTGATGGGCACTTAGGCTGCTTCCAAATCTTGGCTAATGTAAATAATGTTGCAATGAACATCTAAATGTATATAATCTTTAGTACTAGTGCTTTTGGTTTCTTCAAGTATAGTCCCAGAAGTGGAATCTCTCGGTCTATAGATAGTTTCATTTTTAATTTTTTGAGAAACGTCCATACTGTTTTCCACAGTGGCTGCACCAATCTGCATCCCCACCAACAGTGCATGAGGGTTCCCTATTCTTCACATCCTCGCCAGCAGTTGTTTGTTTATTTATTGGTGATAGGCATTCTGACAGGTGTGAGGTAATATCTCATTGTGATTTGAATTTGCATTTCCCTGATATTAGTGACATTGAACAAATTGTCATATAAAGCAACTCACTGAATGGGAGAACATATTTGCCCATGATACATGCGATAAGGGGATAATATCCAAAATTTGTAAAAATTTGTACAACTCAACACCAAAGAAACAATCCAATTAAAAAATGGTCAAAGGACCTTAACAGACACTTCTTCAAAGAGGACATACAGATGGCCAAAACAAACTTTTAGTGTTAACTAGAAACAAATCTTTTTAAAAATAAAAAAAAGATCTTATTTTTTTTGAGAATTTTGGCCCTCATCTTTTGGTTATAAAGTTAGTCATTTAGTCTGTGGGAAAAACTATTCTACCCCTTTTTTCAAAGGTGAAGATCAGTATTATTTCAAATATATGTCACTATTAAAATAATTTAATAGATGAAACTGTTAGACATTTAAAACAATTGTTTGCATTTATTGAGCATGTACTATGTGCCCAACACCAATATTCTAAGTTCAAGTTCCATCATATGAAATAGATTTCATGATGAATTAAGTGGGATTATTTTCAATATGTTTTTGACATTATGATACCATTGTTTGCCCATTTTTTATACCACATATTGTTTGGGTACAAGAAAAGTACCATGTTGGTTTGCAAGGACTCAGCTTTCTATCATGAGAGCTTTTTTCTATAGCTTTTAGTGTGTTTACGCAACTTTTTTGCTTGATTTTCTTTTCTCATTAGTCATTATGTAGAATACATTTTTTATCATCCCTTTTAGAGTTAAGAATTCTTTCAGCCCTACCCTCTGTGATAGGCTTCAAAGAACATCAAAAGGTTCTCATTCAGTCAAAAATATTTTCCTCCTATGATCTAGCTTAATTCCTGAAATTCTCACTATTAGTCACCCCCCCCCCCCCGAATATCTAAGCATTAATGTCTCTGTTTAAATGCTGGTAGATTCTTCAGGGTCTTCAGGGTAGAACTGGATGTGATATGCAACCCTGAGCAGCATGTTGACGATGGATGACCAGTATAAGACAGACTGATTGAGAAATGAAGTTGATGATCTTGAAAGATGCTAAAGACAAATCTGCCTCAATTCATTTGCATACTCATTACTATCAACCAGTTGGTGTAATGAGTTGGAATTTTGAATTCTTTGTTTTTGAGTTACCAAGAATGCAAATTTCTAAAACCACTCAGTTAGACCAGTTTCTAAGTTACAACTTGAAAGCCCAGGTTCTGGCAAAAGTAAATTTCATTTGCTCTAGGGTGAGGGATAGTAGTGAGGATAGATCTAGGGACATAAAGGGTGGAGAGTTGTGTCTCTGGGAAAACTTTTAAGGTAAGGTAAAGGAAGAAATTGTAGAGGAAATACTTTATAGGACAATGAGAGTGAACAGTTCTTCAGCTTATTTGTGATTCAGGATAATGGATTAACATTTCTCTGCATTTGACTCACTTAAGCATGTATTTTTCAAGGAGGTGAATTTAGGGGACATAAAGTTTGAATGAGGAAAATTTTAAAAGATGGTAGAAATTGTATAATTTGAAACCTGTGGACAGTGACATGTTCATATAAAATAAGTTGTGTGATCTGGTCAGGAAGACTGAGTATAGCTTAATGTGTTTTGAGTAATTTCAAGCTGGTCCTACACAGTCGGGATTTCTTCTATATTTCCAGCTACAGTTATTTTACAACATGAATTCAGCCTACAAATTAATTTGAAGTACTCTACTTGTCCAGGATACATATAGCCTTCTACCAAAATTTTACCTTGGTCACCTCCCCCAAGTTTAGTTTGTTTAAAATAAACTTTACTTTTTAGAACAGTTTTATATGTACAGAAAAATTAAGAAGATAGTACAGAGTTCTCATATACACTGTACTTAGCTTCCCCTATTGTTAACCTATTATACTAGTACAGTACATTTGATACAATTAATGAACTAATATTTATACATTATTTTAAATTAAAGTCCATACTTTATTCAGAACTCCTTAGTTTTTAACCTAATGTCCTTTTTCTGTTGTTTGATCCCATCCAAGATGTCTTTTTAGATTCCTCTTGCTTGTGAGAGTTTCTCAGACTTGCCTTGTTTTTAATGACCTTGATAGCTCTGAGGAATATTGGTCATGTATTTTGTAGAATATCTTTAGTGAGATTTGCCTTATGCTTTTCTCATGATAAGCCAGGGTTATGAGTTAATGGGAAGAATACTACAGAGATCAAGTGCCATTTTCATTACATTGTATCAAGGATGCATACTATCAATATAATTTATAACTGTTAACATTGACCTATTAGGGATAGTTTTAGCTCATTGGTTTAACTTCATGTCTTGTTTTCCACCATTTCTGTCACCAGCCATCACTGAAGCCATATTGAACTACATGTACTTCATGCTGTTTCACCTCTTCAGACATGCTGTTCACTATGTTTACTTTTCCATCATCACCTAAGTCATGCATTCATATTTTTCAGAAATACCACCTTCCCTGGAATGTCTCTGCACAGTCAGATTTAGATAAGCCTCTTCTCTGCTAATATAACACAGTCCATATTCCTGTATAGCACTTATTAAGCTGTTTTGTAACTGTTTTTACTTGTTTAACTTTCCCACTGGATATAAGTCAGGAAAAGAGCCACGTATTATTTGAGCTTGTATTCTCAATCAGCAAACAGTGTCTCATCATTTGAGGACACATAGTAAATGAATAAATTAATGAAGGAATGAGTAAAAGGACTATGAAGTTGCAAATACAGTTGTTAATGTAAACCCATATATTATGTCTGATATAATTATTTTCCCCTATAATTAATTATTAAAAGGAAGACTACTTAAAAGGGGGGAAAAGATATATCAGATATTTAATGAAAAGCTAGAACAAATAACTTGGATGGAATATCCTTTGGCAGTACATATTTTGTCCTCTCCTTTTTCTACATTTGAAGTGACTATTAATGTGAAGAATTATGATATTGCTGTCTTATAAGATCTTTAATCATTTTAGATTAATTTTGTTTAAGTTTTGAAACAAAACCAGTTTTTACCTTAATCCTGAGGTACTCAGATTTTCCTAAATAAAAATAATCCTTTTTCTGATCATTCTGGTTAATTCAGGTTTTATTTTATTTTTACTTGACAGATTTTAACAGGGTCATATTCACAATAATAAATATTTCTTCCTTCAATGATTTGTCTCATTCTTTTTACTTCATTGGCCTCATTTTTGTGAAGGTATCTTTAGATGCAATTTTGCAGGTTTTCCTTTCTAAATGTGATTGTTTCTCCTAATGATAGAGGGAGGGAATATTAGACTTGATTTGATATTTGCTCTGCTCACCAACTTTAAATATAGCCTTTTTCCCCTCTTTGAAAAACTTTAAATATTCTCAATGGCTATTTGGTAGCACTAGACACATATGACACATTCATGCATGGAAGTAATCAAGTCTTTCATAGCAAAAAAGCAAATGTTGAATTAGCAGCTTTTTATGGTTATGAAACCTATTCTTAAACTTTGAAAATGATGTGTATGTTAGTAAAAATATAATGCTCCAGCAAAAATCATTGCCCATTTATTAAACTCTACAACAGTAATGTATTTACATAATGCTAGACATTTAGATAGTGTTTAATAAAATTGCTCACTGCTTCTTTCTGATTATATCTGTACTTGGATAAAAGAGAAATTCAGTTATAATAATAGTTTGCATGGCATAATGAATGTGTGTCCCTACCAGTACATAATGCAAGAACATGAAATTAATTGAAACAATAATTTTTTAAAAAGTTTCCAATATTGGGTATTTGTTTTTGTCATGAGTTTAGTTGATCAGTGAGATAACTGAATTTTATATTAAAATTCAATAAAGAGGGTTTTCATTCAAACATATTAGCATTGTTCTTTAAACAAAACAAGCAAATGTAAATCATGATGAGATAATTCAGCTATGACAGGATGACTTTAGTGTGTGTATATATATCTGAGAATTAATGGGGTGACTGCTAGAAAGTGAGAAGTACTAAAAACCAAAGGCAAACAAAGAGGAACCTTTAGGATTTGTATTTTTGTTGCCAATGAGCCTCGTCTTTGCTGATAGAGAAAATATTAAGGTCACCAAATCTTATCCATTATAGTTTATATAATAATTAATGCAACATTATTTTACATAAGAGTGGTGGGATAAAACAGTCATGGTTACTGTTGTGAACTTTGAAGTAACTAATTTAGGTTGTTAATATTTTTCCTTTTAATAAAATATACATACAGAGGAGTGCATAAATCATAAGTATATGACTTGATCAATTTTCACAAAGGAAACACATTTGTGCTTATAAAACTAGCACTCAGATAAAAAAAAAGTAGAACATCAGCCCTGGCTGGGTGGTTGAGTTAATTGGAGCATTGTCCCATGAACTAAAAGGTCGTAGGCTCCATTCCAAGTCAGGGCACATACCTAGGCTGCAGGTTCAATTCTTGGTCAGGGTGTGAACAGGAGGCAAAACAGCAATTTTTTCCCCTCTCTCTCTCCCTTTATCTCTTTCTAAAATCAATAAAACATGTCTTTTGGTGAGGATAATAAGAAAAGTAGAACATCATCTGCACCCCAGAAGTCCCTTTTTGCCCCATTTAGGTACTGTCACCCTGCAAAAGGGTAAGCTGTATTCTGATATTTATCATCGTATTTTTGTCTCTTATTGAGCTTCATCTGAATAGATTCATGTTTTGTGTAGTCTTTTGTATCTGGCTCTTTTAATTCACCATTATGTCTGTGAGTTCCATCCATATTTTTATGTGTAACAGTAGTCCTTTTTTATTATTGCATAACAGTCTATATTGTATGACTATATAAAAAACATTCGTTCTACTGTTAATGGGTTTTTGGTTGTTTCCATTTGGGGGCTATTATGAACAGTGATTCCTTGAGCATTCATGTGTGTGTCTGCGTCTTTTGGTGGACATATTCATTCATTCTTGATTTATCATTGCTGTATCACGGGATACTCTTACTTTAAGCTTTTTAGATGTTGCCAAATAGCTTTCTACTCCCATCAACAGAGTATGAGAGTTCCAGTTTCTCCACTTTATTATTAACATGCTATATTGGCTGGGCTGGCATGGCTCAGTGGGTCAGTGTCGACCCAAGAACCAGGAGGTGAAAGTTCGATTCCTGGGAGGAGCACATGCCCAGGTTGCGGGCTTGATCCCCAGTAGGGGACGCGCTAGAGGGAGCCAATCAATGACTCTCTCTCATCACTGATGCTTCTCTCTCTCTCCCTCTCCCTTCCTCTCTCTGAAATCAATAAAAATATATTTTAAAAAATCACTCCATATTATGCATCTTTTTTTGCATTTTAGACATTCTTTTGGGTGTGTAATGAAGTCTGTTAAAATTATTAGAAGGGAAAAACATGTGTCTGCATAGGGTTTTTGAATATAGAAAATTTATTTAGTGAACACCTGTAAGTGATAGCCTGATAGTGACTGTAGAGTGCCCTGGCTGGGACAAGCCAGTGTCATCATTTCTCCATGGAGCAGCTCAATGTCATGCACTTCATTTCAATCTGTTCACCTCAACAAATATAGCCAAAACAAGCAACTTTTAAAACTGATTCTATTTAAGCTGTTATTTAAAACCAGCACTAAAAGCTACTCTGAGTCCTAGAAATGAAATCTCTAATAATCTTGAAAGATTAACCTAATTAAACACAATTTTGAATTTCAAACATACACTCAGTACAACAGACAGTTTTGTTGTTTTTTTGGTGATCAAGAAGCAGGCAATGAATTCTGGATGTCTATGAAACTTTTAAGAAATGGTAAAGTTGGAGTCTCAAACTTAAGTTTTTTGGGCTATAGGTATTCACAATTGAATATAATGAGAGAACACATTCATCACTATGGCTGCTATATTAGAATATTATTGTTTTATGTTTTGTTCTTTATCCTTTCCCAAGTAGTTTTTAAATCTTTATGACAGTGAAGAGATAGTTACTCTATCAATGATTTTCTGATCATTACCTCTTTAAGAGAGCTTATTTTCATCTGTTTTAAACAGATTATAGGTTGCCCACTACTCAAAGAAATTGGATTTATACAGAGACAGAAAATATTTTCTTTGTTGTTGTCACCATTAAGGGTTCTACCCAAGACAGGTGTGATCTCCACAGTCTCTGGTTATCTTTTTCAGTTCATCAGAATAAGCCTGTAATTATAACATAGAAAGAAGAGATGTTTGAAAGATACCTGATCATTGTTTATGAAGGTTAATTTATAGTAGAATATTCATTCAAGTCATAAATTAACTCTGAGGTGACATTATTTTTAGAGTCATGGAATTCATTTAGATTTTTCTGTTTGAAACAACTAGATTATTTACATTTCTACCTTATCACGCTAACATTAGGCAATTGGCAGTATTTTGTATTATATTTAATTTTTATATTTAATATTTTAATATTTATGAAAATTGTTGCATTGACAGTTTAGAATAATTCATTTTTATTTTACCATATGTCAATATCTGAGTATCTGGGGAATTCAATGAATGTTCTAATTCACAGAGCAATATTTGTAGGTCAAGCCTACACTTTAATACATTTTAAGAATTGATTATCTTGTATTACAAGGTGGGGGTTATTCTTAAAATGGTTTAATCTGTTATTAGGTCCTAAGAAAGGTCACATTGCAAAACCACTCAAGAACATTGGTTAAATCAATCTAGGTTTATCGTATGTCCACACTGAATTTAAAAAGAGGACAGAAGCTTTTTTCTTGTATAATCAACCTCTGAGTCAAATGATTATCTTAATACTACTAATACAACTTTTCCCCACTCTCTTATACACATATGGCATTTATTTTTCTTACTAGAGTAGTATCAGTCTGTTGCAGAATTTGTTTTTTAAAGTTAGCAATAATGCTTGCACAACTTTCCAAGATATTAAATACTCTTTTACAGCATAAATTGTAAAGCTTCATAACAGTCCACTGTACACATTCACTTGATTTATTTAACTAATGTTTTCTTATTTAAATTTTAGCTTGTCTTTAATATTTTATTGCACTAAAAATTCTACTATGAAATCTGTTTAATCTAATCTCTTTGCACATTATTATTATTTCTTTTTCTAAATATTAAAAAAATTCATTTTTCTATTACAGTTGATATACAATATATTAGTTTCAGGTATACAACACAGTGATTTGACTAACTGATCACCCTGATAAACTAATACAACTTCTAATACCAAATAAATATATTAGAAAGATACACTTATAGCTAATTTATGGATAGATCAAGGAAAGTTATTTGATTAGACTGAGGTTGAGACAGTGTGCTGTACAGAATAAAGAATGGAACAGGTGACAGAAAATTTCTAGTATTTGGTTGGCAAAGCCGCTTGCTATCTGTGTAATATTATGCAAGCCACTTCTCTTTATCTTAGCTTCTTCACCTGTAAAATGAGTACTATTCACTGTTACCATCTTATTTATTCAAAATAAGCATTGAAATGACTTGCAATTTTAAAGCACTCTGTAAGCATAATACACTATTAATAAGATTTTGCAAATCTAGCAAAGACAGATTGCCACTAAAAATTATTACAAGAAGAGAGGAAATTGAGTACACCTTATATATACTAAGTGGTCAAATAATTAAACATAAAACAGAAAATTACATTAACACTTTCTGTTATGTATATTATACAATCTTAATTATTTAATAAGGTTTTGCACTATCAGTAAGATATAATCTGATAAAGGATTTAAGGCAGGACTATAATAACAAAATTAATATTATTATAGAAAATAATATAGATAAAATGTAATAAAACCAGTAAAACAAAGATATTGGTATAACTGTCTTACTTTGAGGAAACACTGGAAAAAAAAAAATCACTGTGAATTCTTTACCACACATTCTTCCCATCCATGTGAATGAAATAAAAATAAATGTAAAAATTAAAGATTATCAAAGAAAAGCTAATTAAAATGTCATCAGTGGGATCATGTATATGTACTGTCTGAGTATATTTGAAAACTGAGAGTCTTATTTTGGTACTAGTTTAAGAAGAATATCAAATACTTGCCTATCTTTTGGATATTTCTAGTTTAATCATAGTATTGCTTTTTTCTTGGGCAATAGGTCCATATTGTTTTATGGATGCACATAATATTAGAGTTATAAAAAATATTAATAATACTACATATTTAATGACAGTTTGTACTATTTCACAGTACTTTTTACATCTTTCCTCATATTTTTCATTTGTCATTACAAATTCTGAAAATGTTATCTACTTTTTATACATTCTTATTATACACTGCCTTTGTATATAACTACAATGATCCAAGAGTAGGGAAATTAGGATATACCATTTTGAATAACATTTATTTGATTTTTAAGTTAATGTCACTGAAAAACCTCGGCAATATAATAATTCAATGAATCCACAGTAATTTAACACCAAATAAAGAGCTTATAATATTGATCTTTCTGGGTTATTACATCTGCTTTTAAAAGTAAATGAAGCATTAACAACTGTGACTGCAGCATTGATCATAACACTGTCATTTTAAAAGCCTCACTGCTGTTGGTTTACTTCTAAGATAAAATAAAGGGCAACCTACCTTTAAATCAAGAGATTAATTTCTGAAGCTGTACTGGGGGATTTCCAGTCAGTTTCAACAAAGCATGTTTCCCTGTAGGAGTTCTGGCTTCTAACTTTTTCTGAGAAATCTGATGATAATCTAATGAGCTTTCCTTTATAGATTACTTTCTTCTTTTCCCTTCTAACTTTTATAGATACTCTGGGCATCAGATGCTTGCTTCCCTTGTCTTTCCAGTAACACAATGTGTCCACATCTGTTCTAGGTATTAAAGAATATGTTATTAGAATTTATGTAAAGCAAAGTTCCATTAAAAATAGACATATACATTCAATGAGTCTTGGAGATGGTCTGTGTTCATAGTCTCATGGAAATATCAAAATGTAAAAGCAACAAACATTATCTAAGTTTCATTAAATGCAGAAATACTTTAGCCTATTTGAAACTTTTTGCTCATTCATGACAATCTTATTTCCTCTTAAATGGCTACTTTCTAAATTCCCTTCTATTATCTTGTCATTGCCCAAATGATGAACACACATTGCTTTTGCACATGTTGATGTGAAAATTCAAGAATTTCTGGAAAAAAGCACTTTAAACAAGACTAGTCAGATTCAAATTTAATATCTAAAATACTTCTGGAAAATAAAATACTAAACCAATTTTAACATAGGTAAATAATAGACTTTTAAGTTTTAAGAATTCTAAGGGGACTTAGTATGCACATGTGGCCCTCAGAGGAATGTGGCACTTGTCCACAATTTTTTTTGCTCTACCCTTTATTTCATTTGTCTTTAGTTAAAGAATCATATGGGTTTTGAGAAACAGGAAGCTCTGGGATAGGCAGAGAGATGAAGAAAGACTAAATGTATAACAGCCATATAAACCATCCAGAGATCTGGTTGGAGTCTCCATGTTTACTGTATTAAGGAGATAATACCAGAAAGGAGGTAACTCAGATATTTGCAGATTATGTTATCTGTACTTTTGACACTCTAGTTAATATGTTTTTCATATTTACAGAGAAATCTATCGAATCCTAGTAAATATTTTGTATGATTTATTGGATTTTAAAATGCTACCCATGAATATTATAAATTAGGCAATACCAAATTAAGAAGAATTAGCTTCAAGAACAATTGTTGGGCATAAGGAGACATCAAATTGGCTAATACTTTCTAATATGTTTAAATTAATTTGAGCATGTATTATAGATGATGATCATATACATAGATATGTGTAACAGTGTCACTTTAATATTCTTCCATTTACTTCAAAGTAAGGCGAATATAATCTTCAGAATTGTTGCTGGCTGTCTAAACACAGAATACTATTTATTAATCTTCTGTTTCTCTTATTCGTTACCTTTCTGGAAACTTGAAAATCTCCTATGATGCTTTCTCTCTCTCTTTTGTGTTTGATCTTATTTTTTGTGTGTGTGTGTGATACAATAAAAATAGTTATTTCAGTAACAAATTTAAATCATACTCCAAATTAAACAATGGCCTTGGCCAGGTAGCTCAGTTGGTTGGAGCGTCATTCCACATACCCAAAGTTTGCCTGTTCAGGGCTTGAATGGGGGGCAACTTATCAATGCTTCTCTCTCTCATCAGTGTTTCTCTCTCTCCTCTCTCTCTCTCTCAATCAGTCAATACAAATATATCTTCAGGTAAGGATTAAAAACAATTACAGCTAAGAATAAAGTTCAGCCTTAGCAAGGAAACTTTTAACAAAAGACTCATGCATTTATTCCAGTGAGTTCCCAATAGTAATTAAGTCATTTCTTGATTCACTACAGGGTGTCCCAAGAAATGTATACACACTTATTATACATTATTAATTCCAATGGGTTAAATCTGAAAAGAAAGAAACATCAATTGAGCTATCAGCTTTTAAAGTGTATACATTTTTTATGGACAACCTGTATTTCTGCAATAGTCTGTAAACGAATTTTCCTTATCTACTTTTTGTTGTATTTCATAAGAACTAAAGAAGCACTCATAAAAAAGGGAAGGAAGGAAAACAAGTACAACTTAAGATATACTGCCAAGTATGTGGTATGTCATTCAAATATATATGTGAGGAAGGAGGTCTGTAAAACAAAAAATGTGGAAAGTGTATTTTCACAGTTTGTTTAAAGAACCCACGAAAAAAGTTTTTCTGAGATAAAAATGAAAAATGCACATAGAGGCAGGTGGTGCCATTATCCCTGCTGTTAGTACTGACAGATCAGTACTGAGGTGGCATCAGGGCAGGGAAGCATCAGCTTCAGTAATGGAGAGATGTCTGGGGGAAAGATTGCTCTATCACAGTGATGAGTTCCTAGCATGTTATAAATCGAAGATTGTTCTTTCCTGCCACTGAGATGAGCAGCTCTTTCTCCTTTCCAGAATGAAATGTCTGACAGAGACAAGGAAGAGATGAAAACAAAAAAGTAAAAAGTTTTATCTCTTTAACATAAATCTCCAGGAGGGACAGAACGACAGCGTAATACCAATCTCCAGCTTAAACTTGAGGTGAAGAAAATGCCCCCTTTCAGCAATTCCTTCTCAGCCTAGCATGCATCACAGGTAGATTATGATAACAATTCCGATTTGGCTTGATGTAACTTGGTTTTTAATTTTAAAAACTGAAAACAAAATGGATTCACACTTTTAGCCTAAAAACAATCATGTTGAGCTGGGATGATATTCAGTTAAAGATACAGTATGTAGTAAAATATGTAGAGCCCGTCTTGATTTCTGAACAACTGCAAATCTTTGTGAGTAACCCTGCAATTTTAAGCAAGGTATTTACCCTCTTTGAGTTTAGGTCTCCTCATCAACAAATTGTGAATAATAATATTTACATCATAAGTTGCTGGGAAAAGATATGCGATGACGTGAAAAGAAGTTAGCACAGTGCCTTGTGCATAATAAATAATTGGAAAATGTTAGTCTCTTTTCTTTCTCACCAGTCTATTAACTTACATAACCAGCATTTGCTTTTACTTAGAAGTTGTTAAATGGGAACAAAAATCTTTTTCTTGATTATTTAAAAATATTACTGTCATCAAGATGATAATAACCATATATATATATATATATCACCTGAGTTACCAAAACTGTTGCATTTTAATTAACAAATTGAAAATAAACACACTTAATTTACAGAATAAACATTTCCAAAAAACTATCTAGGGTAAACTATTAATATGGGAAGGGTGACAATTTTATCATCATCATTTTAGCCACAGGTAGGTTAAGTGACCTGCCTAAAACCCCACAGAAGTTTATTATCAGAGATAGACATGAATATCACATCTTCTTTCATTCCATCCTGCATGATAGCTTTTGGTTCATATAATTTATCACGGGCAAGCTAGATTCACATAAGGATTTTCTTTAAAAAGAAACAAGAGAAAACAAAACTAGGGCTAAAAGAGCATGTCATGCAGTCTCAGATACCTTTTAGGAAACAGGAAGAGTATCAGTGAGAACACTAATTGCTCTACATACTTAGTAATCATCATACTTGTCAGCAGTAAAACACCAAATTCTAACTCCTTGAAGAGCAGCATGTTGTTCTGGGACCTATTCTATTTTGACCAAAATAATAGGTTGCAACTTTTTCCTGAAGAGAGAGATACTACTGATCTCCAAGATGATAATAATAGTAAGAGTACAGAAGAAATTTTCACAAAATAAGACTTTGAATTAAAGGCAAGAGTTCTCAAAGTATGGTCTATTTCCCAGGAACTTTAAGATACTCCCAAGAGGTCCCCAAGGTCCCCCTCCTTTTCCAACTACACATGTGTGTTAAGGCTGGATTTTCTCCCTGTACTTTGACCTAAACAACATAGTGCATTAGATTGAATGGAGAAGTAGATAAGAGAATCCAGCTGTCTTCTAGATATATAAAAATGTGAAACAATGCCAGTCTTCTCACTAAAAGCTTTTATGGTTTTTGATTTGGAAAATAGTTATTTTTTTTTCACAAAATGAGTGATTTTTGTTACTATATAGTGGTCTTATTACTATTTATTTAATGAATTAAATAAATTGGAATAGAATCTTGAGACCAAAACCTTTGAATACTGAATTAGGATATAGGGATTTTTATTTGTGTTTAGAGTTATATTTAGAGAGACAGAGAGAGTCTGAAAGTAAAATATGTGTTAGACAACATTTGGGAATTTATATAAACATAAATATTAACCGCCTATAGTCCCACCATACAGAAACATTGCATGATTTTCTTTACTTTTTTCTATGCATACATCTACATATTTATTTAAACAAAATTGAGATCAAAAGATACACCACCTTTTTTTTTTTTCCATTTAACTTTATATCATGAATATTTTTGCAAAATTTAAAAATTATAAATAAGAGTAATTTTTTTGGGGGGGGTGTAAAATTATATTAAACCATTAAGCTGGGGAAAAAGTAGAGGAATGGAACAGAAGGTAAGAGAAATACTTAAATGCTAACAGATCTAGAAGCATCTTTAAGAGTTTTTAAAATGTTGAAAGTTAAGGAAATTTAGGTAAGTGGAATGTTTTTAATTTTGAAAAAAAGTACTAAGGTTAAGCCTAAGTGATCTGTTATAGTTCATATTCCAAGGACTAACGATCTTCAGAAACATGCTATTTAATGATGGTGTCATGATTCCTTACATTTAATTTTTAAGTATTCTATTAAAGGGAATATAGATTATAATTTTAGATAGTTATTTGCATCTTTTTAAAAAATGTGTTTTTATTGATTTCAGAGAGAGGAAGGAAGAGGGAGAGGTAGAAACATTAATGATGAGCCCTAGCCGATTTGGATCAGTGGTTATAGCATCAGCCCATAGACTGAAGGGTCCCAGGTTTGAATTCAGCCAAGGGCACATACCTTGGTTGCAGGCTCAATCCCGGTCCTGGTCAGGGAGAGTTCAGGAGGCAACCAATCGATGTGTCTCTCTCACATTGATGATCTATGTTTCTCTCTCTCTCTCTCTCCTCCCTTCCACTCTCTCTGAAAACAATGGAAAAAATATTCTCTGGTGAGGATTAAGAGAAAAAAAAAGAAACCATTATCAATGATGAGGGAGAGTCAGTGATCAGCTGCCTCCTGCATACTCCCTACTGTGGGTCGAGCCCACAACCTGGGCATGTGCCCTGACCAGGAATCAAACCGTGACCTCCTGGTTCATAGGTCTACACTCAACCACTAAGCCACACCAGCCTGGTGAGTTATTTGCATCTTAAGCATCATCATCACTCTTGTCATTATATCTAACATTTATTGGGTCCTAGTCATATTCTAGGCACTGTGCTAAACTCTTAGTATGCCTTAACACGTTTAACCCACTTTTGAGATGTCTAGCTATTTCCACTAAGATCTAGTCTTTCTCTTTCTTTCATCCCTTTAATTCTTTCTATCATAGGATCTGGTGGACAAATCATAACCTAAAAGTGATGATATATTGGACCAACTCCTGCACTTAATATGTAAGAACCAAAGGAAAACAATGTCTAATTATTGCAATCTAATTTCTTCTAATGAACACTATCTTTACAAAAAATATTGTGATTGTGTGTTTTTCTGCTTCTGTTTGATGTGATGAGCTAAACTCTCTTTCTCTTTTGTGTGTGTTCAGGATTCTTGGGATGGTGGAATTCGCTCTAGTTAGTTTGGTTAGAAATGCCACAGATATGGGTCCAGATATGACATGGATGAAGTAGTTTTAAACTCAGAGCAATTACACCTCACAAATATGAAGTGTATTCTAATTCCAGTCTACCATGTTAACAATACTTGCTACTGATTATGAGGACATCAGGTAAGAGAACATGGATAGATATCCATCAAGATGGTGAAGTATTAATGACATTTCTTGCATATTAAACAAAAAATATTTTCGAAGATTAGGTGTCAATGGAGGAATTATGAGTATCGATTGCCTTATTTTTGTATAGTTCCATTTAAATGTTGTTCATATTTTTTTAAGCTTCACTTTGCATATGAGATGTTTTGAAACTATTTAGGCACATTCTAAATGGCCCAGACATGGGGTACATGAAAGTACGTGCATATTTAAATGTAAAACTATGGGAAACAGTTATCTTTTGCAGAATTTAAAACTTGTTCTATTCTGCCCCCTTTAAAATGTAACCATTGAGTCCAACTTAATTAGATAAGAAAATCAGAGGTTAAATCAGATTTTGCCTCTCATCTGCATGGGCAATGCCAATTGAAATAAGTGATTATTTTTCATTACAATTAAGATTATCTGCTCCTGGCCAGAGTGACTCATTTGTTTGAGCATCATCCTGTGCACTGAAAGGTTGCCTGTTCAATTCCAGTTCAGGACACATACCTGGGTTGCAGGTTCAATTCACAGTCAGGGTACATATGGAAGGCCACTGATCAATTTTTCTCACGTTGATGTCTCTCTCTCTCTCTCTCTCAGCATGTCCTTGGGGTCAGGATTAAAAAAGATTATCTATTATAAATATTTTAAATACCATATCTTAAAGTTTATGCATGTATGCTTTTAAAATATAGCATTTTAATAGAAACTGAGGTTAGAAGTATAACAGCTAGCAGTGAGAATGCATTTTTAAAATCCATGATCAAAATACATGAAGAGACAAGAATACTTGGTCTAATACATTCTCCTGTGTACATATTTATGTGCCATGTTTTATTTCAAATTTGTATTTGTTGAAAAGCTTATTTATAGAACAACGAATTTTTCAGAAGGTACCCATGTTGGTTGTGACAAGACCCATTAAATATTTAAATGGTGTTATTCAGCACATCATTAAAATACATGTAGAAATTGTTCATTTTAGGTTGTTCATCTGTATATGAAATATAAAATGTTATTAATGTGCTGAGTTGAGGAAATTTTTGCTAATCTTTGAATGGGTTTATTGTCATCTAATCTTTTGAGAATCTTTCTTTTCTTTTAGGAGATATATTAAAGGGGACTTTTATTTCTATGTATGATTGTGAGATGCACATTTAAAAATGAAATGTTTAATGCAATCATGAATAAGTGGAAACAGATTTGTCTGTCAAAATTTAAATAGCAGTGTTTTTGACTAATATAAAAATCTAATCTAAAATAGGTTAGCCATTTCATATAGGTGACATCTGTGCTTAAATATAATTTTCTCTCGCTGTTCTGGCATGACTGTTAATTACTTAGTCAATGTAGTTCAACATTTAGTTAATAAATATGTCAGGCTTTTACCATGGTGTTCTTTTTGCAGAGTTGTGAATTTGCAATTAGTTTTAGATTTACAACATGGTGACAGTGCTCTATAAATAGAGGTTAAACACACAATTTACATATTAATTTCATGATTCATTTATTCAGTGATTTATGTGGCTATAGATTGTATTTAATCTGTGCTGTAGTTGTTTCAGGCATGACAAACAGGATCACTATTCTAGCAGAGAAGTAATGATGTCTGTATTAAACTCTACAAGAAGTTGAGAGGAAAATAAGAAACGTTTGGAAACAATGATTCATTATCTTTAATACTTTCTCAGAGGCAAGTGAAGAGCAATAATGGATATTTAAAAGGACCACATCTGACAATACTGAGAGTAGGGGATGAGAGAATTTAACAGGTTATCACATTGCCTTGCACATAGTAAGAACGGAGAGATTTGTTGTACTGAAATGACTTAAAGTTGAGTATCATAATATATTTTTAAGCCTGCATAAAACTTAAGTTAAACTTTGTGAAGTTTTAAGCAATTCATTTTAATTGACTTCTATTAATTTAACTTATTTCTTCATGACAAGATCCACCATATTAAAAAATTTTATTTATCATTATTTAGTTTTAATTACAGTTGACATACATTATTATAGTAGTTTCGGGTGTATACCCCAGTGATTAGACATTGCATAACTTACTAAATGCTCATCCCAATAAATCTTGTACCCATCTGACACTGAATATAATTTTTAGAATATTGACTATTTTCCTTAGGCTGTACTTTACATCCCATGACTCTTCTGTAACTACCAATTCATACTTCTTAATCCCTTCACTTTTTTCACCTATCCCCCCAATCCCTCTCCCATCTGGAAATCATCAAAATGTTCTCTGTATCTATGAGTCTGTTTTTGTTCTGCTTCATTTTTTTTTTTCGTTTTGTTTTTTTTAGATTCAATTGTTGATAGATATGTGTTTATTGCCATTTTATTGTTCATATTTTTTATCCTTCTTCTCCTTCTCCTCCTTCTCTTCCTCCTCCTCCTCTTCCTTCTCCTCCTCCTTCTTCTTCTCCAAGAAGACCCTTTAATATTTCAGTGGTTTGGTGGTGGTGAATTCCTTTACCGTTTTCTTGTCTGGAAAACTCTTTATGTCATTCTTTTTTTTTTTTTTTTGAGTATGTTGGTTTTTTTTTTTAATTGTTCAAAATATTACATATGTCTCATTTTCTCCCCATTGACCCCCTCCACCCCACCCCACTGCCCTCCTCAGTCCCTCACCACATTGTCTGTGTCCTTGGGTTGTGCATATATGCATATAATTTCTTTGATTAATCTTTCCCCACTCACCCACTCACCCTCACCTTCCCTCTGAGATCCATGAGTCTGATACATGCTTCCATGTCACTGAATCTATTTTTTTCATAAGTTTATTAGGTTCTTTAAATTCCACATATAAGTGAGATCAAATGATGTTTGTCTTTCTCTTTCTGGTTTATTTCACTTAGCCTCATATTCTCCAGGTCCATCCATACAGTCCCAAAGGATATGAGATCCTTCTTCTTTATAGCTGCATAGTATTCCATGGTGTAAATGTCCCACAGCTTTTATATCCACTGATCTACTGATGGGGACTTGGGCTGTCATTCTTGATAGCTTTGTTGGGTAGAGTAATCTTGGTTGTAGGACCTTGCTTTTCATCACTTTGAATATTTCTTGTCAATTCCTTCCGGTGTGCAAAGTTTCTGTTGAGAAATCAGCTGACAGTCTTATGGGAGCGCCCTTGTAAGTAACTAATTGCTTTTCTTATGCTGCTTTTAAGATTCTTTCTTTGTCTTTAATCTTTTGCATTTTAATTATGATATGTCTTGGTGTGGGCCTTTTTGAGTTCATCTTGTTTGGGACTCTCTGCACTTCCTGGACTTGTATGCCTACTTTCTTCACCAAGTTAAGGAAGTTTTCTGTCATTAGTTTTTCAAATACATTTCAATTTCTTGCTCTCTCTCTTCTCCTTTTGTTATACCCATCATGTGAATGTTTATGTGCTTGGAGTTGTCCCAGAGGCTCCTTACACTGTCTTCATTTTTTTGATTCTTTTTTTTTTTTTAAATATATCTTTATTGATTTCAGAGAGAGGAAAGGAGAGGGGGAGAGAGAGATAGAAACATCAATGATGAGAGGGTCATTGATTAAGCACACAACCCGGGCATGTGCCCTGACCGGGAATCAAACCCCAATTGCCTGGATCCTAAGTCGACGCTTAACCGCTGAGCCACGCCCTGCCAGGCTGATTCTTTTTTCTTTTGGCTGTTCTGATTGGATGTTTTTTGCTTCCATATATTCCAAATCACTGATTTGACTCTTGGCTTCATCTACTCTACTGTTGATTACCTGTAAATTATTCTTCATTTCAGTTAGTGAATCCTTCATTTCTGACTGGTCCTTTTTTATGTTGTTGATATCCTCACTGAGTTCATTGAGCATCCTTATAACTAGTGTTTTAAACTTTGCATCTAGTAGATTGCTTGTCTCCATTTTGCTTAGTTCTTTTTCTGGAGTTTTGTTCTGTTCTTTCATTTGGGACATATTTCTTTGTCTCTTCATTTTGGCAGCCTCCCTGTGCTTATTTCTATGTATTAGGTAGGGCTTCTATGCCTCTCAGGCTTGGTAGGCTGTCCTAATATAGTTAGTGTCCTGTAAGGTCCAGTGGCACAGCTTCCTCAATCACCCATGCCGGGCACTCAAGATACATCCCCATATGGGCTGTGCACACCCTCCTATTATAGTTGAGCCTTGATTGCTATTAGTATGTCAATGGGATAGATTCACCCCCAATCCAATCAGCTACAAGGACTAGCTGCAATCACTGACCACTGATCTTGGGCCACCATGGATGATCAGCTGTGCAGGGGCCCACCCCACAGAGCAGTACTTACTTTAGCAGTGTTATAGTGCCCACTTAGCCTAGCTCCTGGCCCTTGAATGTGTCACTTGTGGAAGTGGTTGAGTGGTGCTACCATGTGGTCTGAAGCTGTCCACTGGGTGCACTGGCTCTGGGCCCTCCCAGGAGGTGCATGCCAAGGTCAGTCACCACCTGTGCTCTCCTTGGAGCTACCTATCAGGAATTACAAAGGGACCTGCAGATGGCTGTCACTTGTGCTGGGCTTGAAGGTGCCAAGGGGAAGCCATGCTGTGAACCAAGGTCAGCTGCTACTAGTGTTGAGCCTAGGGCCACCTAGCAAGAAGTATGGAGCTCAATGAGGCCACATACTGCTTGCTTGAGAGATTTTAGGAAAATCTGAAGCATGAGCTAAGACAGGCCATTCCTATGCAAAAGCCACTGTTTTGGTGGTCCTGAAATTTGGGTGGGGTGGGACCTCAGGGATATCACTAAGGTGGGACAAAATGTGTGAGCCAGGTTGATGGAGTCTCAGTCTCAGATATGATGGCTGGCTGAGGCTCTGTGGGTGAAGGCCTTATTAAAGGAACAATAGCCTCTGCCAGGACTTCTGTCTGGGAGAAAGCCTCTCCCCACTTCTTACTTGATGCTGAACAATTTAGTTCCTCTTCATATGTCTCTGGTACCTTTCAAGCTGCTGCCCTTGCACTGAAAATCAGAGGGGGTGAGTCTGAGATAGTCCGTGCGCAGGCCCTGTAAGAGGAATTGCCTGGGACTCTTCTTACCCATCCATGTATTTCACATTGCTGGTCATGTTGATGCAATGTTAAATATAGATTACAGTAAGTAAGAGATTTTTTGCTTATTTTTGTTTGAAATATTGAAATATCTGAAAGGTTGAAACAGATTATGTCACATGATGAAACAACACATCTTAATTTTGTAGTGGACATAGGTCAGTTTTAAATTGATCTACTTAAATTTTTCCACATATTTCAAAAAGAACTATTTAAAATAGATACATTCTGTATATATCTTTTTTTGCAATTCCAAACCTTATTATTAAGCAGTTTAAACCAGACAAAACTTAATAGTTATGGTAATATTCCTGGAGTAGCTTGTGGTCTTCAAACTGACCTTATTTGGCTCCTTTTAAATGGGAACCATATTACTGTGGAGAATATTTCACTTAATGCTGGAAGATAAGTTTTATTTTGTTCTTGTAAAGGACATCATGCCCTACAGACTTGATATTCTCAAGGCCCTCTTCTGTGTGAAGGTGCAGATGTAAAACCCATTCTTGCTCAGCAAGGACTGTGGAATGCTTCACAGGTCACTGAGCTGTTCTCCCAATAATTAAACAACTTTGGACATCTTATCATTAACATGAACTTTTTCAAGGCACTAGGGTTAACATTTAGTGCAAGAGTTAGAATTTTTGAAATAAAATTGTAGTGTTTTTAAAACATAGTAAAACCAGGCAGCATTTAACTTAATAGAAAAATCTATTCAATATGCATACTCGAAATATCTCATTTAATCTTCACATATGTCTCAATAAGGTATTATTAATTCAGTTTTGCATATTAAGATGAGCCTCTGAGAGATTATATGGCTTGCTTCAAGGCTACTTCTGAGGATTCAAATGTGGGCTCCAAAAGCTTACTTTGTATTTTCACCGCATGCTGATTCCTGTTAAGGAAAGGAGTTAAGGTTTTTGCAAAGGTACCAAAAATGTCTCATGGAGTAAAAATGGAGGTTCTAACTTAGGGTGTTTAATCTTTACCTTTGGCAACATCAGTTCCACCCTTACTTAATGTTGCCTAAACTACAGTGTCTATGATGATTCCAGTAATTTTAACTGGTTTACTTAGTACACAAAATTGATTACTTCTGTTGTCTGCCTTGCCCTTGTAGGTTCAGTTCCAGCTATTTCTCTTGTTTAGGCTTCCCATATGCTTCAGAAAAATTCAGAGTCATAGAGCTAAAGGTTATCACTTTTTACTCAGTAGTGTCTCAGTGTTTTTCTTAATTGCAGAAGGTTGTGATTTCACTCAAAGGAGATGAACACCCGTTTCCAGCAGAGAGGTAATATACACATCCGTGGTATGTGTTCAGTCTCTAGGGTAATCTTATGACTTAATACAGGAAGATTTAATGGAAAATAAAGCCAATAGTATCAAAACAATTGTTGTTAAAGAAACAGAACATTTCACAAAACAATTCTTAAGTTCCTTTTCCTCAATGTTTCTTTTTTAAAAACTTATTTTTTAATTACAGTTTACATTCAATATTATTTTGTGTTAGTTTCAAGTGTACAGCATAGTGGTTAGACAATTATATACTTTGTGAAGTATTCCCACCAACATTTCCAGTAATCACCTGGCACCATACATAGCTATTACAATATTATTGACTATATTTCTTATGCTGTAATTTACATACCCATGACTATTCTGTAACTACCAATCTGTACTTCTAAATCCCTTCACTTTTTTCACCCAATCTTCCAAATTCCCTTCCTCTCTGGCAACCATCAGTCTCTTTCCATTTTGTTTGTTTATTTTATTCTTTAGATGTCACATATAAGTGAAACCATGTGATATTTGTCTCTCTCTGTCTGAGCTATTTCACTTAGTAAAATACCCTCTAGGTCCATCGATACTGTCACAAATGGTAAGATTTCATTGTTTTTTAAAGTGATAGTACATATATACAATGGAATATTATTATTACCCTAAGGGTTCTTATCTTCTTTCTTCTTCATTCTATTTTTTACAGTCATGATGCTTTCCAAAGAATGAGGCAGAAATTAAGATTTTATTTCATCTGACGACATCTTTTGACTACTTAAAATTTGCAGCCAATAGTGTTGGATTTAAAATGATCAAAAGTGGCCCGGCCAGGCGTGGCTCAGCGGTTGAGCATCGACCTAGGATACAGGCGATCAGGGTTCGATTCCCAGTCAGGGCACATGCCCGGTTGTGGGCTTGATCAATGACTCTCTCATCACTGATGTTTCTATCTCTCTCTCTCCCTCTCCTTTCCTCTCTCTGAAATAAATAAAGATATATTTTAAAAATAAATAAATAAATAAATAAATAAATAAATAAATAAATAAATAAAACGATCAAAAGTGATTGATAGGAGTAGAGGATGGAGAGGACTTCCTGGGAGGAAAATGCTTAATGGAGTACATTGCATTTTGGGGCCCATGTTTAAAATGATAACTATTCAAATTTGTTGAGCACCTAATAGGAACTTCTCAACTTGAGAAAATGGAAGTGAATAAAATAATCCCCTTCTCATTAAGATAAGTTTGCTTATTATAACCTTTTGTGCTGTAAACTGTCTACCTAGAACACGCATATGGTGGAAAATTTAAGAAGCAGAGTGAGTGAAATGGTCATTTTCAATGGTAGAATGCTTAAAAAAAGGAGACTTAATGAATGGAAAGGCAGATATTCTTGTCAAGATTTCAAATATGATCTCAAAAATAAACAACTGAAAGTCAAGGGCAGGAAAGGGTACTGGGGTTTAAATATTCTTCCATATAAACCTATAAAACTGAATCCATTGCCTTTCCATTTATTTAAATAATTTGCATACTCAGCAGTGTACTCTTATCTTGGTTTATAGATGAGTTTCTTTTTTCTTACTAGACATAGAGTTAATTATCACTTTAAAATCCCTTAAAATTGTAATGTGATGAGTAGCTGACTATAGGGAGCAGGTGTCAAACAATATTTAAATGATTCTCAACAAAATAAATATTGAATCACCCTGTCACTTTAGTGAGGAAATAATCTGCTCAAAAAAATTTCATTCATTGTATACTGCCTCTGACATTTGTTCTTTAGGAATTGTTATAGTTTATCTTCTGAGCTGGAGCCTTGTATCAGCACAGCAGTTGAACTACAGTGTGAAAAAAATGGTAATTGAGTATTTTATCAAATGCTTCTAACAAAATGGACTTTGCAAGTCGTAAATGAAGATTAAAACCATTGCTTGCAGGCATGAACAAATTGGAATGATTTATTATCTGAAACATCAATATGTCACTGTTCAGAAATAAAATGAAAAGAAACAAACAATCTCAGCTACCCTCCACATTAGCACCGCCCCCCAACCCATTCCCAGAGCTATATACCCTTAGTTGCTGCTAAAGCAGTGGAAGGTAAGTACATTTTAATTATTTGTGCTGGAGAGACCACTATAGAAAAAGAAAAAAAAAAGCATCATAATAATAGGCCAGCTGCTGGGGGACATTATGCAAAAAAGGGGGAAACAGTAATAAAAGAACCATATCAAAGAAAAACAACTATGATTGTGTACTTCAGAGTTCATGATTAAAGAAAGGATTAAATATAATAAAAGGTCCAATTAAGAAAAGTGAATTTACTGCTTATGTTTAACACTTAAGTAGCCAATGCTTTTAAAATGGGCTTTATTTCACTTATCTAAATAGCTTTAAAGAATGGTGTTAGAAAAATATGCATTGCTGGAGCATTCTGTCTTAATTATTTTAATCTTGGGATAATTTGCATTAAATGCAGCACATCTGCGTATTCAGATAGCAGCCACCAAGTATATTAACAACAAGAAGATCATTTATAGGAACTTGATCTTATTTTCTCACATTTTATTAAATTAAATACTAAGGTTTTTCTTTTTTAAAAAAATAAAAGGTCAGAATTAAGTTGAGTAAAAGAAAAAAAACCCTTTTTTGTGATTATTCTGGCTACTAAAAATGGCGTTATGACTTTGGGGATGCCACTGAATAAGAATGCTTAGCTTCCTTCCAGGCTGCCAGCAGGATGTCA
>NC_138104.1:40010334-40135334 GCF_964146895.1 Miniopterus schreibersii | reverse complement strand
TCCCAACTTGATCTATAGATTCAGTATATTGGCAATAAAAATCTCCACGTTACTTTGTGAGTGAGTACCAACAGGCTGTTTTGTTTTGTTTTTAAATATGTTTTTAATTGATTTCAGAGAGAGGAAGGGAGAGGGAGAGAGAGATAGAAACATCAATGATGAGAGAGTCATTGATCAGCTGCCTCCTGCATGCCCTCAACTGGGGATCGAGCCTGCAACCCCGGATATGTGCTCTGACTGGAAATCGAAGGGTGGCTTCCTGGTCCACAGGTCAGTGTTCAACCACTGAGTCACTCTGGCTGGGTTGGTTTTTAGGTCTATATAAAAAGTCGAAAGAACCAGAATATCCAGCACAATATTGAAGAATAAAGTCAGAGGATTGAGATTATGCAACTTTAAGACTTACTATATAAAGCTACAGCAATCAAGAGAGCATAGTACTAGCAAAAAATTGATCAATGCAACAGAATAGAGAGCCCAGAAATAGATGCACACCAATATAGTTAGCTAATTTTTGATAAAGGACCAAAGACAATTCAATGAAGAAAATATAGTCTTTCAATAAATGGTGTTATTAGCAGCTGGACAACCACATGCAAAAAGAAAACAAAAAAGAATCTATTCGCAGACCTTATATCTGTTATTAAAATTTAATCAAAATGGATCATAGACATAAATGCAATATTGAAAACTGTAAAACTTCTGAAATATAACATAGGCAAAAATCTAGGCAACATTTGTTTTCTCATGATTTCTTATATACTGCACCAAAATGATGATCCATGAAAGAAAAAAATTAATAAGGTGAACTACATTAAAATTTAAAAAATTCTGCCCTCCAAAGGTGCTTTTAAGAAAATGAAAAAACCACTCCCACACTGAAATAAAATATTAATAACACACATATCTGATAGAGGACTTCTATTCAAAATATAAAAATTATTCTTAAAAAAAACTACCCATTTTTAAAATGGGCAAAAGATCTGTACAGACTCCTTACCAAAGGAGATATACAGCTAGCAAATAAATACCTGAATAAATACTTACTATCATATAACATTAGAAAATTTCTAATTAAAATTACAATGAAACATAATTTCACATTATTAGAATGGTTAAAATGCAAAATCTGCCAACACCAAATTCTGACCAGTATGTGGAACAAGGTGAACTCTCAGTCATTGCTGGAGGTAATGTAAAATGGTATTAGCCATACTAGATGATAGTTTGGCAGTTTCTGACAAAACTAAACATAGGCTTATCATACAATCCAGCAACTGGTCTCCTGAGAGTTACCCAAATATGTTGAAAACACATTTCTACACCAAGGAAACATGCATACAAATGTTAATAGTTGCTTTATTCGTGACTGACAAAATTAGAAGCAACTGATATATTCTTTAACAGGTGAATTAATAACTAAACTATGATAAATCTGTAAAATGAAATATTATTCAACAATAAGAAAAAATGAGCTAACAAGCCATGAAAATATATGGATAATTCTTAAATGCATATTTCTAAGTGGAAGCAGATAGTCTGAAAACAGTAGATACTATATGAATCCAACCAAATTACATTCTGGAAAGGTAAAAATAGAGTAAAAGATTAGCGAATTTCAGGGGTTCAAACAGATGAAGAATAAATGGGGCACCAAGGATTACTTGAAAGGTAAACTCTTCTATATAATATTGTAATAGTGGATACATGACATTGGTCATTTGTCAAAATCCATAGAACTGTACAGTACTAAAGTGAACCTTAACTAATAATAATGAGGTTACTTCCTGAAGAACCAATCAAAAGTTTTAAATATCATAAGTCAAAAATGCATTTAATACACTTCACCTACTGATTATCATAGTTTAGCCTGGTCAACCTTGAATGTAGTCAAAACACAGTATCTTAAAAACATGGCAACACAGTATACCATAGAGTATCAATTGTTTACTTTTGTGATCATGCCTGACTGGGAGCTGTGGCTCACTGCCACAGTCACTGTCCAGCATCCAAAGGGAGTATTGTCTGGAATATTGTTATTACAGGAAAAGATCAAAATCCCAAACTCAAAGTACAGTTTTTATTGAATGTGTATCGCTTTTGCACAAGCTTAGAGTAAATATTTTAAGTCAGCCCGGCCAGGCGTGGCTCAGCAGTTGAGCGTCGACCTAGGATCCAGGTGACTGGGGTTCGATTCCTGGTCAGGGCACATGCCCGAGTTTCGGGCTCAATCAATGACTCTCTCATCATTGATGTTTCTATCTCTCTCTCTCCCTCGTCTTTCCTCTCTCTGAAATCAATAAAGATATATTTTAAAAAAAAATTAAGTCAAACCATTGTAAGTTGGGAATAGTCTATATATCAATATTGGTTCATCAACTGTAATAATTGTACTACACTGATTCAGGATATTAATTATAGAGGGAATTAGAGAGAGAATAGAGTGGGTATATGGGAAATCCCTGTACTTTCTGTACAATTTTTCTGTGAAGCAAAAACTGTTTTAAAAATAAAAGTTACTAATAAAAATAAAATGAGACAAACATATATGTCAATGTATAACAATCTTCAAGATTTAATGTTTTAAAATAACATACAGAACGCTTTTATTTAAAAGTGATGTGCATTTATATAAACTCAAACATGTATAGATGTGGTTGTGTATATATTTGTAGAAAGATACACACAAAATAACAAGAACATTTTAATAGTATTAGCCACAGAAGAGGAGAGGACCTGGGATGCCATATCAAAGACATAAGAAAGTCAAATTTTTCAACGTTTATCTTTTTGTACTGTTTGCATTTTTCAATATGCATGCATTATTTTTATCTGTTAAAAGCTAATTTATTTTAAAGCAACTCAAAACAGAACAAAAAATTCAATAAAAACATTTGCTTTAAATCTAAATGTATGAATTAATGTGGAATTTATATCATAGAAAAATTGCTCAAAAACAGAATATATTGATAAAATGTCCAAGAAATGAATATGAGGCTGCAAACAGGTTTGAGATAGAAGCATCTATCACAAGAGAGAACTGCACATTTAAATAAAATCTATTGTCTTTCATGTATTATACAAGGGACTAATAAGTATGGAAAATCCTGCCAAACAGCTTTCAGGTCTCTTTGTACAAGAGTAATGAGTGTGCAATATTTTCCCTTTTGCCACTACCTTTTTGGCTTCATGACTATATTGTGATTAGGTGGGGGAACTATCTGTTAGCACATTGTGAATTCCAAAAGTTAAATTATACATACTTCTATAATCATTAAGATTAGGTCTAGAATTTGTGGAGCTTTCTTACAATGTTTAGGGTAAAAATATCAGAGATTACTTAAGAAATTTAGGGGAAAATTTATTCTCTTAAAAAAATGTTTGCCAAATATTAAATGTGACAAAACTTATCTTGATCATAAAATGTTAATTTCTATTATTTTATAATCCCATTAACTATAAGATTCATTAGGGGAATAATCATGTGTATTACGTTTACCTTCAGAGCCTTTCACAGCACCTATTACAAAAACGGTGTTCAACAGATTGAATCAGTGAATTGATTCTGGCTACATGTAAAAGAAATATAGCTTAATAAAAATAACACAAAACGTTGGTTCAAAAATAATCTGAGTTGATAAAAATAAGTTAATCAGAGAAAAAAATCAGGATAGATTATTAATTCTATAACATACATATAGCTACACCCACACTCACTCTTCAAAAATAGTCTTGCAACTAGCTTTTTCATTTTGGATTCAGGTAAATGGGAGTGAATGTTTTGCTCTGATGAAAAGTATGGCTTCTATTTAATGAAAAGTATGGCTTCTGGTTAACATAAAGTTAAGAATATTTGCATAAACTTAAAACATAGAATTGCTTCAAGACATGATTTATTGTTCAGAAAAATTCTAGAATAACTATTCACATTTTTTTGCATCCAAGTTCATGATGTCAAATTTGACTTATCAAAGGGAAACTATGTTTTTTAAAAATGTAACTTACCACTGTTGTAGATAACCTTAATAGAAAATGCAAGCATTGCCAAAAAAGTGCATGCACTAATTACAACAACTATTTACTGAGAATATCTTACAAGCCAGTCATTGTGATAAGCATGTAACCTGCTTGAATTATCTTAATTTATCTTAGAAAAAGCCAAAGAGTTAAACACTCTACTAGGAATCTGAGACTTGGATTGCTTCAAATTTCATAGGTGGCTGAACCACATTCTTCCTTTAACCAAAGCTTAAGTTTTTCCATCATACAAAGTACCTATTCATCATAAAAGATCTATAATGACAAATTTTGTAAAAAATGTGTAAATGTGAAAATAAAGCCATTCCCTCTATTTCAGTCCACAGTAACAACCATTATTCTTCATCCTGGAATACATGTAAAAAGCTAACTCATACTATGGATACCTCATACAGACAATAAGACTCTCCCCTAAGTTATTCACTCATTTTAATATTATTTTCTGTAGCGTTCACAAGAGTTTGGCAGTTGTCTGCCAAAATGACATTTAACTATTTTTTCTATTACGCGCATAGGGACTTTTTGACTTCACCTCTTGAATTTAAAGGAAATAAAGAGAAATAGGCCTCTCTCTTTTCTTCATTTGAACCTCTTTTATTCATCATTGGGATCACAAGGCGCCAAAGGAAACTTGACACATCCTAATGACAAAATCACTTACAGTGTCTCTTCAAAGCCCCTTATTACTGGCTGCAACAAGTAGTGGATCACATCTAATAATTGAAACCTGTCTAAAAATGTCCTCAGAGGACAAATCAGTACAAGAGTCAACCATAAGGATAGAAATTCTAATAACTGAGCTCACATTAGATGCACAAAATAACAGAAGTATCCCATTTTTCTTAAGCATGTTAGACTTTTGGATGGCTCTTCAAACATCATCAATCAAAGTTTCACAGCTGAAATCACTGATAAAGCTAGGATACTTTCATCAAATACACAGTGCACTCAGAAGGACTATTTTACATACCTATGTTTGCAACATTTTGAGAGAAGATATCACCTGATAATAAAATGTATACTGAAAAATGACAGAGATTCAATACACTGTCATTTAGATTAAGAAACTTAACTACTCAGCCATGAAAAAGAAGGAAACCTTACATTTTGTGACAGCATGGTTGGACCTGGAGAGTATTGTGCTAAGTGAAGTAAACCAGTCAGAGAAAGACAAATATCACATGATCTCATTCATATGTGTAATCTAATGAACAAAATAAACTAATAAGCAAAATAGAAACAGATTCGAGAGTAGTTTGAGCCTTTGCCTGATGTACCTCTGGACCCGGGCCTTGGAAAAGCAGACTTTGGTGTGCATCTGGGTCCTGTCCAACTGCAGTCAGCCTAGGGTTGTTGAAAGCTCCAAACAGGGTACTCAGGGCCAGTCACAGTGACTGACATTGGCCTGCACCAGAGACCATCCGAAAAAACTGAGTTCTAGCAGATCTGTCTAATACATAGAAACAAACCCAAACAGGCAGTCAAAATGGGGAGACAAAAAAACAAGCCCCAAATGAAAGAACAGGAAAAATCTTCAGAGAAAGAGTGAAATGAATTGGAGATAAGCAATGGATCAGATATAGAGTTCAGAATACTGATTGTAAGGATGCTCAACAACATCAAAAAATATATGGAAACTATGAAGGAGTTTAAGAATGACATAGAAGAAATAAAGAATACATTAGAAGGAATAAACAGCAGATTAGAGGAAGCTGAGGATCAGATCAATGAATTAGAAGACAGGATAGAAAAAAATCACTGAGCTTGGAAAAGAAAGAATAATTAAAAAACAGGAGGACAGACTAAGGGAGCTGTGGGACAACATGAAACATAACAATATTCACATTATAGGAATGCCAGAAGAGGTCAAAAGTAAGCAAGGGTAAGAGAACCTGTTTGAAGAAATAATGTCAGAAAACTTCCCTAACTTGGTGAAGAAAAAGTCACACAAGTTCAGGAGCCATAGGAAGTCCTAAGGAAGAAGAGTCCAAAGAGGCCCATGCCCAGACACATCCTAATTAAAATGCCAAGAATTCAAAAAAAAGAATATTAAAGGAAGCTAGAGAAAAGTAATCTGTTACCTACAAAGGAGCTCCCATAAGGCTGTCATCTGACTTCTCATCAGAAACTTTACAGGCCAGAAGGGAATGGCATGAAGTATTCAAGGTCATGCGAAACAAGGATCTAAAACCAAGACTGCTCTATCCAGTAAAATTATCATTCAAGATAGATGGCGAAATAATGAGCTTCCAGACACAAAACAAGGCTAACGGAGTTTATCACCACTAAACCAGCATTGCAGGAAATGTTAAAGGAACTGCTGTAATAAGAAGTAAAAACAGAGAGAGAGAGAGAGAGAAACATAAGTATAAAGAATTAAAGTGACAATAGATAAGTATCTATCAATAATAACCTTAAACGTAAATGGATTACATGCCCCAATAAAAAGACATAGGATGGCTGAATGGATAAGAAAAGATGACCCAAATATATGCTGTCTACAAGAGACCCACCTCAGAACAAAAGACTCACACAGAGTGAGAATGAAGGAATGGAAAAAAATTTTCATGCAAAAGGAAATGAAAAAAGGCTGAGGTAGCAATATTCATATCAGACAAAATAGACTTCAAAATGAAGACCACAAAGACAGACAAAAAAAGGTTATTACATAACACTAAAGGGATCAATTCAACAAGAGGATATAATCCTGACAAACATAACATGCATCCAATATAGAAGCACCTAAATTTATAATAAACCTTCTAGAGGACTTTAAGGGAAAGATTGACAGCAATAGAGTCATAGTAGGGGACTTTAACACCCCATTGACTTCACTGGATAGGTCTTCCAGACAAAAAATCAACAAGGAAACAGTGACCCTAAATAACACACTAGATCAGATGGATTTAACTGACATTTACAGTATATTCCACCACAAAGGTGCAGAATATACATTCTACTCAAGTGCACATGGGACATTCTCAAAGATACACCACATGTTAAGACACAAAACAAGCCTATACAAGTTGAAGAGAATTGAAATCATATCAAGCATCTTCTCAGACAACAATGGCATGGTATTAGAAATCAACTACAATAAAAAACATTCAAACACATGGAGGCTAAATAGCATGTTTTTAAACAATGAATGAGTTGCCAAAGAGATCAAAAAAGATATCAAAAACTTCCTGGAAACAAATAAAAATAAACAGACAACTCCAAATCTATAGGACACAATGAAAACAGTCCTGAGTGGGAAGTTCATAGCACTACAAGCCTTCCTCAGAAAAAAAGAAAAACTTGCAATAGAACTGGTTCTTTTAAAATGTAAACAAGATTGATGAACCTTTAGCCAGACTCATCAAGAAACAAAGAGAGCCCAACCGGGCGTGGCTCAACAGTTGAGCATCGACCTAGGATCCAGGCGATTGGGGTTCAATTCCCGGTCAGGGCACATGCCCAGGTTGTGGGCTCAATCAATGACTCTCTCATCATTGATGTTTCTGTCTCTCTCTCTCCCTCTCCTTTCCTGTCTCTGAAATCAATAAAGATATATTTAAAAAGTGCTTTCTAAAAAAAAAAAAAAAAAAAAAAAAGAGAGAGAGGACCCAAATAAACAAAATCAGAAATGAAAGAATTGAAATAACAACTGACCCAACAGAAATACAAAGTATTGTAAGAAAATACTATGAACAACTATATGCCACCAAGCTGGACAACCTGGATGAAACGGATATATTCCTAGAAAAATACAACCTTCAAAGCTCAATCAGGAAGAGTCAGAAAGTCTAAATAGGCCAGTAACTGCTGATAAAGTTGAAGCAGTAATCAAAGGGTTCCCAGCACACAAAAGCCCTGGCCTGGGTGGCTTCAAAAGGGAGTTTTACCAAACATTGAAAGAAGATCTAACACCTACCCTCCTCAAACTATTTCAAAAAATTCAAGAGGAAGGAATGCTACCAAGCCCTTTTTATGAGGCCAGCATTAGCCTAATTCCAAAACCAGATAAAGACACTACAAAGAAAGAGAATTACAGGCCAATATCCCTGATGAACATAGATGCTAAACTCCTCAACAAAATATAGGAAAATTGGATCCAGCAATATATTAAAAAGATCATACTGCATGACCAAGTGTGATTGATTCCAGGGATGCAAGGCTATTACAATATTCACAAGTCAATACACATGACAGATCACATAAACAAATTGAAAGAGAAAAATCACATGATTATATCAATAGATGCAGAAAAAGCATTTGATAAAATACAACACCCATTGTTGATAAAAACTCTCAGCAAAGCGGGCATAGAGGGATCATATCTCAATATAATAAAGGCCAGATATGACAAACCTATAGCTAACATCATACCCAATGAACAGAAAATAAAAGCATTTCCCCTAAGAATAGGAACAATACAGGCTGTCCACTTTCACCACTCTTATTCAACATAGTACTGGAAGTCCTAACCACAATGATCAGACAAGAAGAAAACATCAAAGGCATACAAATTGGAAAAGAGAAAACAAAACTGTCATTATTTGCAGATGAATGATGTTGTACATAGAAAATCCTAAAGGCTCCACTAAAAAACTACTAGATATAATAAATAAATTCTGCAAGGTAGCGGGATACATAATTAACACCCAGAAATCAATGGCATTTTATACAGCAATAATGTACTCTCAGAAACAGGAACTAAAAAAACAATCCCATTTACCATTGCAACAAACAAATTTAGATATTTAGGAATAAACTTAACAAAGAAGGTAAAAGACCTGTACTCGGAAAACTATAGGATGGTGAAAAAAGAGATAGAGGAAGGTATAAACAAGTGGAATAATATACCATATTCATGGCTTGGAAGAATTAATATCATTAAAATGTCCATACTACCCAAAGCAATCTATAAATTCAATGCAATTCCTATTAAAATACCAACAGTATATTTCACAGATCTAGAACAAACACTTTAAAAATTTATATGGAACTAATAAAGAGCCTGAATAGTCACAACAATCTTGAGAAAGAAGAACAAAGCTGGAGGGATCATACCAGATATCAAGTTATAGTACAAAGCCACTGTAATCAAAACAGCCTGGTACTGGCAGAAGAACAGACATATAGATCAGTGAAGCAGAACAGAGAACCCAGAAATGAACCCACACCATTATGGTCAATTAATATCTGACAAAAGATTCAAGAATGCACAATGGAGTAAAAGACAGTCTCTTCAATAAATGGTGCTGGGGAAATTGGACAGGTACATGCAAAAAAAAAAAAAAAAGAAACTAGACCACCAATTTACACCATACACAAAAAAATAAACTCAAAATGGATAAAAGATTTAAATTTAAGATGTGAAGCCATAAAAATCCTAGAAGAAAATGTAGGCAACAAAATCTCAGACATCTCTCATAGCAATATGTTTGCTGATACATCTCCTAGGGCAAGAGAAATAAAAGAGAAAATAAACACATGGGACTACACCAAAATAAAAAGCTTCTGCAGAGCAAAAGCGATCATCAACAAAATGAAAAGAGAGCCCACTGTATGGGAGAACATATTTTGCCAATGACACATCTGATAAAGGGTTAATATCCAATTTATAGAAGGAACTCATACAATTTAACAAAAGGAAGACAACCAACCCAATTAAAAAATGGGCAAAGGACCTAAACATACACTTCTACCAAGAGGACATACAGATGGCTAAGATACACATGAAAAAATGCTCAAAGTCACTAATCATCAGAGAGATGCAAATTAAAACCACAATGAGGTATCACTTCGTACCTGTCAGAATGGCTACCATCAACAAATCAAGGAACAAGAAGTGTTGGCTAGGGTGCTAGTGGGTAGAGCCACTATGGAAAGTAGTATGGAGGTTCCTCCAAAAATGAAAAATCTCACTGCCATTTGACCCAGTGATCCCACTTCTAGGATTATATCCTAAGAAACCCGAGACACCAATCAGAAGGAACTTATGCACGCCTATGTTCATAGCAACACAATTTACAAAGCCAAGATCTGGAAACAGCCCAAGTGCCCATCAGTAGATTTATGAATAAAAAATCTGTGGGACATTTACACTATGGAATACTATGCAGCTATAAAAAAGAAGGATATCTTACCCTTTGGGACAGCATGGATGGAACTGGAGAGTATTATGCTAAGTGAAATAATCCAGTCAAGGAAAGACAAGTACCACATGATCTCACTTATATGTGGAATGTAATAAACAAAATAAACTGATGAACAAAATAGATCCAGAGACACAGAAGCATGGAAGAGACTGAGGGATCTTAAGAGGGAAGGTGAGGTTGGGGGAGTGTGTAGGGAGGGATTAGTAAAATAACTTATATGTTTATAAGCATAATCCATGGGCACAGACATTGGTATGTGAAAGGCCCGGGAGCGAGTGGATGTGGGGTGGAGGGGATCATTGTGGAAAAAAGGGAAAGAAAAAAAAATAGAAACAGACTCAGCTGTCAGAGGGGATAGGGTGGTTGAAAAATGTGAAGGTATGATGGGAAAAAACCTCATAGACAGACAACAGTCTTTTCATGACCAGAGGGAAATGGGGATGTAGGGAGGCAGGAGAAGGTAACAGGGGATAAATGGTGATGGAAAGAGACATGATTTGGGATGTTGAACACACAGTGAAATATAGAGGTTTATAAAATTGTATACCTGAAACCTATATAATTTTAATAACCAATGTAACTCCAATAATTTTTTTAAAGTACAATTCCAAACAATTCCTAACACTTCCTCATATAGGTAAATAAATAAATTTAGTATATTTAGAAATCAAAAAGAGCCTTAATCAAATGTACAGTTACAAACAATTGGATATATCAGTGAGTAGAATAAGAAGAAAAATGAGCAAAATACCTCCACTCATTGTTTTTACCAAGCTACTGATAAATAAACTGATTTTTATTATACATGCATCCAGATGTACACATGCACGAGAGTGGTGCACGTGCACACACACACACATCACTTGGTCAAAATTAAGATCTTAACTAGTTAAATCAATTATTTAACTCTCATGCCTTCTTGCTCATTTTCATAGCTTCTCTTGCAGAAGGCAGCAGTGTGATAAAAAAAAATGGAGTTAAATATTCAACAATCTTCATTTGAAAAATCCTTTACTGAAATGTAGTTTGCATACAATAAATTTCACACATTTTAATCATACAGTTTGATGAGTTTGGCACATTTAATCATGTAAGCTCCAGTACAATCATAATATAGAACTTTACTACCAATTTAAAGTTACCTTGTGCCCAAATCTTGGTTTTGAAATACCATTTTTCAACAGTAGGAACCAAAGCTTCCTTAGAGAAATGGCTGATTATAGAACTAGGGTAGGAAGATTACATGATGAACCTAGAATATATAGGGTGTCCCCCAAAAATGTATACACACACTTAGAGTAATTATAAAGGCAGCGTTTATTAAAGTACATTTCAGTTTCAAAATTGAGCTACCAGCTGTTAAACTATGTATACATTTTTGGAGGACACCCTCTATACTAGTACCAGAAAGTAGAAAGTAAGAAGTGCTAAAAAAAATGGATGTAGCCAATCATAAAAAGTTCCCAATGTCAAATATGAACTAATTTGAGTAATAAAATAGCTATCACATTGGATTACAACACAAGGAATAAATATACATGAATCCACATGAATAAATATACATGAATCCACATTTATGTACATAAATGATTAAATAAACAAAAGAGGGAGAAGAGATAGATTTCCTTTAGAAAAGAATACCAAATAATATGGGAAGATACTCTCCTATATGTTGAGAGTAAGTTGGACATATTAACTTGCTTCTCAGAAGATTATGGAAAAGGAGAATAATTACAACTTTACAGTGAAGAAAACTGGCAGAAGCTATCTTAATTAAATGATCAAGTGCATCATCATCAATCATCAGTTATGTTAATATTATGTACCCTCTGATATTATAAACTAAGAAACACATTCCCATTCTCTGGTATTCTGCTCCAAGGCCCATAATGTCAATCTAGGCGGGAGATAAAAATCAGACAAACCCAAATTGAGGGACTAGAACTCTGCATAACTGTCATGTACATGTAACATAAGGAAAGACTGAGAAAATGTTATAGGCCTGAGGAGATTAAGAAAACATAGTGATAAAATTCAAATTATTGTGAATTGGATCCTGATAGAGAAAAAGGACACTAGGAGGAAAAACTGTCATAATTCAAACAAAAGCATCTACTTCAGTTAAGTGTTGTGCCAATATTAATTTCTTAGTTTTGACATATGTACTATGTTATCATTAGTGGAAGCTGGGTGAAGGGTATACAGGAACTCTCCATAATATCTTTGCATCTTATAAATCCAAAATTATTCCAAATTAAAAAAAAAAGTGTCCTCATGCCCTTTTATAGTTTATAACCTCTTCTTTTTGTTAAGTTCTAGAAAACATTCATAGTTTTCTATTATTCTAATTTTGCCTTTTCTAAAATTTCATAAAATTGGAATTAATTAAGATATATTATTTTGTATTTGGCTTCTTTCCCTTGGCATAATTGCTTGAGATTTACCTGAATTATTGTGTGTATCATTATAGTGTTCTTTTTTTTTTTTTTTTATCATTGAGTAGTATTCTACTGTATGGATACACAACGATTTGTTTTCCATTCACTAATTTAAGAAATCTGGATATTTTTCAAGTTTTTGGCTAGCCACATATGAAGCTATTATAAGCTATTTGAGCTCATCTTTGTATAAAAATATTTTTCATTTCTCTTAGGTATATACTATCCACTATTTTTACTGTAATAATGCATGCATTTCAGATTGAAGTCATAACAAATAGGTTGTAATTAGTAATTTGGTTTTGTCTGTTATTAATCTTATCTTCAAATAAATTAAATTAACTTTTTCAAAATGTCTTACATATCCTAGGTTAAGTTGTACTAGAGGAAATGTTCTCATTCTCCACAGTCATTTTAATTTATAGCAAAAAGTTAGAAAAAGAGAAATTTCAAGTATACAATAAATTGTTATTAACTATAGTCATCTTACACATTAGATCCTCAGAACTTACTCATTAAAAAATATTTTTATTTGAGTTTTATTATCAAATGACATCCTTTCTCAAAATGTTGCAAAGAAAATTATGTATAATTGCCCATGTAAGTGCACTGGGTGTTTCATAAAACATCCTAGTTTTCTTAATGAAGTGTTGGATGTGCTTATTAATTTGATAGTAGGGGACATTTCACAATGTATATGTATATTAAAACAACAGGTGCATATTTGAAATGTATTCAGGTTGTATGTGTTAATTACACTTCATTAAAGCTGGAAAAATAAAGCAATAACTAATTATTCAAGATCTTCTCTAAACCAAACAGCTTTCTTCCAGTCTCTATAATATTTGTAATGTCTGCATAACTTAATGTGTTGTGGTTTTTTTTGGTTTTTTGTTTGTTTGTTTGTTTGTTTACCTTTAGCTATTGTTTCCCACTCTTTCCCATCCAACTCTCTTGAATTATGTGGAGTCAAACTTTTATTATTTCTGGTCTTAAATTATATAGATCAGTCATTTAAAATAAATTATACAGACACAGACAAGTACATACTTTTCCTTTGTAGTGCAATTCTGTTCATTTAATACCTATTTGGAAAACACGCTTCCAGCTTGCTGAAGTTTTAGAAGTGGAGTTAAAGATGTATACATCCCAGAGGGAAGGTGGTGGCCCTGTGAGAAACAGCAGAGCACCCCTGCTCCCAGCCATGGACTCAATTTACCCCTAAAATCCTGTAGCCAGCTGGGAAAAACCAGAGAAACATACCTGAGTGGATGGAGTGCTAGTGGGGAGCACTGAAGAAACATCACGGAGTCCAGTAAGAGAGGGGGGGCGTAGGAAGGGGGAGTCCACCTGAAGCCCGTGCTGGGCTCTGATCCCGGAGGCTTGGAGGCTGCAAAGATCCCTCCCGTCAAGTGTGTGGACGGGCCTTCAAAAGTGGGGGGTCTTGCCCAGCAGGTGTGGATCAGCGGTTGAGCGTTGACCTAGGATCCAGGCGATCAGGGTTCGATGCCCCGTCAGGGCACATGTTCGGGTTGTGGGCTCGATCAATGACTCTCTCATCATTGATGTTTCTATCTCTTTCTCCCTCTCCTTTCCTCTCTCTGAAATCAATAAAGATATATTTTTTTAAAAAAAGCAAACAAACAAACAAAAAAGTGGGGGGTCTCACACCCAAAATAGGTGAGAGGGGAAGGCGTGCCCCCCCTCGGAGGGCAGAGGGCCCCAGGGGAGCGGTGTGCTCATGAGGAGGGAACATTGTCTTCCTAGGAAACAAAGGTTCTAATGGTAGATGCCACCGGCATCTAATGCTCAGGGAGCCGACCATAGAAAATGTTGTCCCACAGTGTGTGGCACTAGAGTAGTAAGGGACCAGAGGTCAAGACTGAGCAGCTGCACACAGGGACCCTCTGCCTTCTTGTAAGGCATTGTCCTGAGCCCCAGAAAGAGCTGAATCTGCTTGGCGCAGGGGAGGGGAGGAGCCCTCCTGCCCTGAGCTCCCAGTGCAGAGGCTGGGACCTGTGACCAGCCCTGAGGGGTGCCATGGTGGCACCTAGAGCCGCCCCAGCTCTGCTGAGACCAGTGGGGGGGGGGGAGCTGCATGGAGCTGACTTTGGGTCCCCTCCTGCTCGGTGCCTTGGTGCCAGGACCCCAGGACTTTGCAGGGCAGACTCTCTGCCTGTGTGTTGCTTTGTGCCTTTTTGAACTCTAATCTTTAAACTGGCTCCCACCTTCCTGGCATGCACTGGGCTGACAGAGCAGGTGAAGGTGGCAATGGTGTCTGCACAGCAGACTTGAGGGGCAGGACTTGTGTGACCAGCCAACCAGAGCTGGGAAAGGAGGGGAGGAGCCCTCCTGCCTCTACTGAAACCTGGGAGCACTACCCCCAACAGGAAAGGGGCTGATCCAGCACACTGAGGCCCCATACACACCCGTAGGGCACAGTCCTGAGGGGGAAGGGAGAGCAGCTCACAGGAGGACATTACAAGAATTAGACTCTAATGGACTGTTGTTTGGGAACTGGAGGAAATGCTGAAAACCCCTGCTGGGGGCTGGGCAGGCAAAGGGCTCACTGGAATGTTTTTTCATTGAACCCACTGAGCCCAGGCTGCTGAAACTGCCCATACAGAAAAGACAACAGACTGAAGGCCATCTGAAACTGCAGCAGGCCAGTGCATGGGCAACTAAAATTGGAGGACATGGTAGGGACTGAGGAGCTGGCTGTGGAGCAGGGACTCACTCCCACACAGTGAATGCCTGATAGTGAAACCTCTAAGTAAGGGGAGTGATACCCTGAGCTACACTAACCATCCTGCACCCTAAAGACTCCACAGAAGACCCTGGAGTAAGACCAGGCAACTACAAAGTTGCAAAATAGCTGACAAGAGGAGGTGGTCCACAGAGAGCCTCAGATCAAGCATATACCTCAGGACACCAGAGCCAAACCTAGACAGCTCCTCACATTGGCTGATACACAAGTACCTCCCAGGAGAAAGGAAATCAACATAGAAAACAGTGAGTCACAGACAACATAAGCTGCCCAGAAGAAACTCACTGGATTGTCTTTTTTTTTCTGTTTGTTTGTTTTTTTGTTTAGCTTTTGTTTGTGTGTTTATTTATTTTTTTCTCTTTTCTCTTAGGAAGATGAAAAAGGGAAAAAAATATTTGGTTTTTCTTTTTTTTAAATTTTATAATAACTTTTTAATTAAAAAAAATTTTTTTAACTAAATATTTTCCCTTTTTTTAATAAAAGAATTTGGTTTTGCTTAGCTTGTTTTTTGTTTTGTTTCTTTTTTTGTTCTGTTTATTTGCTTTGTTTTGTATTATCCTTGCTTCTACCATCAAGACTTTCTTGATATTCATTGTTTAATTGCTGGGACTTTATCATTATAACCAACAAATTTACTGATTTCCTCTATAGTTTTCCCCAAATCGCATATTGGACTCCCTCCCTACCCAGGCTTTATCTCTCTCTATCCTCTCAATCCATTGACATAACTTTTTTTCTTCTTCTTCTTCTTTTCTGTCTTTCTTTTGTTATCCTCACTTCTGTCTTGTGATTTTGTTCGATTGTTAGTTTCTCTTATTCTCTTTATTGTTTTTTTATTTTCTCATTTTCAAATGTTATCTTATTCCTATTCTTTCCCTTAATTTTTGGCTGGCCCTTCTTTCAGAATCTTTTCTCTGCCTGTTTTATCTCCCAGTAGCTCCTCTATTTTTTACATTTTAGTTTAGTTTATTATTATTATTTTCTAAATTTTCATCACTATTAACAACAATATGCTTTTCTCTCTCTAAGCTTTACTTGTCTTTATCTTTTTTTACTTTCTTTTTTTCTCTAGAATTTGTGTTCTTTCTTCACTCTCTCAGTTCTATTTTCACTTGGGTTGTTTTTATTGTGATTGTGCAGATATTTTGTAAGATACCCTTGTTTCCTGGAAGTTTAGTTGTGTATTGTGCTGCTTTGCCAGCACATGTACAACAGCTTACACGATGAGGTTGGGGCTGAGATACAGTTAGCCAATATGAGAGGAGAGTCTTCCCAAGGACTAGTCAGTGACAATCTAGACCCAACCACAACGGGAGAGCCAAAAAAACCCACAAAAGGGACACTCTTAATAGAAACATGCCTAGAGCAAAAAGCTCAGAAGTATAAGAAAAACACATCTATGGGCTCCACTGGACTCACAAGACAAAACCCTTCCCTATAAGACTGGGAGGCAACAAATATATTTAATATATAGGTACAAACATTAAGACCCATCAAAATGGTGACACAAAGAAATAATCCCCAAATTAAAGAAAAGGTAAAATTGCCAGGAAAAGACATTGATGAGATGGAGTTAAGCAAGTTATCAGAAATAGAGTTCAGAGTAATGATTATGAAGATGTTGAAGGAAATTAATGAGAAAAACAAGGCACTAGAGGGTAAGATAAAGGATCTTAGTGAAAAGATGAAAAAAGAGATAAATAACATAAACAAAAATCAGACAGAAATAAAGAATGGTGTATTTAATATCAAGAATACACTAGAAGGAATTAAAAGCAGGCTCAATGAAGCAGGCGATAGAATAAGTGACTTAGAAGAAAAGGTATAAAAAAAATCACTCAATCAGAGCAACAAAAAGAAAAAACACTTAAAAAACATGAGGACAGTCTAAGGGACGTTTGGTACAACATGAAGCAAAACAACATTTGCATTATAGGAATACCAGAGGGGGAAGAAAGAGAGCAAAAATAGAGAACTTGGTGGAGTAAATATGATAGAAAACTTTCCTATGTTGGCAAGGGAGAAAGCCACACAAGTTCAGGAAGCACAGAAGGTTCCAAACAAGAGGGACCCCAAAACACCCACTCCATGACACATCATAATTAAAATGGCAAATGTAAAGGATAAAGAGAAAATATTAAGGGCTGCAAGAGAGAGACAAGCAGAGACATACAAGGGAACCCTCATAAGGCTAAGAGCTGATCTCTCAATAGAAACTCTTCAGGCCAGAAGAAGTGGTATGAAGTTCTCAAAGTAATGAAAATCAAGAACATGCAACCAAGTCTGCTTTATCCAGCAAGGCTATTACTTAAAACTGAAGGTGAAATAATGAGTTTCCCAGACAAAAGGAGTCTAAAGGACTTCAGTACCACCAAATCAGCATTGCAAGAAATGATAAAAGGACTGCTCTAAGAAAAAGAAGGAATCATGAGAGAAAGGTACATCAGCATAAAGAGGAAAAATGGCATTGAATAAGTTTATATCAATAAACTTCTGTTAAATGTAAACAGAATAAATGGTCCAATCAAGAGACATAGAGTACCTGAATGGATAAGAAAGCATATGCTGTCTACAAGAGACTCACCTGAGAGAAAAAGACTCACATAGGCTAAAAGTGAAGGGATGGAATAAAACCATGCAAATGGAAAGGAAAAGAAAGCTAGAGTAGCAATACTTATTTCTGAAAAAATAAGTCTCAGAATAAAGACCTTAACAAGAGACAAAGATGGTCACTACATAATATTATAGGGATCAATCCAACAGGAGGAAATAACCCTTATAAACATTTATGCACCCAATATAGGAGCACCTAAATATATAAAAAGTGTCTTGGTGGGCTTTAAGGGGGATATTCAGAACAACACAATCATAGTGGGGGACTTTAACACCTCACTGTCAGCATTAGACAGATTATCAAGACAAAAAATGAACAGGGAAACAGGGACCTTAAATGACTCACTAGACTTAATGGATTTAATTGACATTTACAGAACATTTCATCCCAAAGCAGCAGAATATACATTCTTCTCAAGTTCACATGGAACATTTTCAAAAAAAGACCACATGTTAGGGCACAAGGCAAGTCTCTACAAATACAAGAAGACGGACAACATATCAAGCATCTTCTCAGATCATAATGCCATGAAACTAGAAATCAACCACTATAAAAAAACTCAAAAATATTCAAACTTATGGAGGCTACATAGCATGCTATTAAACAATGAATGGGTTACCAATGAGATCAACGAAGAAGTCAAACAATTCCTGGAAAAAAACAAAAATGAACAGACAACAACCCAAAATCTATGGGTCACAGCGAAAGCAGTTCTGAGAGGAAAGTTCATAGGATTACAGGCCTATCTCTAGAAACAAGAAAAAGATCTAATGAATCACTTAAAAGAACAACAAAAAGAACTAGAATGAGAACAGCAAGAAAAGCCCCGAGGAAGTAGAAGGAAAGAAATAATAAAGATCAGAGCAGAAATTAATGACATAGAGACTAAAAAAAACACAAAAAAATCAATGAAAAAAGAGCTGGTTCTTTGAAAAGATAAATAAAATTGATGCACCTTCAGCCAGACTCACTAAGAAAGAAAGAGAGAGGACCCAAATAAATAAAATCAGAAATTAAGGAGATGATATAACAACCAACAAACAGAAACACAAAGGATTGTTAGAAAATACTATGAGCATCTATACGCCAACAAATTGGACAACATGGGGGAAATGGACAAATTCCTAGAAGCATATAACTTTCCAAAGCTGAATCAAGAAGAGGTAGAAAACCTGAATAGGCCAGTAACAACTAATGAAATTGAAGCAGTAATCAAAAAACTCCCATCAAATGAAAATCCTGGACCAGATGGATTTACAGGCCAGTTTTACCAAACATTCAAAGTAGAATTAACACATATTCTATTCAAACTATTCCAGAAAATTTAAGAGGAGGGAAAACTCCCAAACTGTTTATATGAGGCCAGCATCATCCTAATCCCAAAACCAAATAAAGACACTACAAAGAAAGATAATTACAAACCAATATCTCTGATGGACATAGATCTTCAACAAAATACTAACAAACCAGATCCAGAAATACATTAAAAAGATCATACACCACCACCAAGTAGGATTTATTCTGGGGATGCAAGGCTGGTATAACATTTGCAAATCAATAAATGTGATACATCACATAAAATGAAGGACAAAAATCATATGATCATATCAATAGATGTAGGAAAAGCAGTCGACAAAATCCAGCACCCATTTCTTATAAAAACTCTCAGCAAAGTGGCAATAGAGGGATCATACCTCAACATAATAAAGGCCATATATAACAAACCTACAGCCAACATCATATTCAAAAGTCAAAAATTTAAACCATTTCTGTTAAAAACAGGAACAAGACAGGGATGTCCACTTTCACCACTCTTATTAAACATAGTACTGGAAGTTCTTGCCACAGCCATCAGCAGGAAGAAAACATAAAATGTATCCAAATTGGAAAGGAGGAATTCAAACTGTCATTATTTGCAGATGACATGAGATTGTACATAGAAAACCCTAAAGACTCCATCAACGTACTACTAGATTTGGTAAACAAATTTGGCAAGGTAACTGGATACAAAATTAACATCCAGAAATCAATGACATTCTTATACACCAACAATAAAATTTCAGAGACAGAAACTAAAAAAACAATACCATTTACCATTGCAACTAAAAAAATAAAATACTTAGGAATAAACTTAACCAAGGATGTAAAAGACCTGTATTCGGAAAACTACGGGACACAAAAAAGAAATAGAGAAAGATTTAAACAAGTGGAAGGATATACCATGCTCATGGATTAGAAGAATTTATATCATTAAAATGTCCGTACTATCCAAAGCAATTTATAAATTCAATGAAATTCCTATTAAAAAACCAACAGCATATTTCTCAGATCTAGAACAAACGTTTTGAAAATTGATATGGAACCAGAAAAGTCCCCGAATAGCTGCAGCCTTCTTGAGAAAAAAGAACAGAGTGGGAGGGATCACATTACCAAACATCAAACTGTACTACAAAGTCATTGTAATCAAAATTGCCTGGTATTGGTATGACAACAGGCATATAGATCCATGTAACAGAACAGGGTCCTCAGAAATAGACCCACAACATTATGGTCAGTTAATATTTGAAAAAGGAGACAAGAGCATCCAGTGGAGTAAAGACAGTCTCTTCAATAAGAGATGCTGTGAAAACTGGACAGATACATGCAAAAAAATGAAACTAGACCACCAACTTTTACCATACACAAAAATAAACTCAAAATGGATAAAAGACTTAAAGATAAGTGGTGAAACCATAAAAATCCTGGAGGAAAAGATAGACAGTAAAGTGACAGACATCCCACATAGTGGAATTTTCCCTGATACATCTCCTAGGGCAAGAGAAACAAACAAACAAAAATATGGAACTACATCAAACTAAAAAGCTTCCACACAGCAAAAGAAATCCTCCTCAAAATACAAATAAACTACATGGTCTGAGAAAACATATTTGCCAAGGATGTATCTGATAAGGGGCCAATCTCCAAAGTATACAAAGAACTCATACTACTCAGCAAGAGAAAGACAAACAACCCAACTAAGAAATGGGCAAAGGACCTGAATAGAAAATTCTCCAAAGAGGACATACAGATGGCCAAGAGATATATGAAAAAATGCTCAACATCGCTAATCATTACGGAGTTGCAAATTAAAACCCCAATGAGGTATCACTTCACACCTGTAAGAATGGCTACCATCACCAAATCAACAAATGACTCCTGCTGGAGAAGATGTGGAGAAAGGGGAACCTTAGTACAGTGCTGGTGGGAATGCATACTTGTGCAGCCACTATGAAAACAGTATGGAGGTTCCTCAAAAAATTAAAAATGGAACTGTTTTTTGACCCAGTGATCCCACTTCTAGCAATATACCCTTAGAATCCTGAAATACTTATCAGAAATAATATATGCACCCCTATGTTTGTAGCAGCACAGTTTACAATATCTAAGATCTGGAAACAGCCCAAGTGCCCATCAGGAGATGAGTGGATAAAAATAGCTGGGGACAGTACACCATGGAATACTCTGCAGCTGTAAAGAAGAAGGATTTCCTACCCTTTGGGACAGTATGGATGGACCTGAAGAATATTATGCTAACTGAAATAAGTCAGGCAGAGAAAGACAGACATCACATGATCTCACTTATATGTGGAATCTAAAGAACTTAAACTGATGAACAGAATAGATTCAATTACATGGAAGCATATATCAGACTGATGAGTGTCAGAGGGATGGAGGAGGGGTGTGTGTGGATGGGGAGATATTAACCAAAGAATTTATATGCATATATGCACAACTGAAGGACTTGGACAATGGTGGGGAGAGGGACTTGGAAGGGGGATGGGACAGGGTGGAATGGGTCATTGGGGAGAAAAAGGGGCATCTGTAATATTTTAAACAAAAATTTAAAAAAAAGATGTATACATGCAGAATTCTTTCAATAATAAAAATAAACTTTAAAAAATAAAGATGTATAAATTTCAGTTATTAAAAAGTGAAAAGAAATTCTGAACTCAGTGAAAAATACAAATATATCATCCATTTTAATTATTTTTCTTTTCTCCTTCAAGATACTGAGTCATTCTTTATGTTGTAATTTTTTTTAATTTGAAAGATCAGGTGAATTATTTTCTGAATGTGAATAGGATCATTACAATATTTGAGATGATAACAGAAAGAAATTGAAGAATAATTCAATATATTTTGTTTATATTAAGTATGTATTTTGTCTTTAGCATTGTAGAAGAGACTAAAAATACAAAACTAAAAATAGCTTTGGGAAGATAATCACACACTCACAAAGCAGATAACAATATTGGATAGTATGCATATTATGAAATTCTGGTTATGTTGTAAAGACAAAAAGTGACATTATGGTAGATACTGCTTAATGACAAAACAAAAGAATTATAAAACACCTGTCCCTCCTTCCTGGAAATAGTCTAGGAAAATTAAAAGAGAATGACAATTATATGGACATGAAGCAATTAATTCACTGGATGCAGAAGTAAAATTGTTATGAATAGATGAACAAATGACATTACACAAGTCTTTTGGAGGTTAGCAGGCTAGTCCTATGACAAAATTTGTTCCATTTTGCTGCTGGGTAAGTGACACGTTGTTTGAACTTCTCAAGGTCTTCAAAGTTAGCAGTAGTGGCAAAATTAATTCCGTAATTTTCTCACTTTTAATTCTTCTTTAAATTCCCCATAGATTGCTTCATCTCTTTTATCAGATGTTACAAATGATAATCATTTAGTAGCACTCCTTATTTTTGTACTGGTGTGCAGTATAGTGTATAATGAATTTTTCAAAACATTTTTAACATGCATCCATGAAAATAAATTAATATTCCCACTTTAACTGAGTCATTTATGAGAATGCATTTACTTGACAAAAGGAAAACAAAATGAAAAGGAAGTCTTAGGTAAATGAAGAAAAGTGAATAATTAACAAACCAAAGTTTGGGTAAAATTATACATTTAAATTTGTCAGCGCATGGTTTTCATCTGACCTGGGAATGTAAACCACTGGATTGAAATATTCTATTGCATTTTCACCCTTTCAAAGAGAGGAAAAAAATACTTTGGAACAAGCTTGCCCACTATATAATTAAAATTTAAGATTAAAAAGCAATGTAGGATTTTATTTATTTATTTTATTATTTTTTTCAATATATCTTTATTGATTTTAGAGAGTGGAAAGGAGGGGGGAGAGAGAGACAGAAACATCAATGATGAGAGAGTATTGATCAAGCCCACAACCCGGGCATGTGCCCTGGCCGGGAATCGAACCCCGATTGCCTGGATCCCAGGTCGATGCTCAACCACTGAGCCACGCCCGGCCGGGCAGCAATGTAGAATTTTAAAACAGGCCAAACCGTAACAGATCACCTGGGTCAGAAATCAATGATGTTCATGCTCTCCTCTATAAATGGGTAGGTGTTACTGGCCTCTCTTATAAGATTTTGAGGGAAGAATTATGGTGTTTCACAACAAAACCTTAAAACAAATATACTGAATATAAAAAGAAAGTTAACAATAAGTGATCCAGTCTAATATCCATCTTCATTTTTTAAAGTATATTTTTATTGAATTTAATGGGGTGACATTGGTTAATTAAATAGGTTTCAAGTGTACAATTCTTCAAGTGTATAATATATCATCTGTATATTGCATTCTGTGTTCACCACACATAGTCTTATCTCTTATTACTATTTACCCCCACCTTTACCCTTTTCTATCTGCCCACACACCCCTTCCCTCTGGTAATAACCATACAGATGTCTGTGTCTATGAGGTTTTTTTTCTTAATCTCTTCACCTATTTCACCCAGTCCCCCAAACACCATTCTGACAACTGTCAGTCTGTTCTCTGTATCTATGAGTCTGTTTTTATTTTATTTGTTTCCGTATTTTGTACTTTAGATTCCACATATAAGCAAAATCATATGGTATTTGTCTTTCTCTAAATAGCTTGTTTCAAACTTAGCATAATAATCTCCAGGTCCATCCATGCTGTGGCAAAAAGTAAGATTTTCTTTTTTTTTTTATGGTTGAGTAGTTAAGGTCCTTAATCTAAATAACAGTATATTGAAACTTTGTCATATTTTTAAATTTTTATTTTATTTTTTATGGCCAAGTAGTATTCCATTGTGTAATGCACCATCACTTTTTTATCCACTCATCTACTGATGGGCACTTGGCCTGTGTTCAGATCTTGGCTATTGTAAATAACTCTGCAATAAACATAGGGATGCATATATTCTTTCAAATTACTGTTTGGGATTTCTTTGGATATATTCCCAGAAATGGAATAGCTGGGTCAAAAAGCAGTTCCATTTTTAATTTTTTGAGGAAACTCCATAATGTTTTCCACAGTGGCTGCACTAGGCTGCATTCCTACCAACAGTGCATGAGGGTTCCCTTTCCTCCACATCCTCACGAACACTTGTTTGTTGATTTATTGATGAAAGCCATTCTGACAAGTGTAAAGTGATATCTCATTGTGGTTTTAATTTGCATTTCTCTGATGATTAGTGACATTGAACATCTTTTCATATGTCTATTGGCCATCTGTATGTTCTCTTTCGAGAAGTGTCTAGTCAGGTCCTTTGCCATTTTGATAGCTTGTTTTTCTGATGTTGAGCTTTATAAGTTCTTTAAAAATTTTGGATATCAGATGTATCAGCAAATATTTTATTCTATTGAGTGGGTTGTCCTTTCATTTTGTTGATGGTTTTCTTTGCTGTGAAAAAGATTTTTAGTTTGATGTAGCCCCATTTGTTTATTTGCTTGTTTGGTTTTTTCTCTTGCTGGAGGAAATATATCAGAAAATACGCTGCTATGAGAAATGCTCTAGAGTTTACTACCTATGGTTTTTCCTAGCCTTTTTATGTTTTGAGTCTTACATTTAGGTCTTTAATCCATTTTGAGTTTATTCTTGTGTGTGGTGTAAGAAGGTGTTCTAATTTCATTTTTTTGCATGTATCTGTCCAATTTTCCCAACACCACTTATTAAATAGCCTGTCCTTACCCCATGGTATGTTCTTGCCTTCATTTTCAAATATTTTTAATCATTTTTTATTTTTCAATTACAGTTGACATATAATATTATATTAGTTTCAGGTGTATACCCTGGTGATTAGACATTATATAACTTTCTAATTGATCATTCCAATAAATCTTACACTCATCTGACCCCATACATAGTAATAAGAATGTTATTGACTATATTCCCTATGCTGTGCTTTACATCCCTATGACTATTCTGGAACAACTAATTTGTACTTTTTAATCCCTTCACCCATCTCTCCAAATCCCTCCCATCTGGCTGGCAACTTTCAAAATGTTCTCTATATCTATGAGTCTGTTTCTTTCTACTTATTCTTTTATTTTGTTTTTTAGATCCAATTGTTAATATATATGTACTTATTGCCTTTTTGTTTTTCACATATATGTTTAATCTTTTTTTTCTTCTTCTTAAAGAAGACCCTTTGACATTTTATGTAATACTGATTTGATGGTGATGCACTCCTTTAGCTTTTTCTTGTCTGGGAAACTCTTTACATGTTCTGCAATTCTAAATGACAGCTTTGCTGGGTAGAATAATCTTGGTTGTAGGTTCTTGCTTATCATCACTTTGCATATTTCTTTCCAATCCCCTCTGGCCTGCAAATTTTCTGTTGAGAAATCAGCTGACAGTCTTATGGGAGTTCCTGTGTAGGAGGCAGCTAACTGCTTTTCTGTTTCTGCTTTTAATATTCTCTTTCTGTTTTTAACCTTTTGATTTTAATTATGATGTATTTTGGTGTGGGCCTTTTTGGGTTCATCTTGTTTCAGACTGTTTGTGCTTCTTGGAGTTATATGACTATTTCATTCACCAGGGTTAGAAAGTTTTCTGTCATTAATTTTTCATATAGGTTTTTCTTGGTCTCTCTTTTCTCTTCTGGAACCCCCATGATGGGAATATTGGAATGCTTGAACTTGTCCTAAAGTCTTCTTACACTATCTTCATATTTTTTAGTTCTTTTTTCTTTTTGCTGTTCTGATTTGGTGTTTTTGCTTCCTTATATTCCAAGTCATTGATTTGATTCTCAGTTTTATTTACTCTACAGTTGGTTCCCTGTAAATTATTCTTCATTTCAGTTAGTGTATCCTCCATATCTGACTGGTTCTTTTGTATGGATTCTATGTCCTTTTTCAGTCTTTTGGAGTTCTCACTAAGTTCCTTGTGCATCCTTATAACCATTATTTTGAATTCTGCATCTGGTAGTTTGTTTGCCTCCATTTTATTTAGTTGGATTTTTTTCTAGAGATTTCTCCTGTTCTTTCATTTGGGATCTTTTTCTTTATCTCTGCATGTTGGCTGCTCTCCTACATTTGGTTCTATGTATTAGGTGGAGCTGCTGTGTTGCCTCAACTTGGTATAGTGGCCTTTTGTAGTAGGTGTTCTCTAAGGTCCAGTGACACAGCCTCCCCATTCAACTGAGCTTGATACTCCAGGTGCTCCCCTGTGTGGTCTGTGTTCACTGTCAAGTTGTAGTTGAGCCTTGATTGCTGTTGGCGTTACTTGGAGGGTTTGACCCTCAAGCCAGTCAACTGTGAGGACCTGCTGTGACTATAGCAGAGGAGCTTCTCTGCAGGAGCTGACCCTAGAGAGCAAGGCTTGCTTCATTGTGCTTCGGTGCTGGCCGAGTTCACCCCTTGAGTGTATCACTTGTGGAGATGGTAAACCTGTAATCTGGCATGGTCTAAAGCTGTGCACCAGGTGCATTGGCTCTGGGGCCTCCACAGAGGTGTAAGGTCAGCCCCCACCTGTGCTCTGACTGGGACCACCTGGCACAAGCTACAGAGAGATCTACAGATGGCTGCCACTTGTGCTTGGTTTGGAGATGCCCAGGAGAGGCTAAGCTGCAAACTTAGGCTAGCTTCTGCTAGTGTTGGGCCTGTGGCCATTTTGCAAGAGGAACTAGGTATTCAGAGGCCAGATGCTGCTTGTTTGAGAAATTTTAGAAAAATCGGAAGCATTAGGCAAGAGAGGCTGTTTGTATAAAAAAGCCACTGGAAAGGCTTGGGTGGACCTGCAAGTTGGGTGAGGTGGGGTCTCAGGGAATAACCTGGGCAAGGTAAACAGCATGAGCCAGGTTGATGGAGACTCATATAAGGCACCTGCCTACTGGTTCTGAGGGAAAGGTCTCAGAAAAGAAAAAATGCTCTTTGCCAGCTTTCATCCTATTGCCAGACAATTCAGTTCTTCCCTGTTTGCCCTTAGTTCCTTTCAAACTGCTGCTCCTGAACTGGAGCTCAGAGGGAGTGAGTCTGAGTAAATCCAGGCCTGGGCCCTTTAAGAGGAATTGCCTGGGATTCCAGCAGCCCTTAGTCTCCCTTAGCCTCAGCTCCTGGTGATTTTTATATCCAGAAGCTATGGGGGCCTCTCCTCTTGGCCCTGGAATTCTGGTTTCAGAGGACTGGTGTGGGTTCGGACCCCTCATACCTCAGGGGGAAACCTCTGCTGGTAAGATATCCCAATTTTCATCTGCCACACATGAGTGTGAGACAAATCCAGTCCATGTCTTTACCTCTTCTGCCAGCTCTGAATGATGGTTGTTCTGTAGTTTAGTTATAATTTTAATGTGGTTGTGGGAGGATGTGAGTACCACATTTACCTATGCCACCAAATATGAATTCACCATAAAGACGTGGGTTTATTTTTGGGCTCTCTGTCTGCTCCATTGATCTATATATCTGTTTTTATGCCAGTACCATGCAGGTTTGATTGCTAAGACCTTGTAGTATAGTCTGATATCAGGTAGCATGATACCTCCTACTTTGTTCTTCTTTCTCAAGATTGCTAAGGTTATTTGGGGTCTTTTGTGATTCTATATAAAATTTTAGAATATTTTTTCTAGTTCTTTAAAATATGACATTGGTATTTTGATAGAAATTGCATTGAATCTATAGATTGCTTTGGGCAGTATGAACAGTTTAATGATATTAATTATTCCTACCCATGAACACAGTACATGCTTCTACTTATTTGTATCTTCGTCAGTTTCAGTATCTTATAATTTTTTGAGTACAGGTTTTTTATTATTTTCATTATTATGAAATAGGCAAATGATGTTCACTGAGGTTAAGTAACTTATCCAAAGTCACAGGATTAGTTTAATTTCAGAGAGAACATTAAGACTCACAATCCACACATATTTCCATTAGTTCACAATGCTACTGAGATTAATGAGTTCCTGAAGAAGAAAAATTGATAGAATTTTATTTATTTTAATAAAAGAACACACATATTTCATGGGGGCCTGATTAGATAATTATTTTCAAAGCCCTTAATATTAATAAGAAAATCATTTCCTGAAAATTGGAGAATATTGTACAATCATAGAGTTAAAAAAGAAGCTGCAATGAAATGTTATTTTTATCACTATAATGATTGTGATTTTATTTTTTTATCCATTTTGAGTTTATTTTTGTGTATGGTGTAAGTTGGTGGTCTATGATTATGATTTTAAAACTTTAAATTTTTCTTGTGACTAATTTTTTGGATGATTGAAAAAATATCTTGGTGTAGTACCTGGGCTTGCTTTAAAAAAAAAAGGGAGTTATCATTCAGTTATGGTGATGCTTATATTTCTCATACTTAGTAATAATACTTTATATACTCTAGAGTTTATAGTTATAGAAGGTATTAACTAGCTGTCTTAAGATGGGTGGGATCTTTCAATACAATATTAACATTAAAAATCAACATTCTGTACTCTACACATTAACCAACATTATCTAATAGCTTTTATTTCATATAGATACAGCTTTAATTTTATAAATTGGATTCAATATTGAGTAACATTAATAGCTGACATTATTTCTCTCAGTATGGGAAACTTTAAAGATATTCACAATTTATAATATTAATTTGGCTAATTTTCTATCTGAATTAAATGCCTCAGAGCATGGACTCAATTTTCATATAAAGACAGCCTTCATTACTATAATTTCCCTACTGCTAATACTTCAAGCACACAGTACTGTTATACACTACTTTTTTTTCTAAGACTTACCAGAATTATTAGTGTTAGTAACTTCAGTGCCAGTGAGGTACTAAAAAAAAATAAAAAATTAATGACTCAGTTTTAAGCTTGAACTTATCAAGGCCACATAGCATTGAAATTGCATTGTCTTTCTAGCTTATTAAATGAGCTATTTATATTGCATTCATTTTATTTATTTAAAATGTCATTTAAAGTAAGTAAAACACTTCTTAGTAGAGCCTGTTCAGTTTTTTGTTGTTGTGGTGGTTTTTTTAAAAAAAACAACTATCCACAGATGAAACTATCTACAGAATGTTTTCATTATTCACAGTGGCCAATACATACACATGCACACACATCTCCAAGTCTCATTAGCAAGTGTCACAATATAAACTGCAGCAGAATAGGCTCAAGAAAAGAAAAGATTGAGACAAGCAAATAAAGCTGGGCTCTGGAACCCGAATTTCATGTTCTCAATATCCCACTGCCAGAGGAGCTGCATGACTATTCAAAGGATATTTTTAAAAAATTATAACTGATTTCAAGTATTTATGTTACCAATCTTTTTTTTTTCACCTTAAATGTTTTAAATCAGTTTAAACTCACAGCACATCTTGATTCAGACTACTGCATTTAAAGTGCCCAATAACTCCATGAAGTGAGTAGCTATGGTACTGAACACTGCAGCCTAGATTCCTTATCCCCCCTAAACCTAGCTATTACCATGTACAATGAGCGTAGCATGCAGCATAATTAATCAGCTTGATTCTTATTCTTACCTATATAAGGTGAAAGCATACTCTCCTTGAGATTAAGACTCTTTAAAACTTAAACTGAAATTTCCCATATCAGCACTGATATCTGAAAGTTTTACCTCTAACTCACTGATGGATTGAGTTTAGTCCATGATACTCTTCATACTTTTAACAATCAATAATTTAAATTTTGAGTAAAGGAAATATTTGAAATTTAGTGTGCAATAGTCAAGGGCACAAAAATAATGAATATTTTAGAATTCACAGGTATGTTATATTGATTCAAATGATATCCAGTTCTGTTCCAGAGACTCAAAACCATTACTCACATAAGATAAAAAAATAAAGAAAGAAAGAAATTCGCCTAGCTGGTGTGGCTCAGTGGTTGAGCACTGGCCTATGATCTAGGAGATTGAGATTCAATTCCAGGTCAGGGCATATGCCTGGGTTTCGGGCTCAATCCCCAGCAGGGGGCATGCAGGAGGCAGCTGATCAATGACTCTCTTTCAGCATTGATGTTTCTATCTTTCTTTCCTTCTCCCTTCCTCTCTCTGAAATCAGTAAAGACATATTTTTTAAAAAATATTAAAAAAATAAATAAATAAATGTGCCAATTGAATGATTGCAGGAAGAATAGGTAGTTAGCTGCTCACTTACCCAAATGCACATCAAATTGCCCAATTTTTATGTGCAAATGTAAGACAGCTTTTTTTTTTTTTTTAACACAATGGAGTCAGAAAGCCAATGTGACAATAATTAAGGAAATCTCTTGTTAACATGCATGCTTATTAAACACTATGGAGTCAAAATAAATAGCAGGTTTATATTGTAATTGAATGTTTTGCACCTGTATGTATACTGGCATTCATCTCAATAGTTTGAAACAAATGAAGTGCTGTGCTGGTTGGTCTTTTCTACATAATGAATCATGCTCCTTCTGTAATAGGTCAGTGATGTTGTTATCTAGATTATAGCATTAACGTGTTCACTTCTTGGACAGCTTCTCTCCTGAGACTAGGAGACCACTGTGTGATCCTCAGAATAATCTCTGAGTATTTAAATATTTTAGAGATCAGTTCAGGATTATGGTCATTCAGAGAGAGGAGAAACCTATGGGGTAAGACCTATAGCTGCCACACTTTCTGCCTGAGGGAACTTTCTACATATACTTTACTCAACTGAGAAAACAGAAACAGATTTCAAAGCTGCTAAGAAAGCTGTAATTTGTGGTACAGGCCACAAGAAAGGATGAAATGGTACAAAGAAGCAATAATGGAAAACTGCATAGAGGTCCTTTAATGTTTTTGCCTAAATACTAACTTTTGTATATGTAAAATGAGAGTCAACAAATCCTGACTGAAAACAAATTGAGGGAGCAGTGAATTGGATGGAAGATCCAGAAGTAGAAGTCCTAAAAATAGGGATTCCAACTTGATACAAGACTTCACTGAAGATCCACACACTCTGATTATACCCCAGAAAAGTCATACATTAGCACTAGGTCAACTAAAAAATTACAAAGAAAAGAATTAAATGAAATTATATAAATAAAAGATAAAATATGTGAAATGAAAAATGTATTAACCCTTTGTGGTCGTATTAAATTTGGACATGGGTGTCGTACTGGTCGGAATTAATTTCCATTGAAAGAGCAGTGATACATAACATGCAAGATTATGAAGGATAAACAAGAGAAATTATGAACTGATACATGAATGAATAGAGTTAAGATTCGCACGGTTTCTTGCTGTGGTGGCTGAGAGTAGACAAATGACTGCAAAGGGTTAGATAGGCTTAATACCAAATTACAGATGCAAGCAAAATGTGTCATTGAATTTGAAGTTAGATCAATAGAAATTATTCAATTAGGAGACAACTGAGTAAAAAATAAATAAAGGATGTGTAAAAAATATGAAACAACCTAAGATTCATGTAGTTTATCTTATCTTTTGTGTCACTTGAAAGAGAAAAAATAATAAATACAGAAAATATTTGAAAAACTTATTATTAAAATTTTGCAAATTTAATGAAAAACAAACCATGGACTTACAGATCCAAGTTGCTCAATTAATACCAAACAGATAAAATACAAATAAAAGTATAGTTAGGCACACCATTGTCAAAGTGGCAAAAACTAAACATAAAGTGAAAATTCTTAAGAGCACCCAAAATAACATGTTGTACATAAGAAGAAAACAATATGAATGATAGCTGACTTTACCTCAGGAGCTACACTATGACATCTTTGAAGTTCTGAAAAACAAAAACTAAATAAAGCCCAGCCATGCTTGGCTCAGTGGTTGAACAGTGACCTAGGATCCAGGAGATCGGGGTTTGATTCCTGGTCAGGGCACATGCCCGGGTTGCGGGCTGCAGCCGATCAATGACTCTCTCATCATTGATGTTTCTATCTCTCTCTCTCTCCCTCTCCCTTCCTCTCTCTGAAATCAATAAAGATATATTAAAAAACAAACAAACCTAAATAAAACCCATCAACCCAGAATGCTCTACCCACTGTGAATACCCTTCATGTATGTAGTCAAATAAAGATATTTTTAAATAAACAATAACCAAGACAACTTGTCACCAGTAGATCTGCTATATAACAACTGTTTAAGGAAGTTCATTGAAGAGATTAACAGAAGATAATAATTTGAATCAATATGAAGGAATAATGAACAATGGAAATGTTATATAAGAACACAAATGTAAAATCAAATACTATTCTTAATGTCTTTAAGGCATCTATGATGGCTTAAAGAAAAATGTGACACTATATCATGAAGTTTATGCTTCACATAGATATAATTATGCCCCAGAAAAGGGGTATAATCACAATAACAACATATAGGACAGGTCAAATAAAACTATACTGTTCAAGGTGTTTATGTTTTATATAAAGTGGTACAATATTAACTTTAACTAGCCTATGATAAGTAAAGAAGGCATGTTACAACCACTAGAGTGACAGCTAAAAACTGCAAAGTGATATAATAGAAAAGTCACAAGAAAAATTAAAATGGAATACTACAAGGTGACTTTCATATTCTATCCCAGGATATAAAGAGATAAATTGAGTGTCTGTCCCATCCTTACAATGGAAAAGAGTCAAAAATTCATATTTATGACTATTTTCAATTCCATGGAGAGTTGAGGATAGAAAGTACACAAGTGGCCCAAAATAAAATGACAGATTGTCTATGAGGAGAAATGTGTGAAGGTCAAGTGCAAGGTGGAGAGAGAATGTGAAGTCCCCGGGTTACACAGAAATTGTAGGAGTATGTGAAATCTTGCAGAACTTTTCTTAACAAATGTCACAGTGAAGTTACAGAAAAGATCAGAAAGTGCCCTCTAAGTGTCTATTGTGCAGATCTGGGGAAAGAAAATAGTAGTAGTGTATGTTTGACTAGAAACTGCCCTGATCCTTGCAGTTGGTCTGCCATTCAGAAAAAGAAAAAAAAAATCCTTAATACCTGGTAGCATAAGCAACAACAACAAACCTAGGGCATACTAATTTAAGCCAGGGACTAAAAAACTAAGCAGGCCACATCCTCTAGAACCAGGAACACAGTGCGTGCACAGGACTAAGCATTAATCAGAGAGGTAGGGACCATACCAATTCCCCCACACCTACTGCCTAACAAAGAGGCTTTAAATAACAAGTAACAACAGAAAACTTCTGGGAGAAAGAAAGGAGAGAATTAAAGTGTAAAAACAGACTCTCTCTGAGCCACAGCTCAAAAAAATTACCTAAAGTTCAAAGTTAAGCAGACATTGCATTGGCTCTCTCTCACTCTCACCACAGACTCAAACTATCTTTATAGGAATTTGAAGCCTGTGGCCCACTGAAGGTAATCTTGACAATAACAAATCATAAACTCAGCTCAGTTCCTAAATACATTTATGCAGATTCATACTAAAGTTCTGGCAGGAAGAAAAAGTCATGTACATTTTTAGTCATAACATTATTTAACTCAGTCTCTAATGTACTACACAACATGACTGTCTTTTAAAAATTTAAATGTCTTAGGAAAAAACATACTATTAAGACAGGGCAACCATTAGAACCAGAACTTAGATATGACATAGATGTTGGAACAACCTGGCAAGGAATTTAAAATAACTGTAATTAATGTGCTAAAGCTCAAACAGAAAAGATGAATAGTATACAAGACCAGATGGGTAATTTCATCAGAGGGATGTAAAATATTAGCAAAAATTCAATGAAAATGCTAGAAATGAAAAGCGAAATAACAGAAAAGAACAGCTTTAAAAGCCTCATCAGTAGATTCAATGTAGACAAGAAAATAATCAGTGAACAAAAATATATAAATGAAAATCACCTAACTAAAACACAAAGAGGGAAAAGGAAAAGAAAGAACAGAACATCCAAGAGTTGAGGGACAGTATCAAACAATCTAACTGTAGTAAGCAGACGAATATTTTTTCGAAGATGTTCCCATCTTAATCCCCAGAAGCTGTAAATATATAATCTTACAAGGAAAAAGAGACTTTTCAGATGTAATTTAAAAACTTGAGGAAGGGAATATATCCTGGATTACCTGGGTAGAACCATTCTAATCACATGGATCCTTAAAATTGTAGAAACTTTCTCAGCCTTAGCAGAGTGAGAGGAAGATGTGACTAAAGAAGGATGAACAGAGATGCAACATTTTAAACTTTGAATATAGAAGCATATAGGTGGCCTCTAGAAGCTGGAAAGTGCAAAGAAAAATGTTCTTCCCAAAAGTCTCCAGATAGGAATGAAGCTCTGTTTATACCTTTATTTCAGACCAGTGAGACAAATATTAGACTTATAAAATACAGACACTTAAAATAATGAATTTTTATCATGTTCAGCCACTAAGTTTGTAATTATTAGTTACAATAAAAATGGAAAACTAATACATTAACACACACATAATGGAAATGCCAGAAATACAAAATAGAAAATGAAAAGGAGAAATATTTGGCTAGATAATGGCCAAGAATTCTCCAAAATTAGTAAGACTTCAAACCATAGAACTAAGCTGCTCATAAAATATTAAGTAAAATAAAATCCACCAACCACATTTTAAATGTGAAAATATATGTAACTTTAAAGTAAAAATATGGAGAAAGGTATAAATTGCAAATGCTAAACAAAAATTTTGGAGTAGCTATATTAATATCAAACATAGAAGAACACAAATATTATTAGGGATAAAAGGGGGTATGACATAATAATAAAGGGAAGGAACTCACCAACAAGACACAAACACAAAAGTGTATGTTCCTAACAATGGAGCTTTGAAACTAACGAACTGAAAAGAGAAACAGATAAATCTAAAATAACAGAGATTTCAACACTCCTCTCTCAGTAATTAATACAAGTAGACAGAAAATCAGTAAGGATATAGAAGACCTGGACAACGCTCTCAACCAATTAGTCATAAGTGACATCGATAGTATACTCCATGGAACAGTGAAATCTACAGCCTTTTCAAGTTCAAATTGTTTTATAAGATTTAGAGTCTTTCAGTGACAGGCCAGAACACACTGACCCTCAGATGAAAGGCAGAACTTCCTACAGCTCCAAAGGAAAGAAGGCGACCACACCCAGACAAATAGGGTTATACTGATAACAGGGTAACAGTAAGCTGGGCTGTACTGGCAGCTTGTATATGGCAAGTGGGATGGAGTTAGCTAGGTTTTCATGGGTTCACTGTGGAATTGCCAATTTGAATAATTTTGTGGGCTCTGGGAAAAAGGGGTTTTTCCTAGTTGTCTGGTACCAGACTCCAGAGGATGGGAGCCCAATAAGAGGGGTCAACAGTTGGGATGTGTATGTTTTGTGGCCTAGAATTGTGGGGGCCTGACAAAGGAAGTGGTAAAGGTTGTAGATTAACAAACTGCGGCAAAAAAAGAAACTAAGAGGTTTTAGCAATGCTTTTAGAACTGGGAAATATAGCACTTTTGAAATATTATATTACAATTGTCCCCTTAATTTCTTGACATCAGTTTTGAGCTCTATTTTGATTTGGGTATTGAGTGTCTAAATCATAGAGGAGACTTCCAGAAAGTAGAGCATGAGTTGCTCTAAACAGCACAGAAAACATTTCATAATGACAATGAAAAGGAAGAAGCAAAATAGAAGTGTGAGGAGTCCCTGAAGACCCACGTGTAGCCAAGTTTTCTATCGATTGCTATTTACCAAGAGAATAAACTGGTCATGTCAGGGACCTGCAGCAATATTTTGTGTGAATTACAGAAAGTCTAAATGTGTGGGTTATGTTTTTTTTATGGTAATAATTTAGTGTTTTAGGTTTTTTGTTAGAGTGGGCACTTAACTGGTATAGTTAATCCACATACAAGAAGTACCAATAATATCACAAAAACCTTTTGATTAGCTAATAAATAGTCAAGTGCTAATCTATTGTCAAACACCATTTTTTGCCAAATCAACTGTCCTTGAATAAGTAGGCCTAATATTTGTTATACTTTAGAAACATGAAATAGTACAGTTTTAGATATTTGTAGATTAGTGTCAATGATTTTTTATTGTTGGATTGGAGTATTGGTACTGGTAGCCATTCCAGCAAGTCCCATTATGTAGTTATAAATGTGGCAAGTTGATGACATTTGGTGAGGATAGGGGAAAATGATTAACACATATAAATGAGAACTTCCAGAGACCAAAATATATTGATGTGGTTTGTGGCTTGGGAGTAGGAGGGCAAAAAAGAGGGGATGAGTACCCATGTTTATTGGGCCACAATATAGTTCTGTGGTGTTATATTTTTATTGGAAAATTGTAACTCATTTTAGGTAAATGAAAATTACTAAAGAACAGAATAGAAGGAGAACAGTGGGTTTTGTTGAGCATTTGGTGAGGATATGGAGTTGTCCATTGGGTAGTATATATATGCTATGTAATGAAAAAACTTGAGAGCAGTTACCACTTGTGATGACAGGACTACCCAGATAAAGGAAAAGGAAAGATATGACAGTTTAGAAGAGGTTTTAATATATACCTGGGCCAGGTATCAGCTGGACAAATGTTTGGTGTGGGATGTGGGGAAACAGGATGATGATAAACACAATAGTTATAGGGAGAAAATACACAAGAAGCTAACTTAGTTAAATGTACATATGTTTTGAATATCTATGAAAATATTCAATTGGAAGGGGAGATGGGTTTGGATTTTATTTGCCATGAAGTATTTTAGAGAGTGAGAAGGGTAAGCACTATTACCATAAGAGAAACTGAGATTGAGGTGTGGATGATGAATAATGAGGAAGTGGTGGGTAGGGGAAGAAGATGGAGAGGAATGAGTGGTTTGAGCATTGAGAAGCCAATGGAATTCTCCTGTTATAATTAGGAGAGCACGAAATGTGGGCGCTTCAGTAAAGTCTCTTAGACAGTAAAAGGGGGCGGTATTAGCAGGAACATTAATCATGGAGTCATTGTGGAAACACTGGACTTGGTTCCATAGGGGCTTAACATGATGCAAGATAGTATTACAATTATAGCAGGCAGAACTTAGTTGTACAGGTATCAAAAAAAAAGTTGGGTCATGGGGCAAGCAAATTGCAAAGTCTGGAAAATCACTCCAGTCTGCTGGGTCTCACCTCTTAAAATAGGACATGGCAGTGTCCCTGGTATACACATGGGTGGGGAGACTTTGCCAGGCCTAGTGTAGATGGAACTCCAAGAGTTGGCTAAGACAGAGGAGTGAAGTCATCTCCAATGGTAAGGTTTGAGGCTAGGCAATGTTGTTTGAGGTGATGCCACCTCCAGCAATGAACCCTTGGGCTGGGGCAATGTCTTATGTGATGTGGGACAAGAGTATCCTTCCCAGGTTTATATCCACCCCGGTTGATATGAAAAATGTTTTTGTAATTCTTTGGTATTATTTTTTCCCGTTTATTGAGAAATAGTTGACATACATTGCTATATGTTTAAGGCATACAGCATGATGGTTTGGTTTACATATATTGTGAAACAATTACATTAGGTTTAAACTAAAATCCATCTTCTCATATAGATACAACAAAAAGAGGCAAAAGAAAAAAGACAAAATTTTTTCCTTGTGATGAGAACTCTTATGATTTACTTTTCTTAGCAACTTCCTTATTTATTGTACAGAATATCATGAAGATTCTTCCATGGCCAGAATTTTTATGGGTGCAGACTGCCAGCTGCAATGACAACAAGAAAGACTGAGCAAGGGAAATGTGGGGTAGTTTATCAGTTTGATGAGAACCCTGGGCATGTTATCCTTGGTCTGAGCAAAAACATGGGAGACCCAGATTTGAAAGGGAATGCTGACCAGCTGTTGTCAAGTGGACCATCCCCATAGTTCTTTACTCTGGATTAGGAAATTGTCCTTTTTACTTTGGCTGGGACAAATAGCAAGACCAAGGTCACTGGTTATTTCCCAAGAATTTGTAGAAAGGTAAATAGCTGACAATTCCTTGTTCTGAGCATCCTGCAGAACAAAGATGATGGCTGGTAATTCCACCCATTGTTCAGAGCCATGGGTGCGATTCCATATGAGGGAAGCACCAATGACCAGGTGGAAAGTAGCTGCTCTCCAGCAAGCTTCATCACATGCGATAGTGACACTGTTATTGATTTTGTATGCTGGCTTTCTTTTCTCCTCAGTCAATTGGACCCATTGTGCTTTCTGCTTTGCAATTGGCTCAGGCAACGGGGGCACCATTGTTTCATCCAAACCTTTGGTGGGCAATAAGTTGAAGACGTAGGAAGAAATTTCCTCCTGTTATTTGGAAAGAATTTTGGTTTCAGGTTTAACCTTAATTTTGAGGTACAATTTCCATTATAACAGTGAAGATTCTGTAGCTGCACCAAGCCACTGAAGTGATGAGTCCTTCAACTCACACCATGAAGGGCATCAAAGTAAGCAGATATGTTGAGAGCCTGTGATGACTTCTGTTTTTAGTGCCCAGTATGGATCAAGGAGCTGTTGCTCCACGAGTGTGTATGATGCAAGTACAGTGGGCAGCAGCTGAGTCCAAAACCCTATGGAAAGCCATTTGTTATTGTGCTATGTCTACAAGCCCCAAAATATATAGTTTTTTGGGGCCAGGGCCTTCCCTCCAAATTTGGATCCTGGCAATAACAAGGGCAGGGCCTGCTGAATGGCTAACAGGGTAAGCTCCAGGGCTTTCTGTTTTGTGGAGGCCTACATAAAAGTAGAGGTTTTATGGATAATTTAACAGATAATTCCTAATAAAATAAGCAAATGAGGCCAGAGAGGTTCAGGGAATGTTGGGCCTCCTTTAAGGCAGTTGGGACCTTTAGTAACTACAGTTGATGGAAATCTGTCATCCCTCTGCTCACCAGATAACACCCAGGAAAATAGCCAAAGTCACCAGCCTTTAAATTTTATGCAAGGCAATAACCCAACTTCTGTCTTGGAGTCTGGCCACTGTAGCATTCAGGTCTGCCTGAATGGCCTCCAGTGATTCAGATTTAAAAAGAGGGTTATCTACATAATACCAGAAGCAAGTGAAAGTGAAGTGGTTATATTTTCCAAGTCTTGATGGCAAAGGTTGTGTGCCATGGCGGGCTGTTTAAATACTCCATACAAAGGCAGGTAAAAGTACATTGGGTGCCTTCAAAGGAGAAGGCAAATTGCCACTGGAAAGCCACAGTATTGGGAAGAGAATAAAACATATCAGTTAGGCCAATGACAGCAAAATATTGTCCAGTGGTTCTTTGAATATCCTCAGTCATCTCAATAAAATATGGGCACTTTAATGAGAGAAACCACAACATTCAGGATATTATAAGCATCAGTTAGCCTGCACTCATTTTTATCTGCTTTAAGGACAGGCTAAATTAGACTATTAAAATGAGAAATTGTAGGGATTATAACCCATTCTTTCAATAAATCTGGCATGGCATGCCATAGCCTTTCTGTTTTTCGTTTTAACCACTGTTGTGGGATATTAACTATTTTAACTGCAATAAATAAATCAATGGGGTTCCATTTGCCATGGCCTATGAATAAAGCTATATATTTTTATTTCTTCAAGTCAGCAGATAACCCTGATTGGTGTTCATTCCAATCATGGTGAATTTTAGCTTAAGGGGAGGAATAATCACTAGAATTTTTCTCAGTGAGATAATTCCAACTGTGAACTATAATTTAATTAACGTACCTAGGACTTTAGGACTAGTGACTCCTTGTAAGTTGAAAGGTGATCCTTTATTTTTAAAGAGCTCCCTAAGTAGTACTATTACTTGGGCTCTTGTTTCTGAGACAGCCAAGAAATGCTGAAAATTGTGCAAATACCAATGGACCAACAAGGTAGTGTAGGAGCAATTGTCCTTAGTAGTCACAGAGGTCCAAAAGCCATGCTAAATGTATATAGTGGAGGCTGAAGTGGTTGCTAATGGAGCAAATCAGGGTAAGGATTTTGGACTGGAACTAATAAGGCCAGAGTTGTGGGGTGCCTTTGGGTCTATGTTTGGTAACACCCCTGAGGAAAGGAATGGAATTTTAGAATATCTTGTAATTGTCAGGGCAATCACCCACACTTAAAACATTATGTGTTCCTAGATACATTAGTTATCAATATAAGGCATCTTGATAATTTTGAGATGGTAAAGAGAAGGACAAAGAAGCTGAGGAGCATTAAATTTATTGGAAGGACTATATTGGAAATTGTTATAGTTGCCCCTATTAGTGGTTAAAACTTAAGAAATTGGGTGTGCAGTTCCTTCACTATCAGCTAACATCTTTACTCTACACTAATATTTGTTTAATCATACGAATAGGAGTTATTAAAGGGTAGAGTTATCCAATAATAAGGAAGGGTGCCTTGTAAAAAGAATTATTTTGCTTGGGCATTGAATGTATCTGTCTCAAGTATAGTAATAGCCTCCTTTCTCTCAGGGTATTCTGCAAAATGATACATCAATTATACAATGGCAATTTTATGTAGCGAGGTATGTTCTTTCTTTCAAATAAGTTAAGTGATTTTAACCTTCATGGCTATTACAGTAGAAGAGGAGTGAGCAGCCTTCCAGGCCATAAAAACCCAATATAATAAGGGCAGGGCATCCTAGAGTAGCACCTCATCAGAGGAAGCAGGATCTTCTATTTCTGAATCCTGTCTCTTTTTAATACTAGTATAAGTAAGACCCTGTTGTGTTTCCTTACAATCTTAAGGCTACAGGGCCTCTTAATAAATTTTTAAAAATTTGGATGTCTAGATAAACCAGCTAATTTTCTCATTTCAGCCAGAGTAAGCAGTAGCTCTGACCCCCTGCTAAACAGATGTAATTATCAGACAGCTTCTTTTTTTTATTATGTTTTTGGACGAAGTCCTTTGATATGCCCTATATTTCTAACCTAGTTAAATAGAAGCTTTCCAATTCAGTGTATGTTCTATTGATGACTGTTCACAATTTATGGGTGGATAAGAGGAAAAATCTTAGGGAGGCCTTGGTAGTCCCCCTCATAGGCAGCTGCCTCTCATTTCAAAACTTCACAGTACACCTCTGAGGGGCCAGTATTTACACTTAAGTAGGACTATTGTTTCCTCCCCTGAGACAAGATAGTTTGCTCCTTACTTCTAAGTATCAGACCTTTAGCAGGTTGATATACAGTAGTTTTCGATGGAATGCACCACATTGGTTGAGGGTACTGCATTGTTTGAGTAATTGGGTCACTGAATAAATTGTCTCTTGTTTTGTGGAGTGCAGTAGTTTAGATAGTCATTTCATTGTTCCCTTTGAATTGAACATTGGGCCACTGGACTCCATGAATGTGATTCACCATACCTTTGGGGATCCAGCAAGCATGAAATTTACTAGTGAAAGCAGTGAAGTACGTAGCACTTCCTCTACATGGAGTTGCCTTAAGCATACAGATAAATTAGAGTTCTTCCCAAAATAATAATAAATAAACACTGACACTGAAGAAGTGGTGATCCCTAGAATAAGTGTCTACTCAATATAGGTTGTGGTCAGAAATGCTAAAATATCCCAACCCAGAAATGTGAGATATGAGATGTGGCTCAAGTATCCTATCACTCCTGATTGTCTTGAGTTGGGTTCCCACACCTCAGCTAATATGTATTCCCTGGATTTTAGCCAATCGGTAGTATTCCTTTTCAATACGCCCACTCCTTGGATTTTGAAAGAGAGACATGACAACAACCTTTGGTGTGAGGTCAAGGTAACAGTAAACTGGAGCTATAGAAGGCAGTTTATATATGACAAGTGGGATGGGGTAAATTAAGTTTCACAGACTCCCTGTGGATTGGCTAATTTGAATGTTTTTTGCTGGGTCTGGGGTATAGCAGCTGTTCTTAGTTGACTGGTATCTGGCCCCAGAGTGTGGAAATCTTTTAAGGGGAACAGTTGAGGTATATGCTTAGTGGCCTCAAAGAGTGATAGCCAAGTAATGAAAGGTGTTGGGATGTGCCTAATGGTCCCAGAGAGCGACAGCCTGATAATGGACATGATTGGGGTTGGGGTTTAGCAAACTGACCACAAAGAATAATTTTGAGTTTTTAAACCATGACTTAAATGAGATCAAGACAGCATTTGTGAAATATTATATTACAGACCTGAGATATCAACAAGGTGCACAATATTCTGGGTCATAAAACAAATCCTAACAAATGTAAAAGAATAGAAATCACTTAAAGTAAATTCTTAGATCATAGCTGAATTAAACTAAAAATGAATAACAGAAAGACACCTCAAAAATCCCCAATTATTTTTCAGTTAAATAAGACACATATAAATAATTTATGGGACAAAAAGAATGTTTCAAGAATAATATATGTAGTACTTAATAAAAATGAAACACTATATGTAAAATATTTGAGGTTGAAGCTATCATAGTTTTTAGTGAAATTAATAATATAAAATACTTATATTAATAACAGTATTCTTTTCAAAAGTCAATTAATTTGATAAATATATAGTGAAACTAACCAAAGGAAAAAAGGTAATACAAAAATTAATATCTTAAGTATGAAGGGAGATCATTACTAATTCCACAGATACTAAACAGTTAAAAGAGAATATTACGAACATTTCTATATTCATAAATTCAACAACTGAGATAAAATGGACTAATTTCTTAAAAGACACAAACTATTAAAATTTACTCAGAAAGAAATAGATAACCTGAATGGTCATATATCTATTAAAGAAATTAAACCTGTAGTTAGAAACCTTTGAAAAAAATCCCACCAGTCTCACGCGGTTTTATTGATGAATTCTCCCAAACACTTAGGAAAAAATAAAATAAATTCTGTACAACCTCATCTAAAAAATATAAGAAAAGTGACAATTTCTTTACTCATTTAATGTAGACATTATTATCCTAATAACAAAACTAGACAAAGCCATTACAGGAAAGAAAACTACAGACCAATATTCCACACAAATATAGAAGAAAAAATCCTCGAAGATGTTAGAAAATTGAATTAAGAAATATATAAAGAATTGATTCATCCGAGGAATGCTAAACTGTTTCAACATTCAAAATAAATTCATGTAATTAACTATATTAACTGATAAATTAAGTTCAGTCATATGATCAATTCAATAGATGCACAAAAATTAATGAAGGTGCAGCACCTTTTCTTAATTAAAAACGCCCAGCAAACTCAAAATACAAGGGTAATCCTCAAGCTAATAAAAGGCTTTTCTATATAGCCTACAGGCAACATTATACTTAATGATGAGAGATAGAATGCTCTCTTCCTATATTTGAGGACATGCTAAGGAAATTCCCACTCATTTCTACTATTCGTTGATGTGTAAGAAATCTAGCCATTGTTATAAGGCAATTTAAAATAAAACAAAAGGAAACAAAAAAGATATAAAAACTGAAAAAAAGAAATAGAACTCTACTGAAAGACAAAATTATTATTTACAAAGAAAATCCAAAAATCTCCTAGTACAGATAAACCCCATTTCTTCAGATTGGAACATTTAATCTGTTTACATTTAAAGCTCTTGTTGGGTACTTATTTATTGACATCTTATTCTTTATACCTATATTTCTCTCTCTTTGTATTTCTTTTTTTCTTTCTTCTCTAAAGAACACATTTCACGTTTTTTTTGTTTTGTTTTTTCGGTCTGGGAAGCTCTTTATTTCACTTTCAATTTTAAATGTTAGCCTTGTTGGATTGAGTAGTCTTGGTTTAAGTCCTTCCTTTTCATCACTTTGAATATTTCATGCCAATCCCTTCTGGTCTGAACTATTTCTGTTGAGAAATCAGCTGACAGCCTTATGGGAGCTCCCTTGAGGTGACTAATTTTCTTTCTCTTGTTGCTCTTAAGATTCTCTCTTTATCTTTAAACTTTGCCATTTTAATTATGATGTTTCTTGGTGTGGGCCTCTATGGGTTCATCTTGTTTGGGACTCTCTGTACTTCCTGAACCTGTGTGATTTTTTTCCTTCACCAGGTTAGGGAAATTTTTAGCCATTATTTATTTAAACAAGTTCTCAATCCTTTGCTCACTCTCTTCTCCTTCTGTTACCCCTATGATGCAGATATTGTTACACTTGCTCTTGTCCCAAATGTCCCTTTGAATTTCTTCAATTTTTAAAATTAGTTTTTGTAGTTGTTCTGCTTTGGTATTTTCTGTTACCTTGTCCTCTAAATTGCTAATTCAATTCTCTGCATCATCTAACCTACTCTTTATTCCTTCTAGTGTATTCTTCATTTCAGATATTGTATTCTTTATAACTGACTGGTTATTTTTTATGGTTTTTATGTTCTTTTATATTTAATATCTCTTTGTTTAAGTTTTTACTGAGATTATCCATTCTTTCCCTAAGCTCCTTGAGCACCCTTATAACAACTATTTTGAACTCAACATCTGGTATTTTGGTTGCTTCCACTTAATTTACTTCTTTTTCTGGGGATTTCTCTTGTTATTTCATTTGAGGCATATTTATTTTTCTCCCCATTTTGTCTGCCTTCTTGTGATTGTTTCTGTGCATTAGGTAGATCTTCTGTGACTTCCAATCTTGCTTTGATGGCTTTATGATGTAAATGTCTTGTGGGTCCTGTAGCACAATCTTCTAGATCAGTTGAGCTAGTTCCTAGGGAATTTCTTATGTGGATTGTAGCTGAGTCTTGAGTGTTGTTGGCCCTTTCATGAGTGGAGTTAACCCTCAGGCTGGCTGACTGTGTGAGACTCTTTGCAGGGTTTGATACCTGCTGGAATCCCTTTTGGGTGTGCCACTTGTGTAGCTAGTTGGGTCAAGCTCTGGTGTCGTCTGAAGCCCACCATTGGTTGTATTGGTTCTGGGTTAATTTAGGCAGGGTTCTGGTGAAGGTTGATGTCCATTATTGTGTGTCAACAGCTTTGGGCCACCTGTCTGAGGCTACCATGCAATTTCCTGTTTGTGGCTGTGTCTATTGGGTTAGGATGTGAATTCGAGAGGCTAAGCTGTATACAAGGTTCAAGTTCCTTCAGTTCAGATCAATGAAAGGTCCAAGCCTACACATGTTGGCTTCTCTGCCACCCCCTGAATTTGCCTGAGCTTCCTCTGGAGGCTTTTGAAGAAAAATTGTAGAGTGGGCCCAGACTGGCTGCAACTCACAGACCCTTGCATGAGGCTGGAGCTCAGTAACGTGGAGTGACCAGAGTCAGAAGGATGGAGTTTGTGAGTGTCCTACTTGGGGGCAGTGTGGTCAGGCACCCAGTGGGGGGAAAGTGGCCCCTACTCCAGAGCCATACCACAGTCTTTACCAGAGTCTTCAACTCAAGGTCCCACAGAAAGAGTGCACCACAGGTTCAATTTGGGTGTAGCCAGCTGTCCCCACTGCAGAAGCAAGCTCAGCAGGGAGGGGCCACTGGGACTTGGGAGGACAGATCAAAACAACCTCCCACTGGCAGTGGTGCTGGCTAAGCCTTCAGGAGGGAGGCAATCACTTAGACTCTCCCTTGCTATGCAATTGCACAAGCCAGCACCCATCCAAATCCTGGACAGGAGGCTCTGAAGGACACAATCTCCAAAGGTCCCAGCTCTAAGCAACACTCCCTTGCCCCCACAGAACTAAGTTCAGCAGGATGGGGGCAAGTCTCCTGTTTGGGGTTGTGCCAGCCAACCATGCAGGAGGGGGAAAAGTCTGGCTCCTCTTTCAAAACTATACAGCTTGATGACTTTCTGAGTGTCTGCCTAGATCTTCCCCAGAAAAAGAGTGTACCAAATGTCCCAGTTGGGTGCAGCCAACAGATCTTTCTGCAGGACTTGAGCTTGGCTGAGTGGTTTCACCAATATTTGGAGAACCAAGTTAGTGCACTCTTTAGACTGAGACTCTAAGAATAGGAGTAATTTGACCCTGGGAAGTTGGCACCTGAGGGAAGTGTGGGAGAGGGAATCAGAATCAGGACCTCAATGGTTGACCTCCAGATCTCTCCTCAAGTCCACACCACACAAATCTTCTATTTATGACTCCCATGTGCCCTGGGTCACCTTCTCTCTATTAAAGCTCCAGGTAAGTGTCTAAGAGCAAGCTCCTGTGCATTGGCCCTTTATGAGAGCATGTGGAATTTTAGCAGACTCCTTTCATTTCCGGGCCAACAGAGCTCCCACTGATTTTCACAGCCAGATAGTATGCAGACTCTTTTCCCGGCCCTCATGTTCTGGGTTGTGGTTCCTAGCATGGGGCTGAGGTCCCATGCTCCTCTGGGAGGATTTTTGAAACCAAGATATTCCTCCAGCTTCCCAGTCACAGCACATGGTTTTAGGGGCTAGCCCTCTGCATCACTGCCCTTCTTACCAGTCTCTATGTGATTTCATCTGTAAATCCCTGGTTATAATACTGTTCAACTGTCCTTCAGTTGGTTATTCAGGTTGATTGCCCTGTAATTTAGCTGTAAATCTGGTTTGGCACTAGGAGGCGGTAAGTGTAGCTTTCACCTACCCTGTAGCTATCTTGGAATACACTATTTTATTAATTTTTAATAATATCAGTCTTGTTTCCTTTTCCCCCACACTAGAATGTAAGTTCCATGGGGTCAGGCATATGGTGGGTGCTCAGTAAAATTAGTTCAAAAATATTTGTTGATGAATTTATTGAATGAGTGGATTTGGGGGTAAGCAATGGATATATAGGAAGGGAAAAAGTACTAGGCAGGTATCTATGTATCTTTCCATGTATCTAGCTAGCTAACTTGACACACACAAACATGAACACAGGATCAAATCAAGGCCTCAGAAATTTTTTAAAAATTCTATTAAAAAGTTATATTATTATAAAAGCTATAGATGATTCTATGAAATGTTTCAGGTAAGGGATTGCATAATCAGATTGTAGTCTTGCTCTAGTATGAAAGATGCATTTTTTTAGGGTTATATGGAAAACAAGACTAGTTAGATGGAAATTGAAATTGTCTAGGCAAGGAATAATAGAGGCCTTGGTAAGATGATTTGGGTGGAATTAAAGGAATATGGATGGATCTGAGAGGTATTTAGGAGGTTCAATGAACAAAATTGGTGATGAACTGTATATAAGGGATGAGTTAGAGGCAAATATTATGGATACCTTTCAGATTTTATTCTTAGGCTATTTTGTGAATGCTGATGTAATTCAAAGGCATACAGAATGAGAGTAACAAATTTGGGAAGTGGGAATTATTAAGTTTTTCTTATGTTAGTCAGATGTCTATGGAATAGCCAATGATGCCTTGTATATTAGTATATAATCTTGGAACTCTATTTTATAAATTTTATAATCTGTCTATAAACCTGGAGCCTATGAGAAAAGTAGGCAGATAAATGAGTCCATAAAAATAGTAGTTGAAGCAATGCTAGTATATGCAAACACCCAAGAAGCAGATCAGGTCAGAAATTCCAATACAGGGAGTATGAAAAAGAACTAGGTTGAATTAGCCATGCTGTCTTAGAAGGTCTAAAAGTATCCAATTAATAGAAAATTTTACTCAATTTAGTTGAACTTGAATCCAAAAATAGCTAATCTAGTATGGTCAATTAGATTTGACAAAAGTTTTCACTTTATTCTTGCATATACAATACCAAATTATAAATATATTTCCAAATACAACTATATGAAAATTCACTGTAAAGTAGTGATAGTTAATATTTTACAGTCAGATAGACATATTGAAATCTCAGTTAGTTTGTTATTAATTGAATGTCTTTTGGCAGGCAACTTTCCTAACTTCACTGAGTTTCAGTTTCCTGATATATCTACCCAATAGGGTTTTTGTAAAATTTAAACAAATAATGCATGGAAAATATTTAGCAATGTCTTGGACATAATAACCACCCTCAAAATTATGCTTCTGTGGTTATCATCATTAATATGTCATATTCCTGACACTTCTTTTCATTGTAATTTATATAAAATATATGTTCCTGTATGAAAAATAGAAAATTTATGTGGCATATATTGGAAATAGTTTTCTACTAGGCAAGGATAGGGTAAATAAGTCATACTTTGATCACAATGATATTTACATTAATGAGCTAAATATAATCTTAAATGACATAGTTAGAGCATCCAGATGAAAGACAAGATATATAATATGTGGAGAGAAAAATACATATCAAGATTCAAGGTGTATTACTGAGATAAAGGTCAACACTTCATATTTATGAAGAATTTGATGATACAGTCTATGTGTCCATTTAATTTGATCAATACCAACAGCCAATCCAGATATTTCAGGAGTCTTAAAAATTGATATAGGGCCAAAGTATATTGTCAGTTGTCTACATTGATTAAAAAACTAGAAAAAATTCAGGGCCCTCATGAATACCTAGAATATTTTGAAAATAAGAAAGAATTTTAACACTTGGGGTTTTTAGAAGACTGCAATTACTCTATGCCCAAAATTATCAGTGTGGGTAGTGCTCTAGACCAATATGAATAATGTACATCAGCAAAATAACATCTTATTCAAATCTGTGTCCCTCAAAGGATCTATCAGTATTTACAAAGTATTCCAAAAGTACACATTAAACTTAATTTGTTTTAAAATTTAAAGGTGCCTGGCTGGGCATGGCTCAGCATCAACCTAGGATCCAGGCAATCAGGGTTCGATCCCTGGTCAGGGCACATGCCTGGGTTGCGGGCTCAATCCCCAGTCGGGGGTGTGCAAGAGGCAGCCGATCAATGACTCTCTCATCATTGATGTTTCTCTCTCTCTCTCCCTCTCCTTTCCTCTCTCTGAAATCAATAAAGATATATTAAAAAAAAAAAAATTAAAGGTCCCTTAGGAAAGACATGTTAGTAAATATCAGTCGTATATACAATTTTTTATTAATTGTTTTGGGATGTTAGATTGCTCATTGTTTTCAGAAAAAATATATATATTTAAAGCAGAAAAGCATTATCTATTAACATAAGGATAAGCTTAGATGGTCTCTACCTTTTTTTATACTCCTGAGAGTCTTGGATACATTTTAATAGATTATATTCCCTCTATCTATAAACACAATGGGACAAATATATTTTTCTTCATGGCCCCTACCTTTTTCTCTACTAACATGTTTAAAGTCCACATTTAAACAAACAAAATAAGAAGATTCCCTGTGTTATTTTAAGCAACTGTGTGACAGGCTGCACTTTTCACATCTTTTGATATATTTTATCAAAATGCTTAAAGAAATTTAAACATTTATGGCATATCCTTAGGATAAAGTATACTAAAAATGATTCTGTTACATTTATGATGCATATTACTTTTTTCGTTGATAATTATATATAAACTCAGCATCAGAATCACAGTTAAGTGAAATCTATCCTTTATACCAATCAATCTTGAAGTATAGGGCAACAATCATCTAAATTCAGTGAGTGTCAGTTAACTGAGTAGTTAGAGCTTTCTAGTCAAGTTAATTAATATGCAAATTTAGTTGGCTTTTACTAATTCTCACTAATGACTGGAAAACCTATTAAAAATGACCAGCTGTTGATAAATGATTATGTGAATAAATATTGTACAGATAAAATTGTCAATGCTCCTGCCATTGTATTAAAATATGAAGGCATAGAAGTACTTTTTTAAAAGTCAAGGGCACTGCAAAGTTATATAAAAAGAAAAAAAATCAATGAGTACCTATTTCATTTCCAAGTGTGAGGATGAAAGGTATGAAACACAATTTGTTCACAAGGACTTTGTATTCTAACTAGGCAGAGTGTGCTGAAACAGACAACATATTATGCAATTTTTTTTGAAAAGTAGATGCAAAATGTAAAAGCAGATTATGATTGTTTTAATTATTAAGGGGAATAAAGTAATTATTGAGGATCTGAGACAATGGAAATTGATTAACAGAGGAAATAAAGTTTGATTTGAATCATGAGATCTCTCAAATGCTTTCTCCATACTCTGCCCTGTCGTGCAGAGTTTTAACTAGTTACTTTATTTAGCCTTTCTAGCCTACTATTATAAAACCCAATGAAATTTGTATAATTGCATCATAGAGAATGTTCTCAAACCTTGAGAAAACATTATCTGAGGCATCCCTAGGGATATGGTTCTCACTAGATCCTGAATACACTTTTTACTGCCAGTTAATACCATTCATATAATTTATTTCAAAAACAGCATATCTATAAGACAATTAGTGATAGCCTCATAATTAATCTTTATAAAATATTTTTTAAATGTTTAAATATTATTTTTATTAGATTACATGACATATACAGGGTGGGGTAAAATGGGTTTACAATTGTCCGTATGAAAAATAATACAAATCATAATAAATTAATAATAATACAAGTATAAACTATGTTTCACATACTCACAATTGTAACCTACTTTTGTCCCACCTTGTATATAACTTTATGAGACCTTATTAATTATATTATTTACTACTACATTTAAATGTTAGCAAATAACATTGAAAATGCCAGAATTGAAATTTTTGATAGCTTTGTCATTGGAAAATTAAAGAATAAGGAAATTTATCAGAGAATAGTGTCTTTCCATAATGCTTCTCATAATTCCTTAAGTCCAAATTCAGACTTTTGCCTGTTTTGGGGAACTTGAGATCAGGAAATTTGAAAGTACATAGGAGAAAAAATGAAAAATCATTCAGTGAAATGAAAAGAAATGTACACTATCTTTTTGTCATCATATATGTTCTTATCTTTGGATTCAGAAAAAGATTGATTTTTAGTGCCATTCTACAGGCTACTAAAGTTTTTACCAAGCACTGGTTTTGTTTAAAGGAGCAGCATAGTTTCTTCCACTTCCAAAGAAAAGTCTGGTAGAGTCAACTATATCTCCAAATAAACTAGAAAAACTTAAAATGTGCTGAAACTTGAGTGACCTTTTCTAGGAAAATCCAACAGCTTTTAGAAAATTATAGGACAAATAAAAATTTAAATTCTCCCTCATGTTTGTTTTCTACTTGAAGAAATTTTGCCTCACTTTTGATCAAATTTAAGTGCGCATTATCCTATGATGTTAATTGATTATTAATAAACCACAAAAGTGGTATGTTTTGTTTCCATTTTCTCTGTAGTAAATTAAGTACAATAAAACCCACTTTCATGATTGATTATGAAATAGTTATGGGTTTTTTTTTTGGCTTTTCAAATAATTGATTTTTTTCAATAGCAATTTAGAAGAAGTGAAACAACTACAGGCTAGGTAATGGCATATTAGTCTGAGAGGCATTCTAAATAAAAATGATGGGTGCAGGACAACCTAATTCTCAAGAATTAACTGTCATTTTGATTTCTCTCTCACTTTGGATAAAAGTCCTTCTTGGCCTATATTAATATGAAGCTTGCTAGAGAGTTGCAAGGTTGATTAAATTATATATATTTTTGCTGATTTAATAAACTACATACAGTTAACAAACCTGCAGACATATGGATAGTCAAGGTTAAGATACAACCTCAAGTTCGTGGAGTTACTTATTGCCTGACCATTATATAGCTTCACAAAAGAGTATTAATAAAGTGGAGAAATATACTTTTGTACAATGTTGAATTAGGTCTTACTGTTTTTAAGTGGTGCACAAAATATTTATATTCTTGTTTCTACTTAGTTCACTTTGTGATAACTGTTTTTGCACTGGCACATAACATTACTTTCTGTTATAGTACACTCTCACAGAGGACCTGTTTCGTGAATATTGCTTAGTCACAAGGGGAAACCACTAAAAGTATTGTGGTAAGAAACCTCACATTTCCTTGCATTGGTAGGTTTATGCCTTAAATTTAATGATGTTTAAATGTAGGCTATTTCTGTTTAATTTGCTTTCTGGCAATATAACTCCTCTTGACAGTATTTCATTTTGTCTGTTATTGTAAATAACTTCCGCAGACTTCCAGTGAAATGGTTTTACCATTATACAATACTTTCAAAGAGTGGTAACACAGCAATTAGGTATCTGTAGTTTTACCCTAAAACTATTTTGCCCAAAGTCATATTCTTACAACAGAACATTATAATGCAGTAGCTCTGAGATTCTGTTGACACTGTAATAGCAACATAATAGTCTCATATAAGACTACAAATAGCATTGCACTTAAATTGTTTGATCACTGAAATTTCATATTGTAACAGCATTTAATGCCTTTTTAATTTGGTCTCCATAGGTTGCTACTGAAAGCTTTGTGTTTCGTATATGGATGTAAACTTTAAATACGCTACTTGGAATTTAGTATCAAATTGCAAAATTAATAAAAATCATTATTTCCCTGTCTCCATTCAATATTTTTCAAACTAAGAGTTTACTTCAATTACTTTACTCTTAAAATTTATTTTTAAAGGTCTGGAATTCAGCCAAGTCAAAAGACAATGCAAATCATTCCTTGAGATTTTGATGGTTAAGTTATTAAAGAATTCTTTCCTCTATGGACCAGAACAGAAACATGAAGAATGGAATCTTAAATCCTTAGCTTTTACACAGGTGGCTGTGAGGAGGAGTAACGTCACCAATGAAAAGCCAGGACCTGAGTGAGTGACTGCAAACCAGAGGGTATTTAAGAGATATGACATATTTAATTTCAAAATATGTCTTCCTTATGGAAATTTTATTCTTGAATTCAATGATTTCCTGAGTCATCTTAGAACTACAATATGACCTAGTAGAAATTTTTGCCCGGTATATGCTTCTGTTTAGGGTCTTATTGCCTCACATTTTAGGCTACGTTTGTTTGGTTGGTTGGCTGGTTGGTTGAGTGGGCTGTATCTTATTCAGACTTCCATTATCTCTAGCCGAATCTACTTAAACTCAGCTTCCTCTGTGTCCCTCTCATGTCTCCCTAATCCCATCCATTTTCTACTACCATTCTAAATTCTCTAAAATATTTCTTTCATTGAATCTCTCCCCATACAATAATAATCTTTCCCTTTTCTGAATTATATAATACTTTTAGCCTGTACCATAAAATAGAGTACTGGATTTTATACTTTCGTATTGCTCTCTAATGGTTTTATGTCTGTTCACTTAGCTCCCTGTTTGGTACTTTGAGTCCAGTTAACATTTATAAGTTAGTTTTGATACTTCTGTGTACTAGTTTGCATTAGCTTGCAGATTCTGACACCAAATGAGGGAACACTTTCTATGTTGAGAGCATTATAGTTTTCTATGGTTTCTTCAAGTAGCCTCACTGATAAAGAGCAATCAATCATACAGTGTTTTAAAAAAATGCTAATTAATGAGCTTCTCCATTACACCAAAGTGAGGAGGGGTTAAACTCTTTCTGCCTTTCACTGAGCAGTACTTTCAGAGTGGTCTTTAGGGGAGACAAAGTATAATTAGCCTTTAAACCAAGCTGGGATATTTCTTTTTGAGTACAATTTAATCACTAGAAGCCATCCCTATTAAGCAGAATTACCATCCCAATTAAGCAACAATCTTTGTTGTTAATTAGTATTAATTCAGTAACTTGGGAAATGTCCCATGTACGTGGACTTCTTAATTAAGTCTCAATTAGATTGAATGTATTATATTAGAAATGATGATTAAAACTCTGCATTATTTACCAATTTTAAATTATAAACTGATATATATATAGAGAGAGAGAGAGACAGATGTATATATGGATATATATCAGTTTCTCTTCAAAATCCTAAAAAATATAATATTGTTATACTCATCTGTCCTTTTCAAAAATAATTTTCCAGGTTGTTACACACATTTATGTACTAGGAAGGTGGTATACCTGAAGAGGGCATGGAAGCACTGTGCCACACCGGGTACCTTGCCTTATGCATATCTTCTGTTTGACTGCTCCTTTCATGATAAACTGGTAAGCATAAGTAGTGTTTCCCTGAGTTCTGTAAGCCTTTCTAGTGAATTATCAGACTTGAAGTGGGAACCCCCAAATAGCCAGTCAGCAAAAGTATGGGTGGCCCTTGGGACTTGCAACTGGCATATGAAATGTTAGAATTTTTCTGAACCCTTAGACTGAACCCTTAACCTGTAGTGTTTGTGCTAACTCTGCGTAGTTAGCGTCAGAATTGAATTGTGTTATTAGACACCAGGTTGGTTTTGGGGAATTGGAGAATTGATTAGGAGGAAAACACCCACTCAATGAATATCAAACAGAATCTAAGAACTGATGTTGAAGAACATGAAATTAGAGAGGCCATAGATAATGGAAATATGTAGTTTGGAGAGAAAAGGATGAAAGGTAGGAGAATGAAGAACCTTTGATTCCTCAGTGACCTTGTGTTCACCTATGGTAAGGAACAGCAGCTACACTGTGATCAGTTACTGCAGGTAAAACTTACCAATGGAATTAATAGATATATCCAACCCCCAGGTACTTGGTTCACTGGAGGCATAAGAAAATGCAAACCAATAAAAAAAAAAGTAAAATATACAAACCTTTCATTATTGCTATCTGAAATAGCTAAAATGAAATTAAAAGAGAGTGTTCTGTCATACCTTGATGTTCAACCAAGCTCAGTTATTGGTTGCTATGAGCTTTAGCCATTAGCCTGAAAGGGAAAAATTATACTGGAACAACAGAAAATACCCCTAACACCCTTGTTGCCAAGAAAGTAGTTCATATTGGGAGAGGGCTAAACCAAGAAACTACTGAAACCAGTGAGCAGAATGTAAAGAAGCCATCTCATTTTATAATTTGAGAAACATTTTACTCAAATCGATTGTGAGGATGAATAGTTTAAGGGAAGTATCTTCAATTTTGAATGCCACAGAGTGGAAGAATATATTTAGGTTGATAAAGGGCCCATGGATCACTATGGAACAATCAAAGATGCTATATATGATTCAGACACATAGCAAGTTGTCCCTGAGGGAACAGCTGGCCTTACTGGCTAAATAAAAATCACTGTAAAGCCTGTTTTCCCTGAGAAGGGGACTATATGATTCCTCTTATGAATGCTAAGTGGAAGATCCCAGATGAAATTCCTATGTAAGCCAAATGATACAGGCTTTATTGAGTTTTATTTATATTTATCTAGAATATTCACCCACTAAATATGCCCATTCTTCAGGTGGTGGTAGATGCCTTTCATAAGGGGACTCCCTTTGCATGGACACCCCATGTCACTTTACTGCTAAAAAATCAAGCAACAGTCCAATAAGATTGAACAAATTTGCAGTTTTAGCTTGCTTTCATGGGTCCTAAAGTTGCTAATAAAAACATTAAATTAATTAAAAAGGAAATAGAGAGAGGCAGAAGAGAGAGTCAAGGAACTCATCCTAAGAGGGTTGAAAATTTTAAAGGGTTATTAAGAAATGGATTGAATAAACAATTAAGAAAAATAAAGAGTCAAGGGACAAGTTCTAGCAAGGTGGAAATCTTTAAGTGGTTGTTTACAAATGGGATGAATAAAAAGTCATTGATATAATCGAAACAAAGGTCTTAATACAGCACTATCAAAAGTTGGCTGGATAAAAGGGAGTCCCTGTTGATCCCCAATATTAAAGAGCCTAAACAAGTCTACTCTGATTACCCCATTTTGGAGGAATTTAAGATACCAGAAGGTGCCCTTGCCAGGTAGCACAGTTAGTTGGAGCTTCATTCTGTACACCACAAGGGTGTGGGTTCAATCCCTGGTCAGGATGAGTATGGGAGGAAACCGATTGATGCTTCTCTCTCACATCAATGTTTCTCTCTCTCTCTCTCTCTCTCTCTCCCTCTTCCTCTATCTTTAAAATCAATTTAAAAACATATCCTTGGTGAGGATTAAAAAAGAAACACACACAAAAATACCAGAAGGCAAAAATTACAATGAGAAACATGACCTGGAATTGCTTAGAGCAACTAATAGGAAGATTAAACATAATAAAGAGTTACAAGAGAGCTAGAGTGCCTTTGCTCTGTGTGAAGTGTTCAGGGAATGGAGAAGAGAATTTTCTGGGACTCCTTTACATGGTAGGTAGCATCATGCACTGTGAGGCCAAAACACATTGATGAGTCTTACTGGGGGCTACAATTAAATTCAGATGATATAGAAATGTAAATGATAGGATTATTAAATTGGAAATGTTTAAACAGACTTTATGTAAAAAAGTTGTGTCTCCTTTACCCAAATATTTTGTGGAAATGGATATTATATCTGATTGAGTAAAACTTCTCCTACTTAATATTATACACCAAAACCTGTTGATAAAGTTCTAATGGAAATTACAGTTACAAATATAAAATTTTATGGGATTAAGGTAACAAGTTGGAGGGGAATTGTTTTGAAGAATTGGAGGAGAATATAGTTGAATTGGCTTTATGTGAAGGGGTTGTGCTTCTTTTACCTAAATCGTTTATGAAGATGGGCATTGTGTTAGATTAAGGAACAATTCCTCTACCCAATACAATAAAATTGAAGGCATTGGAGGGGTGTATTAAAGTAGAATGTGTTGATGTCCAGCAGAAGTTCTCTGTTTAGGTTTGGAAGATGATTGCAATCGATGAATGTATATCATGATATCCTTGCTTGAGATGTTCACCTGAGTTAATAAAATTAGGGGCCATTGGGGTTACTGCAGTATTGCAGAGATGGGCTGAATCTAGACATATTCCCCTTACACCCTCTGAGGCACAAAATGCCAAAAAAAAACAAAACAAAAACCCCTGTTCTGTCTGACAACAAAAGATACAGAGACTACAAATGGCTATGTTGCAGATTCTCTGGGGTGCAGGTCTTAAACATAGGTGGCAAGTCAGACTGGTGCCAATAGCCCTCAGTGGTTACAAATAGGTGCTGAGGGAATAGCTATTGACTGAACTGAGAGTTTCTTACCCAGTGTAGATGCAAATGCTCAGAGAAATGGAACAAAAAATATTGCAACAATTTGTACTGCTGAGTCATACTTTTTCAGAATAAGACAATTTACAGTTTATAAAGTCCAATGATAGGCAGAGGCATATACAGCTCAGAGTAATATTTTAATAGAGAATTTGAATGGTCAATTGAACACTGATTGTCTAAAATGGGGGGAGATACAAACATGAATGTCTGCATTACACAGCTTCACAAGTATGTGCTCACACTCAACATGGGCAGGGGTAAAGGAATGTCCCCACTATATAGATTGCTCTGTTTTCCTGGTGAGTCTGGGGAGAAGCGGTAGGAGAGGATACTGGTATAACTATACAATTCTTCCTAAGAAGGATAGAATGCTGGTATGACTATATAATTTTTACAACAGTGGGAGGAACACTGTTATAACAACTGAATATTTTTTCTTTCTTCCCTACACTACATCAACTTTCTTTTTCCTACCTGATGTAGTGTTTACAGAAACAGAGTTACAACTGTAAATGCTGGAAATAGGAATGATTCCTAAGCAAGAAATTATAACTGTATTTTTAAACTTTTATATCAGAATCCCTAAGGGCCTGTCAGTGTGGAATGTGCCTTCATGCAGTCTCACAAAACTGGGTTGAGAGTAAAGGCTTCCCTGTTGCCTAGTGGTTGAAACAGCCCACTAGTTCTTTACCTACGTAATTCTACTCTATATGAACAGGAGTAGACTAAGGGGGAGGTACTTGTGGGACTAGCTTTGCTTCATGCAATCTAGAGCAGCACAGTGACCAAATCTAAGTTTCTTCCAAAGGTGAAAAAAGTTGGGGTATAAATGGACAGATGGAGGAATAGTAACTGAGAATAAAAGAATGAATAGATGACTTATATAATAAGAAAAATACAATATTACAATAATACCTTAAAAGAGAAGAGCAAGAGATGATATTATCTCAGCTTGACTACACCAGGTGCCTGAAATAGTGAAGCTTACATTGCTGGGATCACTCTTGCTCTTGGAAACTGACAAGATGAAATGGAAGCTTTCAAACCTGAATGATCTCATCCTGGAAGACATTTTTATGTTCAGATGATTAACTGGACTAAATATTAATTCCTGACTGGGACTCCAGTAATGTGCCATTATCTTTCAACATCTATTACCCTTTTGATATAAGGTACCCGTGGTGAAAGACCAAGGAGTTGTCTGTAATATATATATATAGTTTGTCCCAAGTTCCTTGCACAGAGCTCCTAAAATATTTGGAATTTTCTGAGTTATACAATTGTCTTTTGTTATTCATAATGAACCCCTTTCCACTACATCTTAGTTTATGGTAATGGGGTGACTCAGTGTGGGGCCTCTACATTGCCTCAGGATGAGGACTGGTCACCAGAACAATGAAACATAATTAAAAACCACAGCAAGATGAAAGGCTAGGTGGTACCAATGCTCATCTTCCCCATAAGAACAGTGAAGAAACAACTACAAACTAATGAAAGTAGCTCAGGAAAAGTCCTGGACTACAAAAAAAGAGCAGAAAAAACTGAGTATGGCTGCATGAAAAAGTGTGGGAAACTGCACATTTTACCTGTGTCACTCCATCCCCTCATTAGAGCAGCTCAGCACCAGGAGGGACCCTGTCAGAGCAATGTCACCCCATGGGGAAAAGAAGAGCAGGAGAATCTCAGCAAGCCTCACTGCCATAGACATTTTAGAGTTTGCTACCAAGGTCTCCACAGCTTTCCCCAAATCTAATCCTAACTGATAAAGCTGCCTTGAGTCCTCACCACTGCATCTCCTCACTGGGGCTGGAGTTGATGCTACAGTGAGACAACCCTCAGGGACTAGGTCCTAATCACTACCGTGTCCTGCTGTCTAAGATCAAGACACCACAGCACCTCACCATATATAGGATTGGGATTGCCACTGCTTTGTGCCCCAAGCCCTGGGTCCCAGATCATGGCTCTGACCTGTGATTGCAAAGTCCATGCTGCTGCTGCTCTGAGCAACACCCCCTGGGCTCTAGGTCATAGATTTGATGGGACACAACTGGGAATGTTCTGCTACTGCTCTGCGAAAGACTCCTATGCCAGTGTTGGGACTTTGACCCACTATCCCCAGGCTGTATTTCTACTGCACTCTGACCCCTAGTCCCAAGATACTACTGTACTTGGTCAGCCCAGGGCCTCTGCTGCTGCTTCCCTCCCCCTTCTCCTGGCCCAAGTCATTGAAGCAAGTATCAGAGACCCAGACTCCAATTCCATGGGAGATCTACCCATACCTGAACCTTAAACACCAGTGCTACTGCCACAGAAGTGTACCTGAGCCCCAGCATGAAGGCACTGTGGTAATTTTATGAGCATCTGATCCCAGGACCCTGCTATAGCTCTGCTATAGCTTTGAGTGTCAGCACACCAGACCAGCAACCAAGAAAGATTCCCGGAGAGTACCATAGGCATAAAAGGAGCACAAGAATAACCCAACAAACTTTACCTTCAAAGAACCAAGTAACTCTAGTCACCACTGACACCCATAGGACCTCTAAAGTCTTGGCCACAGAAAGCCCACTCAGTCTGAACTGACATTGACTACAGCTAATGCAGCTACACAGAAACTGTGTTGTTTTGACCTCCCAGGAATCAAATATGTTGAACCTCATCCATCTGATACCTTTGCAGCTATCCTTAGGTAAAAGTTTCCCCCCCATGAAACCAAGCTGAAAAGTCTGAAAGAGGTTACTGCTCCCTCAAATGCACGGACATGAATGTAAAGCCAACAGAAGCATGGCAAAGCAAATGAAACAATAAACTTCCAGTAAATGACCTCAAAGAAATGAATATGTTACCTAAAAAAGAATTCAAAATAATTATTTTAAGGATGCTCAGTGAGATTCAAGGTTGCAGGCCAGGAGAGGGTGGTATGATATCCTCAAAGTGCTCCAAAAACAACAACAACAACAAAAAAAACAGCCAGCTAAACAAACAAAAAATAATCCCTCTAAGTCAAGAATATTTTATACCATGAAGATTTCCTTCAGATAAAGACTCCCCAGACAAACTAAAGCTGAGGGAATTTATCACCACTAGAACTGTCTTAAAAGAAATACTAAAGGAAGTTCTTCAAATGAAAATAAAAGGATGCCAAGTCACTGGTAAAGGTAAACATATACAGTGGTATCTCGGTTTTCCAACATCTCCATTGATGAACATTTCAGTTTACAAACACTGTCAACGGTAAACGCTTTAGTTTTGGAACATGCCTCAGAAGCCGAACATGCCATGAGGCTTCTGCTGAATGCAAGATCCAGAGGTCTAGCTGTTAGCTGTTGATCTCTCCATTTTCAAACATTTCAGAACTCAACTGGTCTTCCAGAATGGATTATATTTGAAAACCGGGGTACCACTGTAATCAAATTTCAAATACTCTAGTACTGCAATGGTGGTGTGTAAATCCCTTTGAACTCTAGCATACAGAATAAATGCAAAAGTGCTAAAAATAACTATAGCTTATTAGTTGGCCATGGTTTAAAAGTATCAATTAGGAAGTAACAGCATAATTTTTTGGAGGGACAAGTAAATATTTTAAATGATTTTTATGCAGTTGAAGTTAAGTTGTTAGTACCTTAAAATAGACTGTTACCACTATAAGATGTAATTTTAAAGTCTCATTATCGCAAAGCATAAGCCTATATACACACACAAGTAAAAAAGAGAAAAGAATCAAAGCACACCACTATAAAATTATCTATTAACAAAGAAAGACAGCATAAGAGGAAGAAAGGAACAAAGCAAATACAAAACAATCATAAAACAATTAACAAAATGGTGATACTAAGTCTTTACCTATCAATAATTAAAGGTAAATGGTTTAATACTCCAATTAAAAAAATAAAGTAGCTGAATGGATTAAAAAGGAAAAAAAGGACCAACTATATGCTGCCTACAAGAGACTCACATAAGTTTTACATACAGTCAGATTGATAATTAAGAAATGGAAAAAAAGATGTTCTATGTAAATGGAAACCAAAGGAGAGCAGGGTTAACTATATTTATATCAGACAAAACAAACTTCCAGGAAAAGTTGTAAAAAGAGACAAAGACAGTCACTATGTAATGTTAAAGGTGTAAATTCATCAAGAGTGTATAACAGTTATAAAAATATATTTCCCCAATATCGGTGCACCCAAATATATTAAACATTTAACAGATCTGAAGGCAAAAATAGAAACAATGCAATAGCAGTAGGGGACCTCAATATCCCTCTTTTAACAATAAATAGATCAGTCAGAAAATCAGTAAGGAAATTTGGACTTGATATACACAAATAGACCTAACAGACATATGTATATAGACCATTTATGCATAGCAGCAGAGTATACATTCTTCTCAAGTGCACATGAAACATTCTCAGGGATAGCTCGTAGGTCATAAAAAACAAACATAGAAGGAAATCCTACTATTTGCAACCATATGGAGGAATCTTGAAGGTCTTATACTAAGTGAAATAAGCTAGATAGAGAAAGACATATATTGTGTGGCATCACTCATATGTTGAATTTTTTTTTTAATTTCATGGAAAGAAAGAATAAAATGACAGTTTCCAGGGGCTAAAGAAGAGGGAGAAATGAGGTCATGTAGGTCAAAAGACACACATTTTCAGTTATAAGAAGAATAAGTCCTGAATATCTGATATGCAGGATGGTGACTACATTTAGTGTTATGGTACTGCATACATGAAGGATCCCGAGAGTAAATCTTAAGCATTTTCACCACAAACACACAAGAGTAAGGTGATAGATGTGTTAATTATCTTGATCTTGGTAACTACTTGACAGTGTATATGCACATCAAATCATCACATTGCACACTTTAAATATATGCAATTATATTTGTCAATTAGTCCATAATAAAGTTTAAGAATATGTAATTTGAGTATGAAAGGTTTTGGCCCCATCCCGACCTCTAGGGAAGGGAGCATGGAGATTGCATTATAAAAACTCTTGAAGAATGAGTTTCTGGGTTGGTGAACATATTTATGTACCCTGATTGTGACTTGCCTGGAGAGGGCATGAAAGTTCTGTGCCACTGTGTCCCCATACCTTGACCTATACACATGTTCTTCTTGGCTGTTTCTCAGCTATATCCTTTACAATAAACCAGTGAATGTAAAGTAAATTTGATATATCATAATATAGTCAGTGTATAATCTCAGATTGCATGTGGGCTGGAAATGGGAAGTATATGTAAAAACAAAAGAAAAGACACTTCTAGGCTTTTATTTCAAGTTCACCTACATTGTTTACAAATTTTTTTGATGCAAGAAAAATATTTTTTTAATTTACTCAGTCAAAATGGTTTGAAAATTATAGTAAAAAACATACCATTCTTTATTAAATTAAAGCTTTTAAATGAATAATTAAAATAAGTTTTGCATTATTGATGCTTTATTTTTATAATATTCTGAAAATTTTAATTTACTAATTTACCATTAAGAGTCCTTTTTCAGATATTAGGGATGGCAGTGGTGGACTGACTGGAAGCTACACTGACACTCTCCCAGAACAAAACTGGAATTACAACTAAAATATAGAAAAAAACATCCTGAATAATCAACTGCAACTGAAGACAGGATGGAGAGTACCCTCATAACCAAGGAGGAAAAGTGGAGACCACATAGAGGCTGGTAGGAAATGCGGAGGCTGGAGAGGGCTGGCCAGGCTTCAACTGGCAGCACCTGAGGGTTCTGAGGGATATCTCATCGGGGGGGGGGGGTCCCCACTGAGGACTCTGGGGCCTAAACCCCAGGCTTCGCTTTCTAGCCAAGAGCACCAGAACTTAGAAATGTGCCCGCATAACATCTGGCTGTGAAAAGCAGCTGGGTTTCTGTCTGCCAGGGGGGGAATGGCTGGAAAAGCAGGCACCCTTTTAAAGAGTCAGTGCACAAAGTTTTGGGTATAGCCACTCACCTTGGGCTCTAGCAGAGGGAGAGCAGAGTGGACTTGAGCTGTGTGGGGAAAATCTAGGGTTGCGGGCTCTGGAGATAGAGCTCAGAGGGCACCCCTCTGGATTCCTGTGCTGAGTCATTCCCCCATACTGCAGAGGACATCTTTCTCAGGAAGACATTTGCCTTCCAAGCAGTTTCTGCCTGAGGGGGAAGCAATTGCCCCATCATGCAGGAACACCTCTTGCCCTACCCCATGGAGTTTCTACAGCCTGAGGCTCATTAAGAGAATCAGATTAACCAATCTGCAGGCAGAGGCAGACCTCAGGGTGCTTTGAGTCTTTGCCTGATCTGCTTCGGGACCCGGGCCTTGGAAAAGCAGACTTTGTTGTGCATCCTGGTCCTGTACAAGTGCACCCAGGGAGATATTGACAGCAATACAGTCATACTAGGGGATTTTACACCCCACTGACTTCACTGGATAGGTCTTCCAGACAAAAATCAACAAGGAAAGAGTGACCTTAAACAGCACACTAGATCAGATGGATTTAATTGACATTTACAGAACATTCTACCCAAAAGCTGCAGAATATACATTCTTCTCAAGTGCATATGGGACGTTCTCATAGATAGACTACACGTTAGGACACAAAACAAATCTCTATAAGTTCAAGAAGATTGAACCATATCATGCATCTTCTTATATCACTGTGGCATGAAATTAGAAATCAACTACAGTAAAAACACTCAAAAACATTCAAACACATGGAGGCTAAATAGTATGTTATTAAACAATGACTGGGTTACCAATAAGATCAAGAAAGAAATTAAAAACTTCCTGGAAACAAATGAAAATGAATACACAACAACCACAAATCTATGGGACACAGCGAAAGCCGCCCTAAGAGGGACTTTCATAGTACTACAGGCCTACATCAAATAGCAAGAAAAATTTTTAGTAAACTATCTAATTCTATAACTTAAAGAATTAGAAAGCTCCCTGTGAAGCTGTCTGGATCAGGGCTTTTGTTTGCTGGGAGTTTTTTTTTATTGCTGCTTCGATTTCTTCAGTTGTTTTTAGCCTATTCATGTTTTGTGATTCTTTCTGATTCAGTTTTACAAGCTCACACTCATACGTGGAATCTAATAAACAAAATAGACTGAGGAACAAAATAGTTCCAGAGTCATAGAAGCATTGAACAGACTGATGAATCTCAGTGGGAAGGGGAGAGGGTGGGGCAGGAAGAGTTTAACTGAAGAACTTATATGCACATATGCATAACCCATAGATACAGACAATAGTGTGGTGAAGGCCTTGGGAGGATGTGGGGTGGAGGGGATCAAGGGGGGAAAAAATAGGATATCTGTAGATAATGAAGATTAATTTTAAAAAACTTGTTTTTCAGTCTTATATTGTTTTGGCATTCCTAAGAATTATTTCATTGGGGTTTATTTTCTTTATTGTTAGATATTATATGCAGCGTTTTCAACACTGCATTGATTATTTGCAGATACTATGTGAATACATGAAGGCAATGCCAAGAAGGAAAATTTACACATGGAGAGTTGTCAGAAATAGTGTATTTCTTGTTAAAGAAGAAACTGAAATTGAAAGGCTCTTTGACTGCTGTGTCTCTCACTCCTGACAGTTCTGGGGACAATTTTGTGGTTAGCACATGTACACCATCCTTTTTATCCCCAAATAATTGACATTTAATGGTACTATTTTGGCCTGTCTTCCTTCAGTTATTTCACTAATGAAACACAACTCAAGGAAGTTGAATATATTTTCTCTAATGTTTCAGTTTTCTACTTAAAAATAGAGGAGCAGATTCAGGATAGCAAAACACTGTGTAGGGAGCAGATTTTTAAGAAGGAAAATATCAGAATTGCTTTTGAGTATAAATTTAAAAAAATATTATATAGTACAGAAAAGTAACGACTTTATTTTTCTTTGGTATCAATAAGTTCAGAGGTAGGCAGTTCATAGCTGACATGGCTGCTCAAACATGTTGTACAGACCCAGGTTTCTTCTACTTGCTTTTCCACTATCTTTATCATGTGGCTTTCTTCCAGCTGATCAGCATTTGGCTGTGTGCCAGGCAGGGGAGAACTGCAAAAGGGGAAAAAAGAACAATGGCTAAAACCTTGATCGTTAAAGCAAATGTTATTTTATTTATAAATAAAATTACTCTCCAAGGACTTCTGCTTTAACTGCTTAAATTAATTGCATCACAAGAAAACTCCTAGAAGCAAAGAAGCATGGGCAAATTGCCTGATGCCTCCATAAAATCAGTAGTCTATTAGCAAGAAAAAAGGAAAGAGTGGATTCTGGACAGGCAGTTAGCAGTTTCTGCCAATGGTAAATATGATATTGACTTCTACATAGTTGTGACTTAAAAACAACATTCGTTGAAAAATTAATGTTGAAGTTTTTATGATCAGTGACACTTGAAGTGCTTGTAATTTTTATTTGTGCTTTTCTCTCTTATCCATTTTTCCCACAGTAAGTATGTTATATTATAAGCAATAGAAAGAAGACAAAATAAATTTAGTTATTAATATAATATTCTGTCACTCATTTCAATACCTATATCAGACATATGGCACAAAGAGTAATCATTTGCTTATAGTATTTGTGCTTAGAAGAAATAAGCTCGAATAAATTTGAAGTAGTGTTGGACTCCAGAATGTATGCTCAGATAACAAAAGAATGTAAGCCCTGTTAACTGTTACATTAAAATACAAACAAAATTCTCCTGAGGAGGAATTATTGTGAATTAAAAATTTCTATCACATGATAGGATGTATTTAAAACTATATTTAGGAATAAATGTACTACCAAATGTGTGTTTGACTGGGAGTAAAGCAGAATGATCTGATCTTCTAAAGACATTACATACCTGGTAATTCAGGCTGAGATCAAGCTAGCTTTCTTCAGGCAAGCAATCACACAAGTGACAGAGTCAATAATGATCTTTAGTTTGTTTTTGTTTGTCTGTTTTCAATTCTTACTGTTGTGCCCCGTATTCCATATACAATTCGTATGTCAGTGTTACACAAAAAACTTTCACGGCTGAAAGCTTTTCTGGAAGAAAGGTTTTATTGAGCCAAAATGCTACAAAATGCTAGGCAGAAAAGGACCAGCTCTTGAGAAATTCATTCTGAACTACCAGCAGCAGGACTAGGAGGAAAAGACAAACATATCCACTGTCCTGGAGTTGATGGGCTCTAGAAAACAATTTTGGGAAGAAAGAGGTAAGATATTTTGAAAGCATTTATATTGACTATAGATAAAAGGGGTGGGAGAAGGTGAAACAGCTAGTTCTCTGATAGGTGCAGAGTTCCTAAGGAAGAAACGTTTGCTCCTTTGGGTTGGTGGTGAAAAACAATCTGGAGAGTTTATAGCTAAGCAAGAAGTGGAAGCACCTGGAGTCTCATGGCACTTGGGTATTCTCTTGGGATAATCACAGAAATAGCCACTTAAAAAATTAATTCAAAGTTTCAACATACGTTCAGGAATGTAAGCATTCTTGTGTTGGTTTTGCCCTACAGTTGTTAACTGATTAACCATTCTTGTCTCTTCCTTCTATCCTCTAGCCTGCATTATTTAATTTAAAATATCTCAGAATTTTTTCTTGTCATCAGTTTTTAACTTATTCAATTGTAGAAATTTATATTTTTAATTTTTAAATTAATATTTTTTATTTGTCATATTGTTACAGCCCAAAACATATATTTGGATTCTGATACTATCATCCAGGACATTATCTATTTTCTTGCCACATCTTCAATGACATCATCATAGTCATTGATAAAATATTGGAAGAAAATGTAAAAGGGGATACAAACCTTTTGGCACTCTAGAGAAACATGTGTTATTTATCCTTTAATCAGTACCCTTTGGCTGACGTCCTCAAATTTTTAGAAATCCACATCATGTTTATATCATACAGTCCTCATTTTCCCATATTGCATAAAAGACTATTATATACCTTTGCAGTGTTTTTGATCATTACATATATGTATCATTTCCATAATTAATTAGATTACAATCTCTTATTAAGAAGCAAACATAGGCAGTCTGTTGGGAATTTTGTCTTTGTTTTTGCTTCTGAATTCATGTTTACTCATAGTAATCTATGCTTACTTTCCTAAGTACTAACAATCCATCTATATACTTTAATTTACTATTTTCTTTATTATATATATTATTTTTTAATTACTTCTATTTTAATATTTAAAAATATTTAAAAATAGTGCCAGTCATCAAATCATTTAGTCATCTAATCTAGGGTCAAGAGTTTAGCTAAGCTACTCCATTGTATTGCCTCCTTAGCATCAATTGGAGGGCTCTAAATTCACATTAGCCACTTCTGCAAGCCGTGTCCTAGATAACAGCCAGCAAAGTCTCCTGTAAATGTAAGTTCCTGATATGACTTCCCCAACAACCCTTGTGATAAACAGTCTCCCCCACCTCTCAAGGGCTTCCCCTTTTCTGCTCCTTGGATGAGAACCCTGTGAAGTTTATCAAAAAACCCTTTGTTTGTTTGAATAGACCAATCTGGCCTTAGTCTGGGAACCCCAAAGCGCTCCACCCATGTACCCTAATGAAGACAAGTGCCCCAGGTCCTATTACTCTCTCTACTTGCACCCTGCCTTGATCTTCTCACATGCAAACCTGAGGTGTGTTGTATACTTTGTCTAGGACCTGTGAATTATTATAAACTCTACCTCAATTTCTCTTGTGGTCTTTTGCTAAATATAGATCACTTTCTGGCACCATAAAGCTCTACTTAACAAATGTGGATTTAACAAAGTCATAACAATTGGCATCAGGAACAGGATAGTAGAGTCACATTTGCAATTGACCAGAGAAAAGATATTTTAGCTCCAAATGGCTGACTGCCTGGCTCTCCAAGGTGAATAATTTTATCTGGGAGGGACCCACTGCTATCTGGTGTTTTTTTGTCTTCCTTTGCAATACAGCATACTCCTTATGCAGAGTGCCACCATGGCTTCCTATCCCAAAGTGCAAACTCTGAGACAACCAAAAACCTCACAAAACCTGGAGTCATTGCTCTTCAGAGCTGGTTTGATGTGCCATGAATGTGTTTTCTCCTTGTTAACAAGCTTTAGACTTTGGGTTTATTTTTCATCTCAGCACAGAGCCAACTACTGACTGTTAGGAGAATTGGTTAAGATTTTGAAAAGGTTCCCCTGTGTTAGATAATGGCTGGGACATGCCAGTGGCAATCCTGCACAAGTGTGGGCTACCAGATAGAGATACTGGGAAGTGCCCTTAGAAAAAGAAGAGGGATGCTCCCCTTTCCTGACTACTGTGTTTGTGGGCAACTTCAAGACTTCAAGTTCTAATGTGTATGATAGGGACAACCTCACTTGGGAAATCATAGCTCTTTAAAAAGTCAAGTGCTGGCCCTGGCCAGGCAGCTCAGTTGGTTAAAGCATTCTCCCAATAGGCTAAGGTTGTGGGTTTGATCCTCAGTCAGGGCACATACAAAAATCAACCAATGAATACATAAACAAGTGGAACAGCAAATCAATCTCTCTCTCTCTTTCCCCCCCTTTCCTGTCCTCTCTCTCTAAAAATCAATCAATTAATAAAAAAGTCAAGTGCTGCCAAGGCCAGCAGTCCCTCTTTTGCTACATACCTTGCTGCTACTCTACCTCATCTCTCTAGACAATGAGAGATGTAAAACCTCTCTCTAGGTTTTACCCCAATATATGCTAACACAAGATTTAATACCTGATATAAAAAGTCTGAACACTTAAGTGTCAGAACCACCTAAAAAAAGAGAAAGCTAACAAGCTCCTCACTAATTATAAAAATGCCCATAGAACCAGCCTGGGTACTACTCAGAGCAATGGCATACCAACATGCCAACCTGATGATTCTATCTCTCAGAGTCTAGGGCCCAGCCTCAATGACCCTGCCTCCACTGAATTAGTGGAAGCCAATCAGAATCTTAGTGAAGTTGATTAGGACACCCTAGAGAAAGAAGTGGCCACCTATGTATGAGTTCAGAAGCTAGGATAGACACAGCAGACCTTTCTTTTTTATTGTATATACATTTAATCTCTAGAGTATTGTGATACGCTTACCCCAACTCAAGAGACAGTACAACACAAAAGGGATTGGGAACACTGAGCCCTTCAGCAAAAATTTTCCTAAAGGCTTAGTCAAAGGCTTACTCCATCTCTTTCTTAAGCCCAAGCCATAATCACTTAGGCATTCCTGTATCCCAAACCCCTCTTAGGTTCTATACTCTGAATCAGTACATTGTTCCTACATTCATCTCTTTTAAAGATGTTGAAGGAGTTTGACTCCCCCAGGGACTTGCAGAATTTGGGGTAATTATGACAAAATATGTTATGAGAGAAAATTCAAGGATACCATAAATTTTCAAGCATGGTAAAGAAAAAGGGGAGCAAAATTAATAGAGATGGAGAGAGCAACTCGAGTCTGTTTTTATACTTAATACTAATGCACAGCAGACCTTTTATGTAACAACTTCTAAGGTCAAATTTTGGGAGAATAATAAATAATAGAAACTGAAACTCAAAACTTTACACATCTCAAGATTCAAAATATTTAAAAATACTTTTTACAACAGGATGGAATAAAAGGGGCTGACTAGCTGCTGAGAGTGTTTAATGCTGACTCTGAGCTACTAGTCACAGCCACACAAATGGGGCAACTAGCCAGTATTCCCAAAGACCCCATATTGCATAACTTTTTAAAAGATTTCCAGAACCTGAGGGCCAAATTCTTGAGAGACATGGGTGACTCAGACTCTCCCAAACCCAGCCACCAGAGGCCACCCCAGAACCTGTATCACTATGTCATCCAAATCAAAGCAAAGTCTGCCATTACAAATTACCCCAGTGCCATAATTGAGGCTTCCAATGATGAAGGAAAGTCCAAATCCAAAGACACAAGTTCTACAGATAAAGTGAGAGAATCCCTTCCCCCACTCACTTGGATTTTTATGGCTTTATGCCATGCTCACTCTTCTATCATGGTTATTGCTGCAAAGACTGAAAACCAATAGAAGACATGAATGAAATGGGACTCCTAAGTAAGATTGATATGGTCCAATGTGTCTATCACTGTATGAGCAGAGCAACCCAGATGAACTGGATTTTATCTCCAACCATGAAGAAGCCCAAACTAACCCCAAATCCAGAGAATTCTTTCTACAGGGAGCCCCCCAAATTACAAGGCTACACTCTTCTACCTCAGGGGACCTTATATACTATTCAGGAGATCCTAAAGAAAGTAGACATGGTGGCCTACCATGAAGGAAACATTCACTCCAGCTCCACAGTGGCCCACAAATTCAACACCAGTCCTTGGGTGCCAAGCTCTGTAATTGACCTCACAAAATACCCTTTCCACTTCCTGGTCCTAGAGCTCCCATGATAACTCCATTGGGAAGCAGCCTCTGGGGCAATTCTAAACAGCAGAGGGCCTTATAGAGCTAGCTTTGCAGATTGAGGGTCTCAAGGGACCTTATATCTAGGCAGCCCTTGCACAAGCTCATCTCTTTAAAATAAGCCATTACATCAATACAGAGCCCAATCTCAAAGACATAGAAGGCCTTCCGAGTCTCAAGGCTCCTTCTAACCCAAACAGCTTTCTCAACCTGCAGGTTTAGCAGCCCTCAGAGCATGACTCTAGGAACTCCATGACTTCCTGATGCTTGTCCTACCTCTTAGGGACAATCATCTATTTATGACTCAAACAGTCCACTGAAAGACAAATAATAACCAGGCATTCTTGGCTTTATTACACACAGAAGCCCAAATCACCGTAATTTCAGTTAACCCTCCTAAATTCCCCAAGTCAACCTCATATATTCTAGAAGACATAGCAGGTAAAACTGTAAAGGAGTACAAATTAAGCTAAATGTGTCTCCTGGAACCATATTTCTAAAACAGTTGACAGCGGTGGTGGGTGCTCCTCACCCCAGCTCTCCCTTTTTTTAATTAAAGATATTGATACTCTTACCCAGTGACACACTTGTTGAAATAAAGTCAAATTCCTGTCCTTTCTCATGAGAATAAAGTCAAATTCCTGTCCTTTCTCATGAGAACCTGCCCAACTACTTTCTCCAATAGAAGCAGTAAGTACACCACAATACTGGCTGAAGCAAGGTTCAGAGGGCCTTCAGCCCATCATTAGGGCATGCTTGACACCTGGGGCATTAGGCTCACCATTTCACCTTTTAGTAACCTTATCTGGCTAGTTTTAAAACCAGATAGCAATGAATAAAGATTAACAATTGACTACCAAAGCTTAAATACACAGATTCCCCCCATTAAAGGTCCCCTTCCCAATATTATAGAGATGATAGATGATATTCAGTGGACTCAGGACCCCTATTTGCTGCCCCATGTTTGGCCAACATGTCTTATTTGGTCATTTGGCATTACATAAATGATATTCTACTATGGCACACTTCTGAGGACGACGCTATCCAGGAAGACTTATTACCTAGTAACACAACATTTACAGCAGAGAGGATGAGCCATTGTCCTGCATAAGGTCTAAATACTGGTCACTTCTGTCAAGTTTCAGGAGAGGGCCACAAAATTTCTCTCACTGAAAATAACAATTCCTTTCAATTTAACCTCCCAGTACACTACGGCAGGCATAGCACATACTAGGACACTTCAGCTTTTGGAAATAACACATTGCACACTTATCCTCTTTAGTTAAGCCTATTTATACTCTTACCCACAAAATTGACTTCTTTCCATTGGGGAGACCCTCAACAAATCACCTTATTGCTATTTCAAACAAGCCATACAATATGCCCTGCCCTTAGTCCTTACACGCTCAGACCTCTGAGTTGAATCACTTGCAAAGCTTTATTATGCTTTGTAGGATTTCTGGACTAAGCATGCCTCTATTTGATTTCCCATGGAGTTTTGAGCTAAACATCTACCCCAAAGAGCAACCTGGTACACACCACTCAAGTGCCAAATCTTGGTACCAGACCTTATATAGGCAAAGGCATTAATGAGCTCGTAGCTAATACTGCTTCAAACACAAGTTACCATTCTGCCTTGGGTCAGGGACTCAACCCAGCAGAGGCTCGAGAGGGCCACTGAAGCCTCAATGTTAAAGTGGAACTAGTACCTTTAAGAAAGGGCTAAACCTGATATCAAGTGTCTTTTCGATTTACAGGAGGATGTGGCTTCACCAGTGATCAACCTCTTGCCCACTGGCATTGAAGTACATTTAGTAGCATCCCTACTGCTGGCCACTTTAGCAGCTTTGGAAGCCCTTGGAACACCTGTCTGACATGGAAAAAAAAGTCAAGGTTCTTCACCAATTGTAGCACCACCACTGTACATAATGCCACCTGCTGGAAAGCTGCAGCATATCATCCTGCTAGGAGCAGATCCATAGTCAAGGGAGATTCCTCTGGCTTACCCCAACTGTCAGAGTGGATGGCAGTGCACCAGGCCCTCCAACAGGCCATATAAATCAGACTCACAAGGACAGACACATTTACTTACTCCTGGGAAGTAGCCAATGGGCTCACAGTCTGGTCTGGACAATGACAAAGAATAATTTTACGATTTGGAGAAAACCTATCTGGGGTGCCTGTGTTTGGAAAGATAATCAACTCACACATGTCAATTATGGTCACTCTCTCATGTCTATACACACATGCCAATGAACACCGGATGTACATTACAATAACATTACCAACTCCTTATCCAAATTACATACATATTTCAGGGTTCCACATGAGCCATCTTCCAGAAGACTAGACACAGCCTCGGACACAATTACTCCTCCAAAAACAGGTACCCACTAGCAAAGTGAGCCCAAAGTAGATCGGTCCCTAGGGGAATGACAGTACTCACTGAATGGGCATATAAGCATGATATCCCTCTCACTTTGACTCTAGCCAAATATTGGTAATTATCCCTTTTGCTCACAGAATTCCCAGTTGGAAACATGTACCTTGGGATGACAAATCCTAGTCATGATGGCAAATTGCTTTTATCAACTTGCTGTCACCTTTTGCTACAGCTAGTAGGTATGCAAACACCATCACAAAATACCTTTTCTAGATTCCTACTGGCCACTTTCTCCAGAGACATTGTTGCCCGTCATGTAATCTGCTTCTTAACCAGGCATACACTCATCCCCTTTGGCCCACAAGAACATTATAGATTCAAGTTAAAGTACCCATTTCACCTCCCAAGGTGTTTAGTCATGGGCTCTAGAACATGTAATCTTGTGAAATTTTCACCTAGTTTACTAGCTCCAAGCAGCTAGACTTATAAACAGACACAATGGCCTAATCAAAGAAATGTTCCTCAAATTTTTAAACAATAAGTGGTATCCCAAACGGACAAAAAATAATTACCTCAGGCTCTAATATTGCTTTACTCCCTCATGCCTTCAAACCCACCACACCAACTACAAGTCTTTTCCAAAGACTTCCCTATTAGTACTTACAGGGAACCCCTGTTCTTTTGACATTAGAAAGGATGTCATTCACATATGCTCACCAGATAAATGCTCCCCTTAATATTTTAATTTTTTGGTTGTCTTCCCTTCTTCCACATGCTGGAATCCTAATTAAGGACAGATTGTACAATATGATCTTCTTATAATAGAAAGCCTAAGGGAACAACCTTCTAACAAATTGCTTAGAAATCATGAGTATATGGATTTCATTGGCCCAGTACCAGTAGTGAAGCTAAGGCTAATGGATTTGCCTTACTATTTGGGTTATAAACACTGGCTAATTAAAACAAATTCATCAAAAAATTTGTATGAGATTAAAATTATTGCTCCAGGACTCTGCCAAATCGTGTGGATCTCAGAGAGAGGAAAATAGGTCTTCCGCTTATTGGATGCCATTCACATTGGGAAATGAAATCCAAACAGAAATGCTGGGCTCCAACTACTGCTATCAGAATATACAGGACAAATCCCCACCCCACTTTAGACAAAGAAGTAAAGAACCTCTTGCTCCAAAGCAAACATACTCCATCTTTGGTCAGTATCCAGATTGGTCACCCTAAATAATGTCCCTTGCAAGCTACTCAGATGCAACCACTGTCCTTTGTTTTGGCTATTACCCTTATTGGGCACAGCCTGGATAGTAAAATAACTAGTATATCCCTCAGGCTACACCCTATATAAGGATTAGTGCTGCAACAAAATCAGTCAGGAGCACAACTATACCGTAGATTGCTAAGCACTAAATACATGCAGGCCCAGTTAGAAAGGCTTTGTCCAATGTGCCACCAGGTGTGGATTCTGACCCAGAGCTCATCTCCCTCTACATTAAATGGTACCAATGGAAGTGATACTTAAAGGAGTTGCCGCTTTCTTATACCATGCCTCAAATTGTATCCCAGGCAAAATGTCCCTTCAAATTTAGCCAAATAAGACCCACCTAGATGGCAGGTTTGTGCTCTAATGACCTTACTATAGTTTTAATAGAGGAATCTCTGAAATGTAAAGGTGAATTCCACAAAATGGCCCTGCAATTAATTAATCTATCAATATGCCCAGAATCTATGTGCATTGTGGCTAGAGTCCCTACAAAGCTCGCTCATGGACATCACTCTCCTTAACCAGTTGCACCATTAATGATCTAATGAAGCTGACTGAGATGTGATCAACAAGCAGTAGAGCCCATACTTGTAAGTCCTTCCTCAGCCAGGCCTTGAGCATATATACTCAGAATTTACCCAAGAGTTTGCTGTTGGAGATGACTGCACCTCAGATGGCAACCCAAGAGAACAACAAGGGAGACAATGCACCCTGACCTTGACATAAGCACTTTCCCCTCCCAGGTGTCCTTGGCACCAGGAGGGCAATGACTGTGTTGACTGTCAAACTCCAGGCCAAGTTACAAAAATGCCTCTAGTTTGTCAACACTGGCAACCCTATAGAGAACAGTTGGCCCTCTGTATCTTTGGGTTTCAAATCCATGAATTCAACCAACCACTAATCAAAATAGTACTTTCCATCCAGAGTTGGTAATCCACAGAAACAGAGAGCTGACTGTATGCATTGTTACATGCCATTTTATAAGGGACTTGAGCATTCACGAATTTTGGTATCCACTGTGATAGGGGGTCTTAGAACCAATTCCCCACAGATACTGAGGGATGACTGTACTATTTTTCTGAAATAACTAACTGCTTGCCTCCCATACCTTGTCTCTCTCAGAATTTTTACAAAAGTTAAGTTCCCTGCTGACTGCCTGGCAAAATTGGATATCATTTTATTTTTATGCAAAGCCAAAAAATGTATTGTAAACTACACTAGCCACAATAAGGCACTTCTCAACACCCATATTTTGACCTGCTTATATCCCAGGACAGTTAGGGACCTCTTACTTCTGTGTTTGCTGCTTGGTGTACTAGATTATAACTTTTGTTTTCTGTCTAACACATCCACAACAGACCCTATTCCCTTTGTTATGTCTTTTACCTTTGTTGGCACCTCCTTTATCCCTGAAGTTCCTCACAACTTACCATAAGTCTTTGTTGTACACTTTGACTCTGCCCCACACCGCAACCAAGTGGGCCAGATCAGAAAATACCAATATATTCATACAAATCTCTGAGATAGCAAGTAAAACAATGTTTAATATGTCACCATGCAGTATAGAACCTACAGCTCAAGTCACTATCTATCCTTCAGCTCTTCCTAGTGATTAGCCCCTTGAGCTAATTCTCTCCAAAGAACTGTAAACCTCATTTAAAGTAAACTAAACTCCTAATCTTGAACTTAAACAAGGAACCCTGTGGGTTGGCATCAAAATAATTTAACCTCCCCACCATGGCAGCAGTTTTTAAAGGCTGCCAATTATACTTGATCACAAAGTCTGGACCTCACCTTGTATACTCACTATCCCTAAATGGTAAATAACACCTAATTTGGATTCTATCATGCATCAGGAACAAGTCTAATTGACCCTGCCCAGCCTGCAAGCTATATGCAGAAAATATCTTTATTATTACAACAGTGTTTTCTTTTTTAATTTCCCAGCCACTCTTTATGAGTGCCTCCTGGCACCTCTCTGGAAGAGATGTTCCACTTTTTTACCAAGAGAGCCATTCTTATCCTTATATTTTTGGCACTGGCTATAACCACTGGACTGGCAAGCATAGAAACAGGTGCTAACACCCTAGCCAAACTAGATCAAATATTAAAACCACCCAACAATTATCAACCACCTTAACCAATCACATGCAGACACTGTACTATACATACTCTGAGTCTGATGCAGTAACAACGTGACTCACTAGCACAAATGCTGGTGAGATAATCTACTGGCATTAAATATTCTGAGCCAAATGGCATGGGATCTGTTCTTCATAGAGCACCTCTGGCTGAAAAGTACATTAACAGCTCAAAACAGGCATAGGCCAACCTCCAGATGTCTCAAGATACATGAGCCTTGCATAATGTAACTAAAACATTTCAATAAATTCCCACACTCCCCCAGGTTCCTGATTTGTTACGACTGTCCAACTGCAAACAATGGCTAAGAACTAGACTTCAAATAGTAGTGAGTCAATTCATCACAGCCTTCATCATTATTGCCTTTGTCAAATATGCTTTACATGTCTCCAAAAAGTGACACCTATGTCCTTTAAAATATCTGCTCCAGAAGTAATTGCTATTCCTGATGCTGAGGCATCACAAGATGGATAGTGGAGACTTAACTAAACTACTCCATGGTATTACTTTCTTGACATCAATTTTGTTTGGTCAAGCAGCCTCCAGTGGACTTAAACTGACACTAACACTCTCATGCAAGTGCACATCCTAGATAACAACCTGTAGAGTCTCAAGTAAATGTAAGTTCCTTATATGACTTCCCCAGTGGCTATGTGACAAACTGTCTCCCCCACATCCCAGGGCCTTCTTTTTACATATCCCTTAGATAAGATCTTCATGGAGTTTGCCAAAACCCTACTTTTTAAATTTAAATAGTCCAATCTTGTCTTAGCCTGGTAACCTCAAAGAACTCTACTCATAGACCCTAATAGAGGTACGTGCCCCAAGTCATGTCATTTTCTCTGCCTGGACTCTGCTCCACCTCCCTCTGTGTATCCCCATCCCCAAGCATGCTGTGTACTTTCTCCTGTACTCGTGCTGTGAGTAATAAACTTCTTTAACCCAACTTATTTTGTGGTTAGCATTTTGTTAAATTGAACATTGGGTAAACCTTATATACCTGGAATAAAATTACACTGGCCATAGTATATATTTACACATTGCCAGATTGATTTGTTAATATCTTGTTGAAGACTTTTGTGTCTACATTGATTATATATATTGATCTTTAGTTTTCACTTTGTGTTTTTTGTCTGATTTTGCTATCTGGGTAATATTGGTCTCATAGGATAAGTTAAGGAGTATTTTTTCCTCTACTATTTTATATTTTCTGAAAGTTGTGTGAAATTGGTGTTAATTCCTCTTTAAATGATTGATATTATTCTCTAGTGAAAATATTTGGGGCCTGAGAATGTTTTCTTGGAGAGCTTTACAAATTATAAATTCAATTTATTTGTCAGTTACAGAACTATTCAGTCATCTTTGTCATCTTTATTGATTTGTGGTAGTGTGTGGTTTTCTATGAACTGTTCCATTTCTTAAATTGTTAAATTTATGTGTGAAAAAGTGTTCTAGTATTTCCTTATTTTCTATTTAATGTATGCAGGATCTGCAGTGACAAATCCTTTTTTATTTTTGACATTGGTTATTTGTGTCTTCTCTCATTTTATTCTTGTCAATGTTGCTAGAGTTTTGCAATTATTTAAGAATTGTTTTTGGAGGAACCACATTTTACTTTTATCAATTTTCTCTATTGTTTTCATTAATTTCTGGGTTTATCTTTATAATTACCTTGTTAATGCTTACTTTGTATGCATTGTGCTCTTCTTTTTCCAGTTTCTTAATGTAAGAATTTAGATTATTGTTTTGACAATTTTTCTTTCTCTAAGGGTTACTTGTATTTTTTTAGTTTATTGAGATATAATTGACATACTGTAGTTTAAGTTTAAGGTGTAAAATGTCTTGATTTGATACAGTTGTATATTGCAAAATGATTGCCACCATAGCATTAGCTAGCACCTCCATCCCATCATATAGTTGCCATTTCTTTTTTGCGATGAGAACATTTAAGACATACTCTCTTAGCTACTTTCAAGTATTGAATATATATTTTATTAGCTAAATAACCATGCTGTACATTAATTTGTGTTTCTTCAAACTCTGTCATCAACATTTTATAGTTTTCAGTGTACTGGTTTTTCACTTCCTTGGTTAAATTTATTCCTCTTTCATAGTTTTTGTTGCTGTTGTAAATGATATTGCTTCCTTACTATCTCTTTCAGATACTTTGTTGTTAGTGTATAGAAACTCAGCTGATTTCTGTATGTCCTTTGTATTGTGCAAGTTTACTGAATTAATTTACTCTAGCAGTTTTTAGGTGGAGTCTTAAATTCTCCCACATATAAGATCATGCATATGCAAGCAGAGATCATTTTACTCTATCCTTTTTGATTGAATGCTTGTTATTTCTTTTTCTTGCCTACTTGAGCTGCCTAGGGCTTCCAGTAGATGTGAAATAGAAATGGTGAGAATTGGCATCCTAGTCTTATTCTTCTGATCTTAGAGGAAATGTTTTTAAATTCTTTCCCTTTAGTATGACATAAGTTTTGCACTTGTCATACATGACTTTTATTGTGTTGAGTAACATTTCTTCGACATCTAATTTGTTGAGAGTTTTAAGATGAAAAGATGTAGATTTTGCTACATGCTTTTTCTGAATTTATTGAATGATTTTAAAAATTTTATCTTTCATTCCGTTAATGGGTTTTATTGATTTGTGTCTGTTGAACCATTCTTGCATTCCAGGTATTTATCCCACCTAATTATGTTATGTTCCTTTTAATGTGCTTTTGTACATGGTTTGCTAGTATTTTGTCAAGGATTTTTGTATCTATATTAATTAAGGACATTGTTTTGTAATTTTATTTTCTTGTAGTGTCCTTGTCTGATTTGGTATCAGGGAAATGATGGCCTTGTAAAATGAGATTGTATGTAATCCCTGCTCTTTAATTATTTGGAAGATGTTGAAAAGCATAGGTTTTCTATACACAGAATCATGTCATCCACAAAAAGTGACAGTTTTACTTCTTCCTTTCCTGTTTGGATGCTTTTGTTTCTTTCTCTTGCCTCATTGCTCTGGCTAGGACTTCTGGAACTATGTTGAATAAGAGTGCTGAGAGTGGACATCCTTGTCTTGTTCCTGATCTTAGAGGAAAAGATTTCAATTTTTCACCACCAAGTATGATATTAGTTGAAGGGTTATCATATATGGCCTTTATTATGTTAAGATACTTTCCTTCTATTTTTATTTTATTGAGTGTTTTAATCATAAATGGATGCTGTATCTTATCAAAAGGTTTTTTTCCACATCTATCAATAAGATCATATTATTTTTATCCTTTCTTTTATTAATGTGGTGTATTATATTGATTGACTTACATATGTTGAACTATCCTTGTGCCCCTGGAATGAACCCCACTTGATCAGGATGTACTATTTTTTTTTTTTGCTGTACTGCTGTATTTGATTTGATAGTATTTTGTTTAGGATTTTTGCATCTGTATTCAACAGAGATATTGGTCTGTAGTTTTCTCTTTTTGTATTATCCTTCCCAGGTTTTGGTATCAGGGATATATTGGCCTCATTAAATGTATTAGGAAGTATTGCCTAGTCTTCAATTTTTTAGAAGAGTTTGAAAAGGATAAGTTTTAACTCTTATTTGAACATTTGGTAGAATTCATTAGTGAAACGATCTGGTCCTGAACTTTTATTTTGGGGGAGGTTTCTGATGGTTGTTTCAATTTCCTTGCTGCTTATCAGTCTCTTTAGATTTTCCAGTTCTTCATGATTTAGTATAGGAAGGTTATATAGTTCTAGGAACTTATCTACATCTTCTAGGTTATTGAATTTGGTGGCATGCAGTCTTTCATAATATTCTAGTGTGATCCTTTGTATATCTGTGATGTCTGTGGTGACTTCTCTCTCATTTCTGATTTTATTTATATGGGTCTTTTCCCTCTTTTCCTTAGTGAGTATAGCAGTGGTTTGTCAATTTTATTAATCTTTTCAAAGACCAGTTCTTTGTTTTATTAATTTTTTGTATAGTCTTTTTGTTCTCTACTTCATTCAATTCTGTCTAATTTTTATGATTTCCTTTCTCCTGCTGACTTTGGGTTGCTTTTATTCTACTTTTTCTAGTTCTTTAAGGTGTGATGTTAAGTTTTTTTCTTGGGATTTCTTGTTTCTTGAGATAGGCCTGTAATTATATAAATGTCTCTCTTATTACTGCTATTGGTGCATCCTAGGGGTTTTGATATGTTTTATTGTCATTCTAATTTGCCTCTGTATGTATTTTTATCTCATCTTTTGTGTTTTCTTTGACCCAAATCCTAAAGATTCCACCAAAAAACCTATTAGAAACAATAAACAAATACAGTAAAGTGGCAAGAAACAAAATCAATGTACAAAAATCCATGGCCTTCTGTATACTAACAATGAAACTGCATAAAAAATAAAAAAATTTTTTTTTGCAATTGCAACCAAAAGAATAAAATACCTAGGAATAAACTTAACAAAGAACGTAAAAGACCTATATACTAAAAATTACAAAGCATTATTAAAAGAGATTGGAAAAGACAAAACAAAATGGAAAAATATCCTGTGTTCATGTATTGGAAGAATTAACATAGTTAAAATGGCCATACAACCAAAAGCAATATACAGATTTAATGCAATCCTTATCTGAATACCAATGTCATTTTTTAAAGAAATAGGACAAGAAATCATCAGACTTGTATGGAACCACAGAAGACCCCAAATAGCCAAAGAAATCCTGAGAAAATAGAACACAGCTTGAGGTATAACACTACCTGACTTTGAATTACACTACAGAACTACAATAATCAAAATAGCATAGTATGGGCACAGAAACAGACACATAAATCTGTGGAACAGAACAGAGAGCTCAGATATAAAACCACATGTATATGGGCAGATACTTGTCAACAAAAGAGCCAGGAACACACAATGGAATAAAGATAGTCTCTTCAATAAATGGTGCTGGGAAAACTGGAAAGCCACATACAAAGGAATGAAACTGCATTACAGTTTGTCCCCATGTACAAAAATTAACTCAAAAAGAAACAAAGACCTGAATATGAGACCTGAAACAATAAGACACATAGAAGAAAACAGGTACCAAACTTATGGATCTTTGTCTTAGAGAAAAGTTATGAGCTTGACCCCAAAGGCAAGAGAAGTAAAGGCAAAAATAAGTGAATGGGACTATATTGAACTAAAAAGCCTCTGCACAGCAAAAGAAACTGAGAACAAACAAAGAGGCAGTCAACAAGATAAGAGACGATATTTGCAAACAGTGGTTCCTACAAAGGTTTAATTTCCAAAATATATACAGAACTCATAAAATTCAACACCAAGCAACCCACAAACCCAATCAAAAAGTGGGCAAAGGATCTTTATAGACATTTCTCCCAAAAAGACATAAGAACAACCAGTAGATATATGAAAAGATGTTCGATCTAGCAGTTAAGGAAATGCAAATCAAAACTACAATGCAATACCACCTCACACCTGTTAAAGTGGCTATGATCAACAAGACAAGCAATAACAAGTGTTGGAGAGGTTATGGAGAAAAAGGAACTCTCACTCACTGCTGGTGGGAATGTAGATTGGTACAGCCAGTATAGAAAGCAGTCTGGAGATTCATCAAAAAATTAAGAATAGAACTACCATACTACCCAGCAACCCCTCTCTTGGATATATATCCAAAAACCTCCAAAACAAGTATTCACAAAGATATATACACCCCTATGTTCACTGCAGTATTATTCACAGTAGCCAAGACATGGAAGCAACCAAAATGTCTTGCGAAAGAGAACTGGATAAAGAAAATTTGGTACATGTACACAATGGAATACTACTCAGCCATTGGAAAGGATGAAATACTACCACTTGCAACAACATGGATGGTCCTTGAGAATATTATGCTAAGTGATGTAAGTCAATCAGAAAAATCTAGTAACCATATGATTTCACCCATATGTGGTATATAAAACTGAAACTCATGGATTCAAACAGAAGTGTGGTGGATGCCAGAGGGAAGTGGTGGAGGGTGAAGGGAGTCTTAATATATGATAATGGGAGAAAAATATGACTCTGGGTGGTGGACAAACAGAACAGTATACAGATCTTGTAACATAGAAACCCACACCTGAAACCTATATGTTCATATTAACCATTGTCACTCCAATAAATTTAATAAAAAATAATAAAATTTAAAAATTACAGAGGAAAAAAGCATAGGATTGGTATTAAATTTTTACAGATGTTCGCTAAAATTCATTTGTGAAGCCATCTGATCCTGGGTTTTCCATTTTAAGAGATTTTTTATTACTGTTTTTATCTCCTTACTCATTATTGGTCTGTTTTGCCAATGTGACTAATGCATATTAAAAAGTCATATAAAAGGCCAACTTTAGCACTTCTTCTTCTAAAACCCTAAATCTAGCTCTCTATAGATTTTTATGAAGTTTCAATCTAGAAATACAAACCAGCTCCTTGATCTTTTCACTTGAATAACCTGCAATCTCCTCATATTCAAAATGTACAATATTGAGCATCTAACTCCCTTAATTCTTATCACAATTTTCTTATATTTAAAAACAATATAAGAAATTCTTATTCTTATTCAAAATTCTTCATAGTTCTATCATCTTCATGTGCATTTTCATAGACATTATCTCCTGTAATGTTTATTACAAATTGAACAATAATTGTATATCAATAATTCAGATGAAACCATAGTTCAGAGAGGTTTATTTATTCATTCAGTCACTACTTGCTGGATAAGCATCATGTACAATGCAAAGTATTAAGTGCTAGGAACCTATCAATGAGTAAAACCACATGTGGTGTTTGGTTACATTTAGAATTCTTTCTAGTAGAAAAGAAAGCCATTAACCAGATAAATACTTTTACAGATATTAAAATTCCAACTATTATAGGTTTTTGCTGAAATAACATGTCAAGAGAAGTTTGCTTGAGGAAGTAATATTTGAGTTAAATCAGAAGAATGATCAAAATTCCTTAGACAATGAGAGAAGGAAAAACCATCCCAGCTAGAGCATATAGCATATTTAAATGCAGAAAGACATATGAAAATTAGAATAACTGAAAAACATTTATTATATCATGATATTCTTAAGATGATGCTGTTTCAGAGAAAGAAGGGTAAAAGAGCCTAAATGGAAATAAATTTTCATACTTCACTCACTGGGAGAACAAAGCCACAAAGGCACCAGTCAGCCTCGTCATGCTCACTCCATCCCCATCCACCACAGGTGCACTGTGGGCAGCATATAGCTGCAGGGTTCAGTGCTAGGATTTCAAGGATCACCAACAAAATTTTCCTGCAGGTTAGTTTCCTCAGACTGAGGCAGTCTGATCAGAGGAGAGATGCCCACCTTCCCAGTGAGCACAGAACATCTTTCACATCCCTGCAGAGATACGAAAAACCAGAGTGGTATATGAGAAACTAAAAAAATCTTGTACTCCAGCTCCACCAACTGAAAAGCAATAGAAAGACTTCTTATCAATCTACTAGAGAAAAGCCACTCATATATAGATGTCTAGATAGAGAAGGAATACATCCAATACTATGAATAACCAAGGTAATAAGGCAGCTCAGAAAGAAAATTGAAAAATCTTCAGAAAATAAACTTAAAGATGTGAAATATGTGATCTAAATGACAGAGAATTCAATATTTCAGTTTTTAAAAAACTCAGCATGGTACAAGAAACACAGATAGGCAGTTTAACAAACTCAGAAATAAAATAAATGAATGAAGTGAGCACTTCAAAGGGAATAACACTTTTTAAAGACCCCAATAAAAATTCTGGAAATGAAGAGCTCAAAAAAAGAGATAAAGAATGAACTAGCAAGCTTAGGAAATAGATATGACCAGATGGAGGAAAGAATTAGTGATATCAAAGATAGAAATCTGGGAATGTCACAGATGGAAAAACAGGAAAACTTTAGAGTAAAAAAGTATATGAAAGAATTCTTTGAAAACTATCAGACTCCATCAGAAAGAGTAATATAAAAATAATAGGCATACCAGCGGAAGAAAAGAGGGAGAATGAAACAGAGAGCCTATTCAAGCAAATAGTTGACCAAAACTACCCAAAACTATGGAAAGAGCTACATCCTCAAATCTGAGAAGCAAGCACAACACCTAGTTACCTCAATCCAAAAACTCTTTCTCCAAGGCACATTGTATTAAAACTTGAAAAATTAATGACAAAGAATCTCCAAGGGAGGCAGGGAAAAGAAGACAGTAACCTACAAAGGAAATCGCATTAGGTTATCATCAGGTTTCTCAGCAGAAATCCTACAAGCTAGGAAAGTGTAAATCAAATATTCAACTGAAAGAGAGAAATTGCCAGCCAAGAATAATATAATATACCAAGTAAAGTTAACCTTTAGATATGAAGGAGAAATAAAGACTTTTCCAGACATACAGAAGCTGAGGGAATTTAACAACACAAGAAGACCTCCATTACAGGAAATACTCAAGGAGTTTATTCTGCCTGAAACAAAAAAATGAAAGATCACCAACAGGAGACACAGCAGGATATTATAACCCTTTTTCCCAATAGGGTACTGTACAGTTAAATATCATATAAAAGTTAAAGGAGGTAAAAACATCAACAACAAAAAAGAGAGAGAAAGAAGAAAATAACTACTACAATTCAGAAATTAACTCACAGCATAAATAGAGATAATTTGTGAAAACAAAAACATAAAAGGGGAGTGGATAAAGGGCTAAATTTGCAAAGGGGAATGGAGATATGATGCATTGAAAAGAAAAAGAACTACTGTATATATGAAAGTTACTTTTGCATTAACCTAATGCTAAGCACAGACACACACACACACACACACACAAACACATGCCCTGAGAAACATAACTTTTAAAAAAAGGAAAAACAGAGAAAAAAATATAGAATACCACCAAACTAAAATAACATAGAGAAACATAAAGGAAAAGAAACAATGGAGACATAGAGCTACCAGAAAAACAAAAGATAAAATGGTTATGGGAAATTCTCATATATCAATAATTACCCTAAATGTAAATGGACTGAACTCACCAATAAAGTCACAGAATAGCAGATAGGATCAAAAAACGAAACCAAACTATATGCTACTTCAGGAGATACATCTCAGCTGCAAAGACAAATATAGACTCAAAGTTAAATGGTGGAAAATAATTCTCCAAGCAAATGGCATCGACAGAAAAGTAGGTGTAGCCATCCTTGTATGTGACAAAATAGATTTCAAGATAAAAGAGGTAACAAGAGACAATGATAAAAAGGACACTACATCAAGAAGACATAACATTTTTCAATATATATGCACCCAATCGTGGAGTACCAAAATATATAAAGCAACTACTAACAGAATTAAAGGGAGAAACTGACAAAAACACAAGCATAGTAGGAGACGTAAATATCCCACTGACAGCTATGGATAGGTCATCCAAACAGAATATCAATAAAGATCATAACCAGGCATGGCCCAGTGGTTGAGCATCAACTTATGATCCAGGAGATAGAGGTTCGATTCCCAGTGAGGGCACATGCCTGGGTTGCAGTCTCAATCCCCAGTGGTGGGGGTGCAGGAGGCAGTGGATCATTGACTCATTATTGTTGTTCCTATCTATCTCTCTCCCTCTCCCTTGCTTTCTCTGAAATCAATAGAGATATATTAAGAAAAAGAAAATCAATAAAGAAATATTGGCCTTAAATGACACATTAGTTCAAATGTAAATAATTGCCATTTACAGAGCTTTTCATCCCAGAACAAAAGACTATACATTTTTTTCTAGTGCACATCTATCTGGTCCTGAATTTTTACTCTTTGTGAAGTTTTTGATGGTTGTTTCAATTTTCTCACTCTTGATCCATCTATTTAGATTTTCCAAATCTTCATGATTTAATCTAGTAAGGTTATATATTTCTAGAAACTTATCCATTTCTTCTAGGTTATTGAATTTGGTGGCATGTAGTCTTTCATAGGTATTCTACTATGATCCCTTGTATTTCTGTGATATCTGTGGTAACTTCTATTCTATTCCTGATTTTGTTTATGAGTGTTTTTTGTTCTTAATGACTGTAGCCAGTGGTTTGTCAATTTTATTAATCTTTTTTTTTTTAATATATATATCTTTATTGATTTCAGAGAGAGGAAAGGAGAGGGAGAGAGAGAGATAGAAACATCAATGATGAGAGAGTCATTGATTGGCTGCCTAGCCCGCAACCCGGGCATATGCCCTGACCAGGAATCAAACCCCGATTGCCTGGATCCTAGGTCGATGATCAGCCGCTGAGCCACGCCTGGCCGGGCAATTTTATTAATCTTTTCAAAGAACCGGCTTTTGTTCTAAGGTAAGGAATAGGACAAGGATGTTCATTCTCACCACTGCTATTTAGCGTAGTACCGGAAGTCCTAGCCAGAGCAATCAGGCAAAAGAAAGAAATAAAAGGCATCAAAATGGGAATGAAAAAGTAAAATTGTCACTTTTTGCAGATGGCATGATTCTTTATAAAGGAAACCATAAAGATGCCACCGAAAAAACTATTAGAAACAATAAACAAATACAGTAAATTTGCAAGATAAATGTATAAACATCCATTGTATTCATATGTGAGCAATGAAATTTTACAAAAAGGAATTTTAAAATTCCATTCTTTTTGCAATTTCAAAATAAATAAGTAAGTAAATAAAATACCTAGGAATAAACTTTATAAAGAGTGTGAAAGACCTATACACCGATAACTACAAAGCATTATTAAAAGAGATTGAAAAAAGGCACAAAGAAATGGAGAAATATTTCATGTTCATGGATGGGAAGAATCAATATAGTTAAAATGGTCATATTATCCAAAGCAGTATACAGATTTAATGTTATCCCCATCAAAAAAATCCCAATGTCATTTTTAATTGAATTTATTGGGGTGACATAGGTTCACAAAACCATATACGTTTCAAGTGTACAATTCAATAAAACATCACCTGTATATCACATTGTGCTCCCATCACCCCAAACAAAGTCTCTTTCTGTTCCCATTTTATCCCCTTTGCCCACCTCCACCTAGCTCCAACTCCTCTTTCCCTCTGGCTATCACCACACTATTTTCTGTGTCTATTTGTTACATATATATGTTTTTTGGTTAATCCCTTCACCTTCTTTCATCCAGTTCCCCAATCCTTTCCATTCTGACAGCTGTCAGTTTATTCCATGTATCCATGCCTCTGTTTCTATTTTGTTCATCAGTTTACTCTGTTCACTAGATTCCACATATAAGTGAGATCATATGGCATTTTCTTTTTCTTACGGCCTTATTTCACTTAGCATAATAAACTCCAGATCCATCCATGCTGTCACAAAAGGTAAGATTTCCATTTTTTCTTACAGCCACTTAGTATTCCACCGTGTAAATATACCCCAGGCTCAATGACATTTTTTAAAGAAATAGAACAAAAGATAATCAGATTTGTATGGAACCACGAAAGACTCTGAATAATCAAAGCATTCATGAGAAAAAAGAACAAAGTCAGAGGTATCATACTTCCTGATTTCAAATTATACTACAGAGCTATGATAATTAAAACATTATGGCATTGGCAGAAACACAGACACACAGACCAATAGAACAGAACTGAGAGCCCAGAAATAAACCCACATGTATATGGGCAAATAATGTTCAACAAAGAAGAAAAAAAAAAAATTTTTAAAAAATGGAGAAAAAGTCTCTGTAATAAATGATGCCGGAAACATTGAAAAGACACACACGAAAGAAAAATACTACACTACTGTTTGTCTCCATATACAAAAATTAGCTCAAAATGGATCAAAAAGCTAAATAAAGGATCTCAAGCAATAAATTGCATAGAAGAAAATACAGGTACTAAACTTATGGACCTTGGTCTTAGAGAACATTTTATAAATTTGGCCCCAAAGGCAAGGCAAGTAAAGCAAAATAAATGAATGAGACCATATCAAACTAAAAAGGTTCTGCACAACAAAAGAAACTACCATCAGAACAAAAAGGCAACCAACCTAATTGGAGAAGACATTTACAAACAACAGCTCTGAACAAGGGGTCAATATCCAAAATATATAAAGAACACATACAACTCAATATCAAATAACAATCCAATTAAATCAACAAATGACATGTGCTGGCGAGGATGTGGAGAAAGGGGAACCCTAGTACCCTGCTGGTGGGAATGCAGACTGGTGCAGCCACTGTGGAAAACAGTATGGAGGTTCCTCAAAAAATTAAAAATGGAACTGCCTTTTGACCCAGTGATCCCACTTCTAGGAATATATCCTAAGAATCTTGAAACACTAATCAGAAAGAATCTATGCACCCCTATGTTCATAGCAGCACAATTTACAATCGCTAAGATCTGGGAACAGCCCAAGTGCCCATCAGTAGATGAGTGGATAAAAAGCTGTGGGACATTTACACCATGGAATACTATGCAGCTGTAAAGAAGAAAGATCTTGTACCCTTTGAGATAGTATGGAAGGACCTGGAGAATATTATGCTAAACGAAATAAGCCAGGCAGAGAAAGACAAACATCACGTGATCTCACTTATATGTGGAATCTAAAGAACTTAATAAACTGATGAACAAAAATGATTCAATGACATGGAAGCATGGATCATGGGCTGTGGAATAAACCTCACACACAAATGCCCACAACTGGTGCATGGGCATCCCCAATGTGCCATGTACCAAATCCACGCCTTTTCTCTCTCTGCAGTTGGCACTCTTAACAGAATTGAGTTTCCAGAATCAAATGCTAGTATATACAGTCAACTAATATTGGACAAGGGCACCAAAAACACTCAGTGATAGAAGAATAATCTCTTCAATAAATGGTGCTTGAAAAAATTGGATAACCACAGGCAGAAAAATGAAATTGGAACCCTGGATTATAATATTCACAAAAATTAACTTAAAATGGAATAATGGCTTAAATGCAAGCGTTAAAACCATAAAACTCCCAGTGAAAAACATATGGAAAAATTTACTTGTCATTGGTCTTGGCAATATTTTTAAAAAAATATGAAACCTAAAGCACAAACAGAAAAGCCAAAATAAATAAGTGAGACTACATCAAACTAAAAGATTCTGCATGGCATAAGAAACAATAAGCACAATTAAAAGGAATCTACAAAATTAGAGAAATATATATATGATAAATATTTTAAAACTTACACAAATCAATAACAACAGGAACAACAAAGACCAAACAATACAATAAAAATGTCCTCCAAAAATGGAATAAATATTTTTTTAAAGAATACATACAGATTGTCATGAATACAAAAAGTTGCTGGTCATCACTCATCATCAGGGCAAGGCAAATCAAAACTTCAATGAGCAATCACTTCACACCTGTTAGAATGGTTATCACCAAAGAGAAAAAAGATAACATATATTATTAGTATGGATGTGGAGAAGAAGGAATGCTTGTGCACTATTGGTGGGAATGTAAATTGGTATAACCACTATGTGAAATATAAGGGAGGTTCCTCAAAAAATTAAAAATAGAACTACCATATGGTCCAGCAATTCCACTTATGGGTATATATCCAGAGGAAATGAAAACAGGATATCATAAAGCCATCTGCACTTCCATGTTTATTGCAACCAAGATATGGAAACAATCTAAGTGTCCATAAAAAATTAATGGATGAAAAAGATGTGTGAATAATGAAATGCTATTCAGCCATGAGAAAGAATTAAATTCTACCATTTATATACCATACATTGACCTTAAGGGCATTATGCTGAGTGAAATAAGTCAAAGACATATTGTATAATCTCACTTATATGTGGAATATACAAAATGACAAGAGAATAGAATGATGGTTGCTAAGGGCTGTAGGGTGGGAGGAATGGGGTTATATTGGTCAATGAATGCAAACTTCTAGTTATAAGATGAGTAAGTTCTAGAGATCTAACAAGCAGTATTGTAAATAATAGATAGTATCATTGTACTATATACTTGAAAATTGCTAAGACAGTAGATCTTAAGTGTTCTTACCACCAAAAAAATTATAATTATGTGATATTATGGAGTTATTAACTAACATCCTAATGGTACTCATATTGGAACACATAAGTATATTGAATCAATGTTTCACAACTTAAACTTTCAAATGTAATATGTCAATTATATCTCAATAAATCTGGAAAAACCTAAGTAACTTATAATAAAAAATAAGTTAATTAGAAAAAAATGTATAGTAATCTGTTTTATAAATACATATAAAAAGTTTATTATCACACCTGCCAGAATGGTTACCATCAATAAATCGACAACAAGTGCTGGTGAGGATGTGGAGAAAAGGAAATGCTTGTACACTGCTGGTGGGAAATGCAGATTGCTGCAGCCACTGTGGAAAACAGTATGGAGTTACTAAAAAAATTAAAAACAGAACTACTGTTTGACCCAGGGATCCCACTTTTAGGAATATGTCCTAAGAACCCGAAACACCAATCAGAAAGAATATACACACCCCTATGTTCATAGCAGTGTTGTATTTTCAACAGTCAAGTCCTGGAAACAGCCCAAGTGCCCATCAGTAGATGAGTGGATAAAAAATTGTGCTGCATTTACACAATGGAGTACTATGCAGCTGTAAAAAAGGATTCCTTACCCTTTGGAACAGCATGGATGGATCTGGAGAATATTATGCTGAGTGAAATAAGCCAGTTAGAGAAATACAAATATCACATGATCTCACTTGTAAGTGTAATTTAATGAATATAATAAACTGACAAACAAAAGAGGTCCAGAGGCATGTCAGCATGGAACAAACTGACATGCAACAGAGGAAGGGAGAGGGGAAATGGGAAGAGATTAACCAAATAACTTATATACATATATGCATAACCAATGGACACAGACAATAGTGTGGTGAAAGCCTGGGGTAGAGCAGTGGCTGGGAGGAGGGTGGTAAAGGTGAGGGGGAATAGGTGGAAGTCTCTAATACTTTCAACAATTTAAATAAATAAATAAATAAACACATTTTACTCACTACTAAAAAAGTTTTTTATAAAATAAAATAAACTTTGAAATCTGTAGAAAATGATTATTCAATAAATGGCATTAGAACAAATGGTGGGTTATTTTGAAAAGAAAAGTTAATTTTGTATTGAATTTATTGAGGTGACATTGGTTTTAAAACCATATGGGTTGGGTTTCTAGTGTGCAATCCAGTAAAACATCATGTGCACACTGCATGGTATTTCGATTGCCACAAGCAAAGTCTCTTTCTATCCCCATTCTCCGTTCCCTTAGCCCACCTCCACCTAGTCCCAACCTCCCTCCCTCTGACTGTCACCACACTTGTTTGTGTCTATGTGTTATGTATATATTTTTTGGGTTAACCCCTTCACCTTCTTTCATCCAGTCTCCCAACCACCCTCCCCCCAAACAGCTATCAATCTTTTCCATGTATCCATGCTTCTGTTTCTTAAACTTAGTTTATTTTTATCAAAATACTTTCAATGCTCAGTAATATTTTTTGCTAAGCCCTATGACTATAATAATAAAATCTGACATTTATTGCAGGATTTATAAATTTTCTCATTCGTGGGCCAATCCCAATTAATATCTTATTAACATTCATGAACAAGCATAGAATACTTTTTTATATGAATATCAGAACATGTACAGGCAGAAATTAATATCTGCAATATTTGTGGAAAAGCAAAATATTTTTTATAGAAAACAAAACCACAGCATAAGCACTGACATTAGAGAAATTTATTTTATTTGATGATTATTAGTCTGCTTTAAGTTATTTGTTAATTTTCTTTAAAAACAAATCTTATTTTATATTTTCAGGCATTTGACTTTGATATAATTATAGACACCATACCTTTAAAAATGTAATGTATGACAGTAGGAAACCCAATTTTAGGCACCAAAAGAGCCTTTTGAATTTTCTATCTTTTGAGATACAATTGACATATAACAACATAAAAATTTAAGAAGTACAAAGTGATGATTTGATATTTGTATATGCTGTATTATGAAATGTTTACCACATAAAGTTAGTTAACAAGCACCTATATCACCTCCGAGTTATAATTTTTCTTGTGGTGAGAATTCCTAAGATGTACTTTCTTGGAAGTTTCAAATATACAATACAGTATCATTAACTTTTATCACCATGTTATACATTACACAAGTAGACTGTATTCATCTTACAACTAAAAGTTTTTACCCTTTGATTACCATCCATTTTACCATCTACCTGCCCTTAGTAACCACCAATTTTCTCTGGGTTCCTATGATTATTTTTTTATTGAAACTATAAGTGAGATTATACAGCATACATCTTTCTCTGTCTGACTTATTTTACTTAACATAATGCCCTCAAGATTCATCCATGCTGTTGAAAACGGCAGGATTTCCTATCTTTTTTCCTTTAAAATATATATTTTTATTTTTCAATTACAGTTGATATACAATATTATATTAGTTTCAGGTGTACAACATTGTGATTAGATATTTATATAACTTACTAAGTGATCACCCTGATATATCTAGTACTCATCTGACACCAGGATTTCCTTCCTTTTTATAGCTCAAAAATATTACATTTTATGGGTGTACCACATCACCTTTATCCATTCATTTATCCGTAGACACTTAGGCTGTTTCCATGTCTTGGCTGTTATAGATAATGCTGCAAGGAACATGGGATATTGATATTACATCGAGACAGTGATTTTATTACTTTCAGATACATATCCAGATGTAGAATTGCTAGATCATATGGTTGTTATATTTTTAAGTTTCTGAGAAATTTCTATACTACTTCCATAGTGTCTATACCAATTTACATCCACACCAACAGTGTACAAGTCTTCCCTTTATCCTACATCTTCGCCAGCACTTGTTATCTATTATCTTTTTTATAATAGACATTTTAACAGGAGTGAAGTGATACCTAATTGTTTTTTTGATTTGCTTTTCCCTGGTTATTAGTGATGTTGAACATAATTCATGACTTGTTTGGACATTTGGGTGTCTTCTTTAAAAAGATGTCTATTCAGATCCTCTCTGCATTTCTTAATTGAATTTTTTTTGTTATTGAGTTGCATGAATTATATACATATATAACAATATTTAAATTTGTATGGAAGTTTGAGAGACCTAGCATAACCAAAGCAATCTTAAGAAAAAACAAAGTTGAAGACATCCACTTCCTTATTGCAAATTATGCTTCAAAAGTATAGCAATTGAAACAGTATGATAGTGACATAAAAATGGACACAGACCAATAGAACAGAAATAATAGCCCAAAGAGACCAATAGCCCAAAAATAAACCCTAGTATATACTGTTATCTAATATTTGACAAGGGAGCCAAGAATACTCAATGGGGAAAATATTCTTTTTCAACAAATGTGCCCCAAAAATGTATACACACACATTGAATAATTATAAGGGCAGGGTTTATTAAAATACATTTCATTTTCAAAATTGAGCAATCAGCTGTTAAAGTGTATAAACATTTTTGGGACACCTTGTATATGTTAGATATTAACCCCATATCAGATAACTGGTTTGCAAATATTTTCTCTCATTCATCAGGTTGCCTTTTTATTTTGTTAATTTTTTTTCACCGTAGAAGCTTTTTAGTTTGATGTAGTCCCACCTTATTGTGGCTTTTTTAGCTTGTGCAAAAAATCATTACAAAGACATATCAAGGAGCATTTACTTTCCTTTTGTCTAGGAGTTTTATGATTTCAGGTCTTACCATTAGGTTGTTAATCCATTTTAAGTTAATTTTAAAAGTGATATAAATACAGGTCCAGTTTCATTCTTTGCCTGTAAATATCCAGTTTTCTCAGCACCACTTAGTGAAAAAAATTTTTCCCATTGAGTATTTTTGACTCCCTTGTCAAATATTAGATGACGGTATATACTACGGTTTATTTCTGGCTTTCCATGTTGTTCCATTGGTCATTGTGTCCATTTTTTTGCCAGTCCCATACTGTTTTGATTACTATAGTTTTGCAGTATAATTTGCAATAAGAAAGTGTGATGTATTCAGCCTTGATTTTTCTAAAGATTGCTTCAAGGTCTTCTAAAGTTCCATAAAAATTTTAGGACGTTTTTCTTTATATTTCTGTGAAAAATACCATTGGAATATTTATAGGAATTGTATTGTATTTATAGATTGATTTAGACAGTATCCATATTTTAACAATATTAATCTTCACAATCCATGGACATGGAACATATTTCCATTTAATTCTCTATTCTTTAATTTCTTTCATTAATGTCTTATAGTTTTTGTTGCACAGATCATTATGTTGTTGGTTAAATTTATTTTCAAGTATTTTATTGTTTTTTATATTATCTTGAATAGAATTGATTTTATTATATCTTTTTCAAACAGTTTGTTTTCAGCATACAAGGACACAACTGATTTGTTTCTTGACTTTTTATCCTATGACTTTATTGAATTTTTTTTATTAATTCTAATCGGTTTGGAGGAGTCTTTATGATTTGTTATGTATAAGATTATTTCATCTGCAAAGAGATAATTTTACTTGTTTCTTTCTGATTTTCATGCTTTTTTGTTTCTTTCCTGATTGCTCTCATTAAGATTTCCAGGATTATGTTGAATAGGAGTAGTGAGAGTGATGACCCTTGTCTTATTCCTGATCTTAGAAGAATAGCTTTCACATTTTCACCATTGAGCATGTTGCCTGTGGGCTTTCACATATGACCTTTGTTATGTTTAGGTATATTCTTTCCATCCACAATTTGTTGACAGTTTTATCATAAAAGGATATTGAATTTTGTCAATTTTTTTCTGCATCATTTGAGATAATCCTATTGTTTTTATTTTTTATTCCATTATTGTGATTTATCTCACTTACTGATTTGTGTATCTTGAACTATCCTGACATCCCATAAAAGAATTTTATTTGATCATGGTACACTATCCTTTTAATGTACTATTAAATTTGATTTGCTAGTATTTTTTTCAGAATTCTTGCATCTATATTCATCAGGGATATTGGTGAGTGATTTAATATGAAGAAAGTTACAATGTGATCTGAGTGCAATATTGCCAGATTTCTGTGATTAATTTTTCCTATCCAATTCAAATTTTACAGTTTTCACACACAACTTATTTGAATGAAATCTTTAAAGGAATTCTCTAATTCAGAGACCTCTCAAAGTAGTACATTTAATTTTAATGAAAGCAAACCACCATTTTTTGGCATTCATATTTATATATTAATCATATTATATAATTGCAATAATAAATAAAACTTAATCTATAGATTTGATGAGAAATATCATTATAGCCCTGGTTGGAGTGGTTCAGATGGTTGGGGCGTCGTCTTGTGCACCAAAGGGTCACAGGTTCAATTCTGGGTCAAGGCACATACCCAGGTTGTAGGTTCGATGTTTCTCTCACACATTGATGGTTTTTTTCTCTCTCTCTCCCTCTCCCTTCCTCTCTCTCCAAAAACAATAATAAATAAATACATACATACATACATACATACATACATAAATAGTAATGCCCCCATATATAAATATACACATTATTTTGTAAGTGCAAATAGTGCTTGCAAACAAGTAAGCCATGAAGATCCCTTTACAGAGGGAATTTAGAGTGTTCATTAATCTGGAGAACTGATTAAGGGAATGTGGGGGTAAGAGAGGTCTTATTGTAATTTGTAACTTGGACTTCTATTCACAGTAGTTATCATCACGTACAAAGCTAACTACATACATGATGTTTTTGAGATTTCTCTCCATAAAATAAATCACTTGAATTATATAAATCACATATTCTCATTTATTTGAAAACATTATAGTCTATTATAATTAATCCAGCTTTAGAAAACTAATACAGATTTGGTGAAATATTGAGTCAAATAATTATGACATTTATATAAATTGATAAATAACTTTAGAAATTAAATATATAAATTTAATTCTGATATATAATATCCATTATTAACAAATTTTATTTATATTTTTATGTTAATTTGACATTATGCTTTTAATATTTATAAGCATTATGGACTATAATGTTTTCAAATAAATGAGAATATGTGATCGGGTGAGGATTAAAAATACCATAGACAGGGTGGGTTAAACAACAGAAATTCATTTTCTTACATTTTGAAGGCTGGGAATTCAAGATCAGGGTGCTAACATGGTTGGTTTCCTCTGTAACCTCTGTTCTTGGCTTGGAGATTGCAACCTTATGGATGCATCATCACATGGTCATCCTTCTATACACATAAGCCACTATTGTCTATGTGTTGTAATCCTGTTTTCTTACATGGACACCAGTCAAACTGTATTAAGGTCCACCTTTATTTTGACTTCATTATCACTTTGAAGGCCCTATTTCCAAGTACATTTACATTCTAAAGTACTGGGTGTTAGGGCTTCAACTATGAATCTGGGCTGACACAATTCAGCCCACAACAATATTTAGTAGAGAAATTATAACTTGTATAATGGGTGTGGTATTTCCAATAAAATTGTATCATAATGACTTCAAATTTTCATTAGACATTAAAAGAGTTTAACCCAAAAAGGATAAGTTTAAACTTTAAAAATAGCTCTGTTGCCGGGTGGGTGTGGCTCAGTGGTTGAGTATCAACCTACGATCCAAGAGGTCAGGGTTTGATTCCCAGTCAGAGCACATGCCAGGGTTTCTAGCTCCATTACTAGTGGGGGGCGTGCAGGCAGCAGCTGATCAATGACTCTCTTATCATTGATGTTTCTAACTCTCTCTCCCTCTTCCTTCCTCTCTCTGAAATCAATAAAGACATATATTTTTTTAAAAAATATCTGTGTTAATCACCATAGTGTTTTCTGTGTTTATGAGTTTTTGTTTGTTTGTTTTTTGCTTAACCCCTTCACCCTTTTCACCCAATCCCCAGACAATAGTATGGTGATTGCCAGAGGTAATAGGGGTAGGCATAGGTAAAAGAGTGCAAAGAGGGGATAAATGATGACAGAAGGAGACTTGACTTTGGGTGGCGATCGCACACTACAATATGCAGGTTTTGTATTATAGAATTGTACACTTGAAACCTATGTAATTTTATTAACCAAAGTCACCCCAATAAATTCAATATAAATAAATAAATAAATAGAAATTAAAGACCTAGTTCTTAAAAAAATTAAAGGAAAAGAAGTACAAGAAGTTGAAAAATAGCTCTTAATGTTAAGAGGGGATTTTCTTTCATCATATAAATACATGCTTTAAGTTATTGATCTTATCTCTGAAAGTTCTTTCAATTATATTCTAGTGCATTATTCTACTTTCCCTGACAGAAAGATAAAACATAGGTAAAGATTTCTCTAAGAAGTAACATAGCTGTATTCTGACCCCATATACTGACATTTGCCTCACTGTTTCTCATTTAGAAGACAAAGTAAAAAAACAATAGACGACAGCCACTCTTGGGGTATGCTTGTTGGGGACAAAAATAAAGATACATTGACTGAAGTAATTCCAAATGTAGTTGTGCTGCTGCATTTAACACAGAGACTCACAGAAACAAGAACCTGATAATAATTTTTCACTATGTCTAAAATGGGGAAAAAATGAAAAGAAAATAAGTATAGCATTGGATATATTAATTTATGTTTTAAATTATTTTTTCTTATCTGCTTTTTCTTTAATCTCCTCAGGCAAGGGAAGGGGTAAAAATTGTTATTGTAAAGTAACAAGAAGATTAAGAAAAATAACACTTTATTTTTCTTACATTCATAGTTTAAAACATAACCATATTGCCTTCTACCCTCATATGTGCTTTTCTTTTCCTATCCTACACTGACCTTCCATCTGAAGATGAATCAATACTGTTTACAAAAGCTTATAAGACTATATGAAATACTAAGTAAATACAGTATTCTGTTTTCATAATGTTGGTAATTTAGTGCAATGCGCTATTGCATCATATCAAATAACGCCAGAAAGTCAGATATCCAGACTTACTGTGCAGACACCTTAACAAAGTAGATCTAAATGTACAATCTAATCCCAGTAGCAAAAAAGTAGTGATACCAAGAGCCAACACTTATATAGAGTTGATTAAATTTCATGTGTATTCTCAATAATTTACATATATTAACCCATTTAATTTTCACAATGATATGAATAAAGTATTAATAAAACTATTCACATTTATAGGTGGCAAAATCAACACAAAGCCCCATAGTTCGTATCCTGGGATTCAAACTCTGTTAATCTGATTTGAGCGTTGACACTCAGCCATTACGCTGTGCAGCTTGATAATAAGGAATCAGCCTCTAGAATCAGACTGAATTCACCTTCAAAGCCCAGTTCTACCTCTTGCTCAGGCAACTTTTATATCTTTTGTTGTGCTTCAGATTCCTCACCTTTAAAGCTGATAAAATACTAGCATAACTAGGAAGGCTTGAGAGGGAGAAGAGGGAGAGAGAGACAAAGAAGGAGAGGAAGAGGAAAGAAGCAAGGCGCCCCTTTAGAAATCATACAAAGCAAGGAGTTTTGTTTAGTGACTTTGACATTCATATTCTACCTCTAGATATAACTGACTTTTGTTAAGGATCAAAAAAGTATGGATGAGTGCGATGCAATTTTCCAGACTTGATCTGGACCTCTGCCAAATAACTCAAATTCTCTAGTCTAGTTCTTCAACTACAGATCATTCATTGAACTTGAGGGTAATAAAATATTTCAAGAGATTCTTCTGGCTGTGGTTGATTCAGTTCTGAGTCAGCATTTCAATACCATTTGGAGCCTATAACCTCCAGAAACAGGATTCACATGAAGGGTAAGTTCAAACAGTATACTTTTGGAAATATAATAAGATAGAAAGTTCATATTTTTAAATGCAGCAATTCTTTTATGCATGTATAAACTTTATGCTTTGAGCCATTACTGAATATATTGAATGTGGGTATGCATATGACAATTTCAATATTACTTTCATAAAAGTTAAACCAACTAAAATTTTAAATACTATGTAGTTACTAAGACATTGATTTGTCCACCAAGGAAACTGCATATACGAATGAATGATAAAAACCAACACAAAGTATTAGTGTTTTCAGTTATGCCTATTTTTATTGCATTTGCTCTACATTTTGTTAATAAAATAAAAACAGCCAGATTTAACTGTTTAAAAATTATTCATTACGGTATTAGTTAAAACATCAATGGCCATAATGCATGCAATTATCTAATTCCAGTTTTTACTATTTGTCTCTCGAGTAGAACTATATGGCTTGTTCCAAGTGAACCTCGTGATTTTGCAAGGATGGCTGACCATTGGGAGAGCTGGCCATGAATCTGTTTTGCATTGCCTCAAGTTGTGAAGAGAGAGAGGGGGGGGAGGAGGGGAGGGGAGGGGAGGGGAGAAAGAAAAGAAAATGACTAACAACAAGTATTTATTTTAACCATGATAAGCATGATAAGTACTCTTAGAGTAATAACCTCTCTTAGTGGATCATCAGGCTTTATATCCAGAATATTTTTTCAGGTTTATGTCTTTCTTCTTTGTGCTAATAGTAGTTTTTGTGGTCCAACACTACTCACTAACAGTATCTCGTTTTGATAACATGGAACCAGCTTATTTTATAAATATCACAGAGGACATATATCTCTTCTGAGAGGAATGTCCTTTTATTTATGAATTTTCTTAGTGGGTGCCAAAAAGATTCTACACAGAATTGAAACTTTTTACAATTATGATTGTTCCAATTTTGTTTTTCTTGGCATCTGGCCTCTTGACTTGGAGTGTATGGATATAACCTGCTTAAGAAAGAGATTCAAATTTTAACTATTTAACTTAGTTCTCATTTGAATTTTTTGTATTCAAATAACTCATTTTATCATCCGTTAACTATCTTGTTTTATCATATTGCAAGTACATGTGCATACATAGGGGATCTGAGATATCATATGTTTCAAGGACAAAATGCCTTTGTTGCGCCCAACATGAGAAATCTGTATACATGAGATGGATATGACCCTTGTAAACATAATCTACACACATACTCTCTCTAAAGACAAAAGTATTTTTTTTCATGTTCAAATTAAGCTGCAATGGCAATCTCCAGACAAACATTCTGTTGAGTCAATAGCTGGAAATTAAATAGAACAATGTCTCTCATTCTGTTTCATAGACTTTTCAAAAGGTTTGAACCATGCAAACCCAATTTTTCAAGCTTCACAGTGGGATTTATTCTTTTTTCCTTCTAAAATATACTCATGAGGTATTAATAATAATAAACTAAACTTAAGGAAGTTTCTTAAAAGAAGAGAAGTGAAAGCATACTATTAGCGCCTCATACTCTAATATTTTTTGGAGAAACTAATCTGATAGCACAAGGCTATTCAAGAATGTTGAGGATTACATGTGACACTTCCCCTTTTTATTTTGACTTCTATAAAATTAGAAGTACATTTTAAAAGTTCAACTGTTTCATAGATATTATATTCTTATGTTAAAATGACTATCTCAACATAAACCACCTGATATAAAAAAAGATATACAAAATCCATAAGAAAATAAATATAAATATTCATGGTAAATATTCAATATAAAAATCAATATTAAAAAGATTCTTGACATACTAATTACATTTTTTAGCATTTATTAACTTGTTTTCATGTTTGTATTGAAGGCAATATACATTTTTCTATGTGATTAAAAAAAATATTCTGAAGAAAAATGTCTCATTGAAAAACCCTGCTACTTTTAAGGTTTCTCTATTTTACAGTCTTGCTTTAAAAATATTTTTTTCTCTTTAGATAGGGTTCAATTGTGTTTTCTTTTTTTAATAAGTGTTTGGCGAAAATAGCTAAATTTTATTCAGGATTGCAGACATAAAGTACAAGCATTTTATAGTTGGAATTTTGTGAAAAACCTATAACAGGAAACAAAGCACTTTTCAATGGGGCTGTTTAGATCTTCTTTTAATACAGTCCAAAATAAAGCATTAATAAACATTTAAATTTAACACATACAAGCAAGAATTAAAACAGTCTGAATTTATGACAAACCCTTTCTACATTTAACAATGATACCTGTAATTATAGTGTCAGTATCCTGAAATGAATAACCTCATTTGCAGTAAGATTAAACCAATTTCCTTCATCTGTTAATCATACATTATTATGAATGCTTAACCACAAGGATATTGTAGACACCTCCTGTGAAATGAATAAACTTTACTTGCATACACCATATGAATAAGTGAGTCCAAAAGGGAAAAAATGAAATAACACTAAAATAGCAGATTATGTAGATCTCTATCTTGGATACAAACCTGAGGCTACATACATTATACACATTACCTGTTGGGAAGTGTTCCCAGAGCAAATTATTCAATGTAGTTGCATACACCCAAAATCAAAGGAATCATTTTAAATATAAAAGGTAATGATACTATAATTTTTCATATTTGTTTAGCACGGCTATCAATATTCTTAACTTAAAATGCTTTATTTTTAATCACTACACAGAATTTTAGATAACAAACATATTCGTTCCTCTGCATCTTTTTTTGTCTTTGATGTCTCATGGATGGTTATACATTTTCCCGAAGTTGTGTACAAATGAGTCAAAAGGAAATATATCAGACTTGTGAGTTTCATGCTTATACAATTTAACAAAAAAATTTGATTGCTTCATAAATATAACTGAAAATCAAAAACAAAGAGTGAACATATGAAATAATAAAAAATATGTAGAAATGAATAATAGTAAAGGACACTGACTAGTGTAGTTAAATACGTGATATTTTTCTGGCAGGGTTATCTTGTGAAGAAAAGTTGTGAAGTTGATACAGTTCTTTATCTATAAATTTCCAAGTCTCTTCTTAATGTATATCTTTCCACAAATTCATAAAATGACTTTTATTCTGCAGGTCATACTAAAATCTGCTTCCAGGAAAAGATCTGCTAAACATTATTTACCTTAATATTTCTTACACTCTAATTTCCATTTCAAATTTTGGAAGAAAGAGTCTAATCAGCAGTTAATGAATTTTTCAATGTTAGTAAACAGGTCTGGATGCCCTGGAAATATGATTATACCAAAACCATTACTAATGCACTGATAATAATAAGGTGGCTCTAGCTTCCTGAATAGTATGTAAACTGATACATACTAGTTTTTCTAAATCTTAAAATCATTACCATTTTAAGAGCCAGTTTGAGATTTTCTTTACATAAATTTTATTTTTTACTTCATTAGATTGTAATCCTCCTATAGGTCAGGGTCATGACTGTTATACTCACCATCATATCCCCATTAACACGAGGAGTGCATAACTGAGAAAAAACAATAGTTGAACAAATACTGAATCAAAACTTGGTTTATTACTTGGTACTTTTTGAGACCATCTAAGAACTAATTAGAATTGTGTCCATTTCTCAATTGATCAATAATTTAATTAAATTATCTGAGGATAGTGTTAAGACACTGTTATAAAATTTTTTCTCATTTCCAACCTATACTAAAGAGAGAGAAAATTATTGTATGTCCTTTCCAATTCATTGTAGCTGATCACCCTAAGCATGCATCCCTGGTTAAATTCTAACTACAAACATCTTTTTATAAAATTTATTTTCCCTATTTTGGTACTAGATATGCATGAGGACATAGTAAGCTACCTCCTTCTGAAGGCAGTTAAATTTTATTAACCATTATTAAATTTACTTATTTTTAAAGTGATATCATCAAAAAATGTGACTGATCTTTTGAACATTTTCTAACAATTTACTGAGATTCAGGTGATGAATCATGTTTTTTGTATGCTAGCTTGCTATAGTTAAACTAAAAAGTGAATGATATTCTCATTTTAAAAATAAAACAGCAGTGTTATTGAAACATTTAATTAGCACATATTTCTTTGAGAAGGGGCTAGTGTTTTACCAAACTATTTCAATGGTGTCCAACATCTATTAGCTTTTCTACTATTTTAAAATAGAACATGTCCACTGACTGAAATTAATATTAAATACCTGAAATAATGATGATATTTTTATTATTGTTTTGTTTTCTGTATTTCATTGTTATAATTAATATTGCTTTTGCTATTGGTATTTTGCATGCAAGATACAAAACAAGTATAGACTAAATCAAACAACAAGATTTTACTTCCTATCAATTTATCATAACTATTTTTGAGCAAATAGCTACTTACAGTTGGGGTTTATTAAGTTAATTAAATATTATTAAATTTAGAAAATGCTCAGGTAATACATTTTCTCACAACATATTTTTTTGTAAAGGAAATAGTGGCATGTAAAAATCATGATGCTACTGTCATCTGTGAGGTTAGTAAAGATAATGAAATGCCCACTTTTGATAAGATGTGAGAAAATAGTCTTATATACCATTGATGAGTATATATGTTTTGAGGACAGGCATTTGGCCATAGCAATAATCATTACTAATGCATATTACCTTAGCCCTAACAACTCCATTAGGGATTCATCATACTGATATTTTCACATAAGACAGCCAAGGACACAAACATACACACACACACACACGCACACACACACACATTCATAAAAAATATCTGGATGTATAAACAAAAGTAAGAAATAGAATGTGGATAATCTCAGACATCTCAAGTAGCAGTATTTTCACTGATACATTGCCTAGGGCAAGGGAAACAAAGGAAAATATTAACAAATGGGATTATATCAAACTAAAAAGCTTCTGCACAGTAAAAGTAACCATCAACAAAATGAAAAGAGAACCTATTATATAGGAAAGCATATTTGCCAATGATACATCAAATAAAGGGTTCATTTCCAAAATATATACATAACTCATACAACTCAACTCCAGGGAAACAAACAATCCAATTTAAAAAAATAGTCAGAGGACCTGAATAGACACTTCTCCAAAGAGGACATACAGATGGCCAAGAGACATATGAAAAATGCTCAATGTCACTAATCATCAGAGAGATGCAAATTAAAACTACAATGTGATATCACCTCACACCTGTCAGAATGGCTGCCATCAACAAATCAGCAAACAAGTGCTGGCGAGGATGTGGAGAAAAGGGAACCCTAGTACACTGCTGGTGGGAATGCAGACCGGTGCAGCCACTGAAAATTAGTGTGGAGTGTCCTCAAAAAAATTAAAAATGGAACTACCATTTGATCCAGAGATCCCACTTCCGGGAATATATCCTAAGAATCCCAAAAACTAATCAGAAAAAATCTATGCACCCCTATGTTCATAGCAGTGTTATTTACAATATCTAAGATCTGGAAACAGCCCAAATGCCTAGCAGTACATGAGTGGATAAAAAAGCTGTGGGACATTTACACAATGAAATACTATGCAGCTGTAAAAAAGAAAAAACTTACTGTTTGCAACAGCATGGATGGACCTGGAGAGTATTATATTAAGCAAAATACGCCAGTTAGAAAAAAACAAATATCACATGATCTCACTTATATGAACAAAATAAACTGATGAAAAAATAGGGCCAGAGTTATGGATGCATGGAACAGAATAACAGATGTCCGTGGGAAGGGGAAGGGAACAGGAAGACATTAACCAAAGAACATATATGCATATATACCCATGGACACAGAATATTGTATGGAGAAGGCCTGGGGTGGGTGAGGGTTGGATAGAGGGGGACAAAAAGGGAGAACATGGGAGACATCTGTAATACTGTCAACAATAAAAAAAAAGTAAAGAAATAGAATGTGGAGCCTTTTTTAACTGTATAATTAAAGTTATATTTTTTTATTGTTCAAAATATTACAGATGTCCCCTTTTCTCCCATTGACCCCTTCCACCCCACACCCACCCTTTTCCCCAGTCCCTCCCCACACTATTGTCAGTGTCCTTGGGTTATGCATATATGCATATAAGTTCTTTGGTTAATCTCTCCCTATGCACCCATCCACCCACCCCCACCTTCCCTCTGAGATTCATCACTCTGATCCATGCTTCCATGTCACTGAATCTGTTCTATCGATCAGTTTATTAAGTTCTTTAGATGCCACATATAAGCGAGATCATGTGATGTTTGTCTCTCTGCCTGGCTTATTTCAATTAGCATAATTTTCTCCAGGTCCATCCGCACTGTCCCAAAGGGTATGAGATCCTTCTTCTTTACAGCTGCATAGTATTCCATGGTGTAAATGTCCCACAGCTTTTTAATCCACTCATCTACTGATGGGCACTTGGGCTGTTTCCAGATCTTAGCTATTGTAAACTGTGCTGCTATGACCATAGGGGTGCATATATTCTTTCTGACTAGTGTTTCATGATTTTTAGGATATATGCTTAGAAATGGAATCACTGGGTGAAAAGGCAGTTCCATTTTTAGTTTTTTGAGGAACCTCCATACTGTTTTCCATAGTGGCTGCACCAGTCTGCATTCCCACCAGCAATGTGCCAGGGCTCCCCTTTCTCCACATCCTTGCCAACACATGCCACTTGTTGATTAAACATAATATTTTAAATCATGAATCTGTATTATTTTTGCAATAATGTTTAGTGAAAATAAGAAGCAACTTTCAATGAGCATTTTTAGAAAAAAAAAATAATGTGTTAATGAAACATTTTAAGTGCAAAAATCTTCAGAAAACTGATAGAAAAATCAGTGTAAACTGCATGCCGTACTTCTCTTTAAGAATATTTTTATTTACCTCCTTATAGGTGCCCTTGCTTTAGCAAAACTAGAAATATATTTTCAGCACCAAAATTTATTTATATTGAAGTATCTTTAGAAGCATGGCATTACTTTTTAATTTGTAATATCTCTAATGAACCATCTGCTTTTCATATGTTAACTCAATATTAATTCAAGAGATGTTTATTTTAGAAACTGTACATTTCTTATTGTTGTTTTCATTGTAGCCACTGAAGCATTATTTATTTCTACATAGTTACTAACATTTTTGTAAGCTGTATTCTTCTTAAACATGCTAATTTGTGGCTATTTTTTCACAAATCTTCAAGCAATTGATGTTCACTATTTTATCTAATGAAACAATGTTCGTTTTTTTAATGAAAAAATTGTCAAGCACTATTTACTATAACTATCAAAAAAATAAACCCCCACAGTCTAAAATTCTCAAATCACATTTCTCATCACCATAGTTATGGCAGTAAATTAAAACCTCGGAAATGAGAGAGCAGGTAACAAACTGCCAATGCTCTTTGAGTGAGAGATAATGTCTTCTTGATAAAGGGATCAAGATAATGCTTTAATTTGTCAGGTCTATACCCTAAGATGAATTTATATATTTGGTTGGGTGGAGGATTTCGCTGTTGAGCTTGCATATCAATTTTACAGAAAGAAAATTTGTGTATGTGCTTCCATAGTCTACAAAACATTATTACTCTATCATAACGAAAAATAAAATAAGTTTAAACCCAGAGGTTATACAGTAGCACAGAATTGCAATACCAGTACTATAAATTCTGAATATTCATGTGCCATCTCAGATCGATTATGTATAAAGATTTAGGTCGCCACAGGGTTAAAGCCCCATCATTCAATCTATAGTTAAGAAAAGAGAGGGAATGAAATTGCCTCTCACACTCAACTAAGGTTAATGCCAGAGCAGTGAAATTAAAAAAAAATAGTTAAGAGGCAACAGTTCTAAATCATTCCTTCAACAAATATTAAAATGTGTGGATTCCTCCTCTCAAATTTCTTGTCTTAGCTTTTCTCAGAAAGACAGAGAAAGGAGCTCTAACCAAGACCAAGCAGCTGCTAGGGGTTGTTGACAAAGGTAAGCCTGGTGGGGTGAGGTTATTGTCTTTCACCCATACCTTCCCTTCGCACCAAACCTACTCTAGCTTGGGCAGGTACCAACATGTAGAAGACTGTCATCCCTATCCTCTTGATTAGTCAGTATTCTCCCTTTTTCATTTCTCCTTTTATTTCATTCCTCTTTGAAATATTTTCTTGGGGTGAGAAAAATTGTTTCTTCATAATCACTTCCTCTATCTGTAAAACTGCTGTTTAAAAACCCAGCTCTTAGGAACCAATGTGTGCACAGTCCCTGTGAAAGCGCACACACAAATATAGAGAAAAAGAAGGATGAAGAGAAGACAGAATGGATTCTATGTTACAGAGTATTCAGATATAGCAAGGAAATTAAGGCTGTGAGAAAGTACCAAGATGTCAACTTTCTAAGGTGGAAAAAGTTCTCCAGAGAATTCTGAGATTCTCTCCCCCACTTTCACTAATGTAGAAAACAAGTGAAATGTTTCCCTCTAACCTACTCCTATCCAGATGGCAATGAGATATCATCTCCTTGCCACCTTGTGCAGTTATTCTGCATCCTTGACAATGATAGTGCTGAGTGAGATGCAATGGGAGATAGTTGAATTCTAACATTTTATCACAGGCAACTGTATGGGTTGTGAACCAAACATTGCAGATTATAGGGAGCCTATTTTCCCATAAGATGTTGACAAGCACCTCAAGGAAGATGTAAAATCACTTTGTGAAATCATTTACACAATATTGATTTGACTGAAATAATCTCTACATCATCTAATTATATCAGCATCAGACAGCAGAAAAGGGGAGTAAAGAGTTAACAGAGTTGGGAGTTGCTTTCTCAACCTTCTGTGAAAACTTGATCATGTTCTTTTGTGGTGTTGAGGTTTATGTCCTTTTTCTCCTTTTAGGCTGTTTTCTCTCAAATGGTATTAACATTTGCACACGAGTCTCACCTTTCCCTTTGTTATTTTAGCTGTTTTTCAACCTTCCCCCACCACCCAACCACCAAAGGTCAGTCTAATGGGTTTTCTTAGTTAGAGGAAGAGCTTGCTGGTTTGGTATTTAGTGCTTTGAAGCTGCTACCTGAGAACTAAAATCTATGGTCCCAGGAACCCACCAACATTTAAATTATCACTCTCTAGACCCTTTTTGTTGAAACATTTTATTTTCTTCCTAGACACAATATTTCTATCTTCAGTTGTTCACAATACAAACTTTCTGAATGCTTTCTTTCAAATGCATTTTCTCTATGTGAAAGACATCAGACATTGCCTATATTTCATTTTAAGGTTCAACCTTAAGAGCAAGCATTTTTTCCTATAATATTTAAGATACAATACTCAGAAGGAATGGACTCCAATTATAAAAAAAAATCATCATGCAACATTTATTTAAAATTATGTGCATATCAAATATTTCAGACTCCAATCTTTTTAAGCCATTTGAAATAAGCAAATATAAAATATTTAATTCAAGATGAATTCATGGAATGGCAAGCTGTCAGCAGATGGAGCTATTCTGCAACATATGCTTAAATTTTTTTCAATGAGAAAAGCAGGTTAAAATTGTTTAATATTTAACTACATGTCTGTTTCATGAGAGGATTAACATTCATCTAAAAAAATTATCTTTTCATAATTTAGGATATTGATTCCTACATGTTTTCTTCCAAACTTTCTTCCATAAATACATTAAATTGAAATTTTAACTGACTTTTCATTGTAATAGAGATCTGAGAGAAATAATTTGAAAGTCTAAGTTTGGATAAAAATAGAGTGCAGCAAATATTTAATGGTAAAGAACCTACATTTTGTTATTTTCACACACGAAACACTGTAAAAGCAAAGAAATCTTTCTATTGCAATAATCTACCAACTTCTCTGTGATCCTATTTATGAAAGTTCATAAAATCCCCAAAATAAATATAAGTATCTCCACTTGGATTTTGGCCTATGTAAACTTTTTCATTTTGAATTTCAAGAAATAAAATATTTCTTAAATAAAAGTTGCTGAATTACAGGAGTTGGAAAGAAATTGAAAATATTCTCAGTGCCTAACATTGGCTTTGTCACATAAAAGGCAATAAATCTAATATTTTCAATAGACTGATAAGCAAGATACTGGTGTAAAAGTGTTCTCCAGGTAAAGCTGACTTCAACCCTTTAGATTCTTTCAATCTTGACTGGGGTCTAATATTCAGCTCTGTATCACCAGTCACCTCCACAGTATAATTTTAGAGGAAAAATCAGATATGTCCATAGCCTTTGTTTTATGTTAATTGGTTCTATTTAATCATTTATTGACTCCTGAACACAAAATAAAAGAGCAGTTATTTTGCATATTTACCTCTTTCTGAAACTGGACACAATGGATCCTGGTTTCCTGTCACCACTTGAGCCAATTAAGCAGAGAGGGTTGAATCATATATGACTGTTTATTCCAATAATGCTAACAGTATGGGAGGACAATTAGGTCATCCTGAAAAATCTGGTCTCCCTACCCCTCTAAGCTAGTTCCTTATATTGGGTAGAAGGACGAAGATTACATGGGGAAGTGGGCAAAAGGAATAAGAGTGGGTATAATGGTTTACAGGTTACAGGAAATGCTGGCTGGAGGTTTGCAAAAGGGTGGGGTGCCTCCAGGACCAATTTGTTTCCAGAACAAGGTTGTTATCTTTCCATTACAAAAGGGGAATGGACTGCACTCCAAGGTCTACTCCCAAGTCCCGGGGTGTACAACTCCCAGCCAGGTTAGAAAGTGCTTTTCCCAATTAGAACAGAACAATCATAGTTAACAGAACATGATCAACATCTCTGCCCCCAACATTTCCTTAAGTCCCTTAAACTATATTTTATTCAGGGTAAATTTTCTTCTCTTCTTTTGTAGGAAACTATAGTGTTAATATAGATTATTACTATAAGAATAGCTTCCTTCTCATCACTCAAGTTCATTTATTCATTCAAAAATAATTTAGTAAATGCCTACTATGTGACAGATGCTATGCTTTACATACAGTATCTCAATTAAGTTGCACAAAAATGTACTGAATATGTAGTATTATTTCCTCCATTTTGCAAATAAGGAAACTAAATCTTAAAGGGGTTATTTGCTCAAGATCAAATGGCTTGAGTAGAAAGGAGAAGAGAGTGGAGGTAGGGGAGGTTAGGATTCTGTTCCAAATAGACATTAGGGATCCAGAAGCCCTGCAATTTTCAGTGCTTAGCTCCAAGATCACCTAAAGCATTACAATTCAGTTGGCATAAAGAAATGATTATAGGAGATTTATGGAGCATGCTTGAAGTGGCTTATATTACCTCTGTCCATGCTCTTCCAGCCAAAACTGAGTCACTAGGCCACAACTAACTGTAAAGGAAGGTGAGAAATTTAGTCTATGTACTCAGGAAAAAAAGAAATTACTAAAGACTGAACAGTTGTTCTTCAAACCCTTGGAACCTGGGAAATCCATACAGAGATGCCTTGCTCTTTGTGTATTATTACAAATAATAACTCACTAAAGGTTCTGGTACTGGTTGCAACGTGAGTGAGGCGTTTTCTCCATACTAAACAATTCTCAGGCAACAATTGGGTGCTCTACAATTCTACTCAATTTTGACACTAACTACATGGATAACATCAGATTCCACAGATTAAACTTTCAGTCTTACAAGAATGTTTTTCACTTCAGAAGCCAGTTGCAAGTCCAGGCTGTTAACCTATACTTCTGACCGACTGGCTATTGATCAGAGGTTCTGATGACCCACTCCTTGGATTTGATTAATTTGCTAGAGTGGCTCACAGAACTCTGGACTGAAGACAAGAAACCATATATTGCCTCCCATTGCTCTTATTGCTGAGAAAATGTCAAGGGTTTTGGGAGTCGTGAGACAGGAACCGATATTACCTAATTAATAATACTTTTCTTATTTGTTTATAAATCACTACACCACAAGGGACATAAATAAAGCCTCCTTCATGAATTTTAAAGTAGAATTTAGATCTTACACATTGATATTTAAAAATATCCTAATTTTATTTTAAATAAAAATCAGGTTGCATAAAATCAAAGAAAAGGAAACAACAACAACTTAATAAAATTGGGCACCAGACTTGAACAGACTCTTCACAAAAGAAAATACTCAGATGGCCAATGGACATATGAAAAGTTGTTTAACCTCATTAGTAATTAGGAAAATGAAAATTCAAACCACAACAAAATGCCATAAAAATGGCTAAGATTAAAAAATATTTACCATACCAAGTATTGACAAGGTTGTGGAATAAGCAAAACTGACTCTAAAAATGTGCATTGCTAAAGTGGCTTTGGAAATCTCTTTGTCATCTTCTGCTTTTGGTGAACATGTGACTAACCCAAGGCCCAGCAGTTTCACTCCTAGATGTACACTCAGAGAAATATGTGCATATGTGTGCCAAAGGCAATGTACAAGAAGTTTCAAATCAGCTGTACGTTTAATAGCCAACATCTGGAAATAAGCCAAAATGTTGGTCAGTACTAGGACAGACAAACTATAGTGTGTTCATACAATGGAATACAATATGCAAATAAAATTAAGTGAGCATTTGCTCAAATCAAGAACATAGATGAAGCTCCAAAAATATATTTGAACATAAGAAAAATGGAAAAGAATACATATTGTATAATTCCATTTATATTACTTTCTAGAACAAGCCAAACTAATCTGCATTGTTTGGATACTCTTTAACCTGGATAAAAACGAATGTATAATAGAGAGGGAACTTGCTTAGAACCCGTAACCCTTTTATTTTTTATTTCTCCTTTTCTAAATGGGAATGCTTATCCTATGCCTGACCACTATTGTCTTTTGGAAACAGATAAGTTGTCAGATTTTACAGGTTCACAACTGGAGAGTAATTTGCCTCAGGCTGAATCCCACCTCAAGTCACAGTCATATTTGATTTAGACGGCATTTTGAATTTAGTACTGACTCTGGGATAGGTTAAGACTTTGGGGCCTATTGGGATAGGGTAAATGTAGTCTTCATTTAAGAAGGTCAAGAAGAATTTTGAAATCCTGTTCCTCAGTATCTCAGAATGTGCTTATCTTTTCAGATAGAGTGTTTTGTTTATTTTAATATATCTTTGTTGATTTCAGAGAGAGGAAAAGAAAGGAAGAGAGAGAGAAAGAAACATCAATGATGAGAGAGTCATTGATCGGCTGCCTCCTGCACACCCCTGACTGGGGATCGAGCCCACAACCCAGGCATGTGCCCTGACCAGGAATCAAACCACGATCTCTTGGATCCTAGGTCGAGGTTTAATTGCTGAGCCACGCCAGGCCCAGCTCAGATAGAGTCCTTAAAGAGGTAATTAATTTAAAATGAGGTCATTAGAGTGCCTCTTAATCCAACAAGACTAGTGTCGGTGTTAATCTGTCTCTGTTAATTTGGCTCTTAGCCCAGCCAGAAGAATTTAGAAGGTGGGAGAAAAAGTATTAATATATTTTTAGCCCCCACAGTACTTTATAACACATCTATTATTGGAATAACTTTACTGCTTTAAAATGATTTACTCATATGTTTGTTTCCCCTATAAGTCAATGCATTCTTCAAGATCAAGGACCATGTCTTTATATCTTTTTATTCCCAATGACGAGGAGTTAAAGAGGTGAGATTGTGTTGTATAGACGTTCTGGATAAATTTATATGAAACAGGTTCATCAGTGGCTCGTTTTATTCAAATCCATTCATTAAATCAATAAAATATATCTTAAATGACTGTGTCAAGCTTCTAAGGATTCAAAATAGGACAAAAATAGTCTCTGCTATCAATAAACCCATGGTACTTTAAAAGAGATAAGAAAATCAGTGACAAATACTGTACAAGAGTAACAATAGAAATATGTACAGAATACTACCCATGCAGAAAAAGACTTCTCATTTAAAATGGAATGATAAAATGATGACTGGGGAAAAGGCCCAGATTTGGAATATCAAGAGTTTATACTTATAAACAAAAGGGTACCAGTAAAGACAAGATACTGGACCATGAATTTACATGCATTATCTCTTTTTTATACCTCTACAACAACCCTATGAGATAAGTAATATTATTATACTCATTTTACAATGGAAAATGAAGCCTAGAGAGGTAAAAATTTGGTCAGCATTACATAGCAAGTAACTGAAAAAGACATAATATAAGTTAAATTTACCTAAAGGCATTGTCCAAGCTATTAAAATCGTTTTCCTACCAGAGTTATCAAGAAACATTTTTATGCCAGTGCCATCTAATATACAAGGTGGCACAAAAATATGTTTACAGTATTTCATATGGAAAATAACACAATAACTAATAAATAGTAATACAATAATAAACTGTGTTTTGAGTACTCACAACTATAAACCTACCTTTGCCTCACCCTGTGTTGGGACCCCAGCATATATTAAAAAAGAGCAGGACTTCTGTTCACACCCAAAAACTCAAAGCAAATATTCAAGGAGATATAAATATATTATTTATTTCTTAATGAATGTTATTGTGGCTGGAAAGACGGTGAGGTTAATATTCACTGATTTCATCAAAATTCTCTTTGATGCTACAGCTTCTATAAAACTCAGGCTAATGACTATGCCTTTTTTTTTTACCCCATCCAATTTTCTTTTCTTCATATGGGGCCTGTTGTATTGATGCCAAAGGCTGAGAACTGATAAAGGGTTTAAAAATTGTTCTGTGGGGGATAAAAGCCTTCTATGTATAGTGTACATGTCATCAAATGCAATAAAAATGTTGCTTATTTTTACTAACCTGATAAACCCTAATATAATAAGACATGCATGAGGAAGTACAGACACAATTACTATAGTCATAACAATAATCTCAGGATATTTCATCAAATATTAAAATCTAGCTATCCTATTAAAAATGCCTAAATACAAGCACAGAAAACTTAAGGATAATACAAAGGGGGGAAAAAAAAAGAAATACTGTAAATTTTCTAATTGGAAGAAATAGCACACTTACACTTTAAATTTTCAAAAAGAAAAATACATTTTTATGAAAAGTAATGAAAAAGATATTATTCCAAGCATCTAACTCTTACGTCTTTGAATACCCCAGGAATCAATAATGTAATTGCTAAGCACCTTGTGGGAGTTTAAAATATGTGTTTATAGATGGATTGGCTACAAAACCACCAGCAGGCAGAGGCAGTGGGTGACTCTCTGATCTAAGTGCTAGAAAGCAGGCTTTCTCATCTTGTAGCTCATAGGCCACTTTTACATCTCCAGGTGGTCTTAAAGCTCATGCAAAAAATAAGTCTCACAAAAATATGTTTTACTAACATGTATTTTCTATTACTGATTTGAATCTGTATTAAAAAGTGAAAAAAGAAAGAAAGAACATCAATTATATCCAAAGTAATGGTTAGCTTGCCTTAAAATAACCACCCAAGTGGAGAGTACCTCTGGTCTGTATTATACTCAGTGTGGCTGTGCAACTTGTTTTTTGGGACTACTTTATGAACCTGACTCAGCCAGGAAGAGGACACTTTTATTCTTTCCCTTTTTTGTCTTATTAGTTTTAGTAAGACTGAAGTTTGAAAAGCCATTTTGGACCATGATGTGAATTCAATGATAAAAGTCATACCATGAGAATCGTGGGGAAAAATTATTAAAGGAGTATGTCTCCCTGAAGACTTTTTAAAACTCAATTATCTTCATCCAGACTTATTTTATGAGAATTATCTGCATCCATGCTTATTTTAAGTGAGAGAATACTTTATATTTTATTCTAGATTTTCTGTTATTCGCACCTTAATTTCATTTAACTGATATCAGTTTACTCTAGCTCCATAATACATTATGCTAAGACTCTTATATGCAAAAAACAACAACAAAAAAAACCTTTTATTTTTATTACAAAGTGAATAAATTAGACAAGACTTAAGCTCCACTAACAATCTACCATGAATGAATAAAGTCAGGTAAAAATTCCTTCAACTTATCTATATTTTGTTCTAGATTTTCTCTCTGACTACACCTATCATTCTTGTTATTTCCTGTGTCCAAAAAAATGTATTCTAACACTTCTTTATGTATAACATTGTCATTTGTGCTCCCAATCTTGCCTTCTAACCTCTATTTTTACTCTATTGTTCTATTTTCAATCTCTCAATCATCATTGTCATTTTTATCTTGCTCTAAAAAATGTCCACATATCATATTTTCCCAAATAACTTACTTCCATCATCCCTACCTCCTAATGCTGCTTCATCTAATATCCTTCTCTTAATGCCAAACTTTGTGAAAACATTCTATTCTTACTGCTTCTACTTCCTTACTATCAAATCATTCCTCAATTTCTTGCACTCTGCTTATATTCTATATTTTTAAAACTGTTCTCTTAAGTTAAAAATTGACTTTTTGTTATTTTTATAGTGCTTTCTTATCCCTTACCTTAATCTCTCTATAGCATTTTATATGTTTGCTTTTACTTCTATTGGAACCCTACCCTTGGTTTAGAACACTGCAATGTCTTGGTTTATGGCTCCATTTAAGAGTTCTTCAGTGTCTCTTCCTTAACCATTTTCAGTGGCTATCTCTGGTGTCCCTTACATCTTCTCAGCTTACCTTTTGCTATAGGTATTACTTTGGCACTTGGCTTAATGCAGGTGTAACCTGACAGCACTTGGCTTCAGCTGAATAAAGTCTCTCTTATTTTCAGTCCACACACTTTATTGATGCCTCTAAAAGGCAGACCTGTGATGAATCTCCCCCCATTCCCCACCCCCACCTTCCCTCTGAAATTCATCTGACTGCTTCATGGTTATATATCTCTGTATCTATTGTGTCTATCAATATATTTTCTTCATTAGATTACACATATGAGTGAGATCATGTGATACTTGTTTTTTTCTGCCTGGCTTATTTCACTTAGCATAATACTCTCCAGGTCCATCCATACTGTCCCAAAGGGTAAGAGATCCTTCTTTTTTACAGCTGCATAGTATTCCATGGTATAAATGTGCCACAGCTTTTTTATCCACTCATCAACTAATGGGAACTTGGGTTGTTTCCAGATCTTAGTTATTTTAAATTGCACTGCTATGAACATAGGGGTGTATAAGTTCTTTCTAATTGGTGTTTTGGTTTTCTTAATATACATTCCTAGGAGTGGGATAGCTGGGTCAAATGGCAATTCCATTTTTAATGTTTTGAGGAACCTCCATACTGTTTTCCATAGTGGCTGCACCAGTCTGCCTTCCCACCAGCAGTGTACTAGGGTTCCCTTTTCTCCACATCATCACCATCATTTGTGTAGGGAGGGGATGGATGACAGGTGGAAAGTATCAATGGGGGGGGAAGGGACATCTGTAATACTTTCAACAATAAAGAAAAAATTTAAAAATAGAATTACCATAGGATCTAGCAGCCCCAATTCTGGATTTATATCCAAAGAAAACCAAAACAAGATCTCAGAGAGATATTCGCACTCCTATGTTCATTGCAGCACTATTCACAATGGCTAAGATATGGAAACAACCCAAGAGTCCATCAACAGATGAAGAAATAAAGAAGATGTGCTATATATATGCAATGGAATATTATTCAACCATGAGTAAGAAGGAAATCCTATAATTTTTTACCATATACATGGACCTTGAGGGCATTATGCTAAATGAAATAAGTCAGACAGGGAAAGACAAATACTGTAGGATAATATAACATATTTGGAATTTAAAAATACCAAACTCATAGAAACAGAGAGTATAAGGGCTGTTCAGGGGCTGGGAAGGAAAGTGGTGGAAATAGGGAGATGTTTGTGGGAGGGTACAAATTCCCTGTTATAAGATGAATAATTCTGAACCTCCAATGTACAGCAGGATGATTATATTTAATAATTCTTTACTAAATACTTGAATGTTTCCAAGAGAGTATATGTAAATGTTCTCACCAAAGAAAATAAATGGTAATTATATGAAAAAATAAGTAAATAAATTAATTAATTAATAATAATAAGCAGACTTGTGGAAACTTAACCATCAGCACACATACAAGCACAGGTAACTTAGGTAACTTGGAAGTGCAAGGGAATTATACCCATATAGGACATCCTGTGACTACCAGAAGTTGGTAAATAAGTTCTCATGTTCTATCCTTTTGAGAGCAATTGTGCATGACTTCACAAAAGATTCTGCTGGACATGAACCTCAGTTTTTCACAAGAGGTATTTTTTTCAAATGGTTCTGAAATCAACTCCCTCTTTCTCTTTTATTCTCTAACTGGTCTGATTCTCTTCATTCCTGCAATTTACTTCTCAGAATAAATAAACACAATACTTTTTCTTACTCTGTGCTTTGTAAGGGCAAGTCAGGCAAAATCATTTTTTAATTACCACTTTAAAAAATTATAATTATATTTTTCAGTTTTATATAGATATAATTGACAAATACCAATGTGTAAGTTTAAAGTGTACAATGTGATGATTTGTTACACTTATATATCGCAAAATGTTTACCACAGTAAGGTTAATTAACACCTCCATCAACTGACATAATTACCATTTCTTTTTTATAGTGAGAACATCTAAGATCTACTAGAGCCCTAGCTGATTTTGCTCAGTGGTTAGAGCGTCAACTCACAGACTGAAGGGTCCCAGGTTCGATTCCGGCCAAGGGCATGTACCTGGGCTGCAAGCTCAATCCCCGGGCCTGGTTGGGGTGCATGTGGAAGGCAACCAACCGATGTCTCTCTCACATCCATCTCTCTCTCTGTCTCTCTCTCTCCCTTCTATTCTCTCTGAAAAGCAATGGAAAAAATATCCTCAGGTGAGGATAAAAAAATGAACAAGATAGATACAGAGATATAGAACCATGGAGCAGTCAGACGAATTTCAGAGGGGATGTGGGGAGAGATTAATCAAAGAACTTAGATGCATATATACATGACCTATAGACACAGAAAATAGTGTGGAGAAGACCTGTGGGGGTGGATGCCAGGTGGAGAGGATCAATGGTGGCGGGGGGGAAAGGGGCATCTGTAATACTTTCAACAATAAAAGGGGAAAAAAAAGATGTTTTAACAACTCTCAAGTATATAATACAATACAGTGTTGGGCAAAAGTAGATTTACATTTTTAAGTACACAAAAGAGTTTATTCTATTACATTTATTAATTATACTATTATTTTCCATATGAACAGCTGTAAACTTACTTTTGCCCCAACCTATAATATTAACTATAATCACAAAGCTATATAGCAGACCCTAAGTTTATTCACCTTATAATTGAAAGTTTGTACATTTTGACATCTCCCCATTTCCTTCATCTCCTGCACCTCCTTCTCCTAGCAACCACCATTTTGCTTTCTGTTTCTATGACTTCACATTTTTGAGATTCTACCTATGTTGTGTTATAAAGTATTTGTTTTCCTCTCTCTGACTTATTTCACTTAACATAATTCCCTAAAGGTTTATCCATGTTGTCACAAATGACACAATTTCTTTCTTTCTCATGGCTGAATAATATTCCCTTCAAGATATACACTATATCAACCTTATCCATTCATCTGTAGACAGATACTGAGGCTGATTCCCTTTCTTGGCTATTGTGATAATACTGCAATAAACATGGAATGCAATATATTTTTGAGATCCTGATTTCATTTTATGGGGATACATACCCCAAAGTGGAATTGCTGAATCATATGGTAGTTCTATTTTTAATATTTTGAGAAAACTCCACAGTGTTTTCATAGCGGCTGTACCAATTTACATTCTCACCAACAGTGTGAAAGTGTTCTCTTTACCCCATATTCTCACCAACACTTGTTATTTATCACTTGTCTTTTTGATGATAGCCATTCTTACAAGTGTGAGGTGATATTTTCTTGAGTTTTGATTTGTATTGTTCAGATGATTAGTAATGTTGAAAATCTTTTTATGTATCTGTTGGATATTTCCATGTCTCTTTTGGAAAAAAAATGTCACCCTAGCTGGGTGGCTAATTGGTTTGAGTGTTGAACCATGCACCAAAATAGTTGGGGTTTGATTCCTGGTCATGGCACATACCTAGGTTGGGTATTTGCTCTCTGGTCAGGACGTGTATGGGAGGTGACCCATTGATGTTTCTCTCTCACATTGACATATTTCTTTCTCTCTCTCTTTCTCTCTTTTCTTCTCTCTCAAATCAATAAACGTATACTTGGGTGAGGATTTTTTAAAAAGTTTATTCAGTTCTTCTCAGTTTTTTAAAACAGATTATATGTTTTTTGTTATTGATTTGTATGAGATACTATGTAATTTGGAGATTAACCTCTTACCAGATATATGGCTTGCTAACATTTCTTCCCATTCCATAGGTTGCCTTTTAATTTTGTTGATTGGTTCATTCACTATATAGAAGCTTTAAATAAGATATAGCCCCACTTGTTTATTTTTGCATTTGCTGTTTGTGCTTGGGTATCATAAGCAAAATAATAATTTCCAAGCAAATGTCAAGAGCTTTTTTCTATTATTCCCCCCCCCTAGAGTTTTACAGTTTTGAGTCTAACACTTAAGTCTTTAATCTATTTCCAGTTCATTTTTTGTGATTTACATGTCCAATTTTATTCTTCTGCCTGTGATTATTCTGTTTTCCCATCACCATTTATTGAAGAGAATATCTTTTTTCATTGAATATTTGTGAGTCCCTTGTCAAATATTAGTTAACCTTATATACTCATATTTTTTTCTGAGATCTTGATTTGGTTCCATTAATCTATATGTCTATTTTTTTCTTAAATTTATCTTTATTATTGAAAATATTACAGATGTCCGCTTTTCCCCCCCATTGACCCCTTCTACCCAGCCCCTACTTCTACCCCAGGTCTTCACATTATTGTATGTGTCCATGTGTTATGCATATATGCATATAAGTTATTTGGTTAATCTCTTCCCACCCCCACCTTCCCTTTGAGATTCATCAGTCTGTTCTATGCTTCTATGTCTCTGGATCTATTTTGTTCATCAATTTGGTTCATTAGATTCCACATATGAGTGAGATCATGTGCTACTTGTCTTTCTCTGACTGGTTTATTTCACTTAGCATAATACTCTCCATGTCCCCCCATGCTGTCTCAAAGAGTAAGAGATTCTTCTTCTTTACGGCTGCATAGTATTCCATGGTGTAAATGTACCAGAGCTTTTTTATCCACTCATCTACTAATGGGCACTTGGGCTTTTTCCAGATCTTAACTATTGTAGATTGCACGGCTATTAACATAAGTGTGCATATATTCTTCTGATTGTTGTTTCGGGTTTCTTAAGATATGTTCCTAGAAGTGGGATCACTGAGTCAAATGGCAGTATGGGAGAACATATTTGCCAATGATACATCTGATAAGGGGTTAATATCAAAAATATATAAAGAACTCATACAACTTGACAAAAGGAAGTCAGACAATCCAATTAAAAAATGGGCAAAGGACCTAAATAGACACATCTCAAAAGTGGACATACAGATGGCCAAGAGACATGAAAAAATGCTCAACATCACTAATCATCAGAAACATGCAAATGAAAACAACAATGAGCTATCACCTCACACCTGCCAGAATGGCTGACATCAACAAATCAACAAATGACAAGTGCTGGCGAGGATGTGGAGAAAAGGGAGCCTTAGTACACTGCTGTTGGGAATCCAAACTGGTGCAGCCACTATGGAGAACAGTATGTAGTTTCCTCAAAAATTAACTATGTGTCCACATGTAACTTTTATAATGTTTACATTAAATCTATATATAGCTTTTGGAAGTATTGACATTTTGACAATACCAACTTTTCTGGTGATGAACACAGAGCATTTTTCCATTTATTTGTGTCTTCTTTATTTTATCAAAGTGTTACAGATTTCAATGTACAAATCACTCACTTTCTTGGTTAAATTTATTTCTATGGATTTTATTGTTTTTGCTGCTAATATAAATGGGGTTGTTTTCTTCATTTATTTTTCAGATAGTTTATTGTTAGTGTACTGGAGCACAACAGATTTCTGTGTGTTAATTTTGTGTTCTACAAATTTGCTGTCTGTATTCATTGATTAGTCCTTAGAGGTTTTTAGTAGAGTTATTAGGATTCTTTCTATATAAGATTATATTATCTGCAATCAAAGATAATTTTATTTCTTCTTTCCTATTTGGAGGTATTTAATTTATTTTTCTTGTTTTCTTTCACTGGTTTGGACTTCAAGTACTATGTTAATTTGAATTGGTGAAAGTGGGCACCTTTTTCTTGTTTCTGGTTTTAAAGAAAACGTTTTTAACCTTTCACCATCAAGTGTGATGTTAACTGTGAGCTTGTCATATATGACAATTATTGTTAAATTCTATTACTTCTGTACACAATTTGATGAAAGATTTTATCATGAAGTAATGTTGAATTTTGTCAAATGTTTTCTCTGCATCTATTGAGATAATCATGGTTTTTATCTCTTATTCTTTTAATGTGGTGTATCACTTTTTTTTATTTGCATATGCTGAAACAACCTCACATTTCAGGGATAAATCCCACTTGATCATAGTTTATAATCTCTTTAATGTGCTGTTGAATTCAGTTTGTTGATATTTCGCTATGAATTTTTGCATCTATATTCATCAAATTTATTAAGATTTTTTTTTGCTGTTGTTGTTTTCTGTAATGTCCTTCCTCATTTGGCTTTGTTATCAAGTATTGCTGGCTTTGTAAAATGAGTTTGGGAAGGTTCTCTCCCAGTATTTTTTTTAAGAGTTTGGGGTTAATTTGGGTTAAATCTTCTTTAAATGTTTAGTAGAATTCAGCAGTGAAACCATCTGGCCTTGTGTTTTTCTGTGTTGGGAGGTTTTTGATTACTGATTCAGTCACCTTACTTGTAACTCATCTGTTTAAATTATCTATTTCCTCATGATTTACTCTGACAGGCTGTATGTTTCTTGGAATTTATACAATTCTTCTAAGTTGTACAATTATTAGTAGTTCTTCTTAAGATATATAATTACTTTTAGTTCTCTAATGATGCCTTATACTTTTGTGGTATTAGGTGTAATGCCTCTTATTTCTTATCTTCATTTATTTATTTGTATCTTCTCTTTTTTTTTCTTAGTGCATCTAGCTAAAAGTTTTGACAATTTTGTTTATCTTTTAAAAATATCAGCTCATAGTTTTCTTAGTCTGTTCTATTGTTTTTCTGGTTTCTATTTTGTATACCTCTATATTTATCTTTCTTATTCTTTCCTTCTGCTAACTTTGGGCTTACTTTGCTCTTTCTTGAGTTTCTTAATGTGTGGACTTAAGTTATTTAATTTTGTTTCTTATTTAGATGTTTATTACTATAAACTTCTCTCAGATTGTTTTTGCTCCATTCCATAATTTTGATATTGTTTTTCTTTTTTTGCTTGTCTCAGGCTATTTTATTAGTTTTCTTTTGATTTCTTTTTTGACCTATTGGTTGTTCTGAAGTGTGTTAATTTCCACATATTCATCAATTTCCCAGTTTTCTTTCTGTTACTGATTTTCAGTTCCATACCACTGAAGTAAAAATATAGTTGGTATACTTTTAATCTTCTTAAATTTACTAAGTCTTGTTTTGTTACCTATCAAATGTTCTATACTGGAGAATGTTCCTTGTGCACTTGAGAATACATATTCTGGTGCTGTTGTGTGAAATGTTCTGTATATGTTTGTTAGGTCCACTTAGTTTAAAGTATTGTTATGTTTAACATTTCCTTATTGATTTTCTGATAAGATAATCTATCCCTTGTTGAGCAAGGGAAATTGAAGTCGCTTAATACAGTGGCACCTCGGTTTTCGAACGTCTCTACTGATGAGCAAATGCTGTAAACCTGGAAGGAAATGCTTCGGTTTTCAAACATGCCTTGGAATTTGAACATGCCACATGGCTTCTGCTGAGTGCAAGATCCTGAGGCCTAGCTGTAGGCTGTAGATTCCTCGGTTTTTGAACGTTTCAGAACTCTAATGGTCTTCCAGAAGGGATTACATTCAAAACCCAAGGCACCACTGTATATTAAATTGTTTACTTCTCCCTTTATATCTGTTTGTGCTAGCTTAATATATTACTTGCTCTGATATTGGTTGAATATATATTTATGATTGATTTTTAATCCTCTTGATGAAGTAACCCTTTTTCATGATATAATGATTTTTAAAAATTTTTTGTGCAGATTTGGCTTATGGTTTATTTTGTCTGATATAAGTATACCTACCCTTGTTCTCTATTCAGTTCCATCTGCATGGGATATATAATTCCATATTTTCACTTTGAGCCTTTCTGCATCCTTAAAGCTAAAGTGAAGCAGCATATAGTTTGGGTCTTTATTTTTTTATATATCCAGACACTCTATGTCTTTTGATGGAACAATTTACTATATTTACATTTAGAGTAATTATTGATAGGTGCTTGTTAATGCCATCTTTTCAATTATTTTGCTAACTATTTTATAGTTCCCTTGTCCCTTTCTTCCTCTATTGCTGACTTCCTCTGTGAATTATTTATTTTTTGTAATGTTATGCTTTGATTCCCTTCTTTTCGTCTTTTGATTATGTACTATAGGTATTTTTCTTTGTGGTTACCATAAGGCTTATGTAAAAGATTATACACACACACACACACACACACACTGTGTACTTTGAATTGATAACATCTTAACTTTGATCACATACAAAACTCATATTCCCCCCCTTTACTTCTCTCCTTTTATGTTTTTCATGGCACAATTTACTTCTCCTTATATTTTGTATATATTTACAAGTTATTGTAGCTATAGTAATTTTAATGCTTTTGTCCTTTAACTTTTAAAATAGAGTTATATGGTTAATACACTATCATATTACACTATTAGAGAATTCTGAATTTATCTATATGCTTACCTTAACCAACATGTGTATATTTTCATATGTCTTCACATAATTACTTAATATCCTTTCATTTCAGCTTGAAAGATTATTTTCAGTACTTTTTTGTAAATGGATTCAGTGGTAATTAGATCCCTCAGCTTATGTTTGTCTGGGTGAGTCCTTATCTCCCTTTATTTATGAAGGACAGCTTTCCTGGATAAAGTATTCTTGGTTTTCTTTTTTCTTTTTTTTTTTCTTTTTTGCTGTTAGAGCTTTGAATATGTCACCCTACTCTCTCCTGGCTTGTAAGTGTTCTGCTGAAACCCTTGGAGTTTCCCACATAGGTTAGCCACTTTTTTTTGTTGCTTTTACTATTTTTCTGCTTTGATTCTTTACAGTTTTAATGTAATGTGTAGTGGAGAAGATCTCCTTAAGTTGAGTTTGTTTGGTGCTCTTTGAGCTTCATCAACTTGGGTGTCTAAATCTTTCCCAGGATTTGGAAAATTCTCAGCCATTGTTTCTTTAATAAAATCTGTCTGCCCCCTTCCCTCTCTCTGTTATCTTTCTCAGACTCCAATAGTTCACAGATTGTTTATTTTTGACAATATACCTTAGTTCATAGATGCATTTTCCTTAATTTTCATTCTTTTATTTTTGTACTTCTGCAACTTTACAGTTTCAAAGTTTATATATTCAAATTCAAAGATTCCTTCTTCTGCTTGATCCATTCTGTTTCTAATGCTCTTTATTGCTTTTTTTCCTCCGTTTAATTTATTGGCTTCTCAGCTCCAGCATTTTTTTCTTTTTCTTTGTTAAACTTCTAATTTTCTTTGTGTATTGTTTACTTGACTTTATTGAAATGTTTGTTATTTTTAGCTTATTGAGTTTTCTTAAATATAGCTATTTTGAAATGTTTAATTAAATCACAGATCTCCATGTCTCTGAAGTTAGTTATTGAAAAATTGTAGTGATTCTTGGACAGTGTCATGTTTCCTCAATTTTTCACATTCTTTGAAATCTAGCATTGCTATCTTTACCTTTGGAGTAGCAGTCACTTCCTCCATTCTTTACTTACTGACACTGGGAGATAAATAGCTTCTCTCAGCCATACTATGTATTCTGAGGCTTTTTCACAGCTTCTATAGATATGCCTGTTCCACACTTTCTGGTTCCTCTTATGTTAGAATACTTAAGATTCTATTCCTTCTCTTGACCT